>NC_060138.1:348410241-348718575 GCF_021461385.2 Schistocerca piceifrons
CGACGTTCAGACGGCTCAGCTTCGTATCGCAAGTATGTCTTCATTTTTCTGGCCCACTAGAAACTCGACAAGGAAAATAAATTGTTCAAATGACTCTGAGCACTATGGGAGTTAACATCTGTGGTCATCAGTCCCCTAGAACTTAGAACTACTTAAACCTAACTAACCTAAGGACATCACACACATCCATGCCCGAGGCAGGATTCGAACCTGCGACCGTAGCAGTCGCGCGGTTCCGGACTGAGCGCGTAGAACCGCTAGACCACCGCGGCCGGCGACAAGGAAAATAAGGTGCGTTTGTATCGCGATTCTTTCCCTGTGTGTTGAAGTTTTTCTGTTACTCTGGTCTCAAACTCTTTCGACACATAACTAAATACTCCAGAGGTCAGTGAAAATATGTTGGTGAAAGGTACTTGATAGCACGTAATGCGATATACATATACAGGTTAAAGGCCGGCCGGTGTGGCCGAGCGGTTCTGGGCGCTTTAGTCTGGAACGCGCAACCACTACGGTCGCATGTTCGAATCCTGCCTCGGGCATGGATGTGTGTGATGTCCTTAGGTTAGTTAGGTTTAAGTAGTTCTAAGTTCTAGGGGACTGATGACCTCAGATGTTACGTCCCATAGTGCTCAGAGCCATTTGAACCATTTGAGCAGGTTAAAGCATCTACTATTTTCCTCTCACTCGCAGCTGAGGATCTCTTAGATAACGATGAATTTCGCTTTAGGAAAAGTAAATGTACAAGAAAGGCAGCTCTGGCGTTGCGTATAATAGTGGTGGCAAGACTGAAGAAAAACCGAGAGAACGTCATAGTATTTGTCGACCTAGGAAAAGCATTCGACAATCTAAAATGGTGCAGGCTGTATGAAACACTCAGAAAAATAGGTGCGAGTTCTGATGAAAGACTGATAATATGCAATATGTACAAGATCCAAGAGGGAAAAACAAGACTGGAAGACGAAGAACGAAGTGCACTGATTAGAACGGGTATTAAATGGGAACGTAGTCTTTCACCCCTGCTGTTCAGTTCATACACCGAACGAGCAACGACGACAAATAAAGGGTAGTTTCAGTAGCAGCATTAAAATTCACGACGAAATTACATCAATAATAAGACTCGCTTATGACATCACTGTCCTCGGTGAAATGGAAGAAGAGTCACTAAACATACCGCACGGAATGAATAGTCTAAATAAAAGTAATGAGGAGTAGCAACAATCACATCAGTGATAAATATCGAAATTGAGGATATCCACGTAGTGGAAATGATGGAATCTGCTACGTTGGGAGCAAAATAAATAACAATAGCACTGACAAATAATGCAAGCCTGGCCAAAGGAAAGCTACTGTTATCAAACATCAAACATAGGCTGTACTTTGAGGGAAAAAATCTGTGAATGTACATTTGGGGCACAGTACTACATTATGAAATGTGACCGGCCAGGTTAGCCGAGAGCGCTAATGCGCTGCTTCCTGGACACGGGTAGGCGCGCCGGCCCCGGATCGAATCCGTCTGGCTGATTAACGACAAGGGCCGGTGTGCCGGCCAGCCTCGATGTGGTCTTTAGGCGGTTTTCCACATCCCTCTGGGTGAATACTGGGCTGGTCCTCACGTTCCACCAGTTAAACGACTCGCAGACATTTGAAACACATCTGCACTTTTCCATGATTTACACTAGACGCAGACAGATGGGGTACTCTGATTCTGTCCTGGGAGGTACGGGGTGGCGGCATGAAGGGCATCTGGCCACCCCTTCAAATTAAGATGCCAAATCCGATTTAACCACGCCCACCCCGCGCAAAATGAGGGACAAAGGCGCAAGCGATAGATAGCGATAAAAAAATGGTTCAAATGGATCTGAGCACTATGCGACTTAACTTCTGAGGTCATCAGTCGCCTAGAACATAGAACTAATTAAACCTAACTAACCTAAATACATCACACACATCCATGCCCAAGGCAGAATTCGAACCTGCGGCCGTAGCGGTCTCTCGGCTCCAGACTCCTAGAACCGCATGGCGACTCCGGCCAACAGATAGCGATAGAATAGTACATTATGAAGTGTGGGAAAATTGAATTGAAGCGTTCGAGACGTGGTGTTGTAGAAAGAAGTTGGAAATGCCTAAGATTGATAAGATAGGAAATGGGGAGTGTCTTCGCTTAAGCAGATAAAAAGAAAAACATATGGAAAAGATTGACAAGAAGAAGACACGAGATGATAAGGCATGGGTCAAGACGTAAAGAAATATCTTTCATGATACTCCAGGAACCTCTATGGAAGAACGTGTCTAACAACATCCTGCAAGTAGTGTAGGCGAAGACAGAATGGAATATATACAACAAACGACGAATGATGTTCGGTGAAGGTGCTACTCTTGTGAGATGAAGGGCTTGGTGCAAGGCTACTGACGAGTTGTTAAATATACACTGTCTGAAAAAAATTGTAAACACTTTCAGAGGGTTCCAGTTCACCCAAGATTTATTGTTGCTACAGTGCATATGGCGTACATGAAACGATGACATTCGCAGATCAATGGCACAAGCGGTGCTGAGGTACCAAGTATCGAACCATTCTGAAGTTCTAGTATTAATACTGTAAGTAGGCTGTTTAGGTTTGGCGCGGCATCCCCAGGCCGACAAAGCAGGCGCTGTCTCTGGAACCCAGTCCGAGTCGCCTGAGTCACTTGTCGTCCCACCGTATCCCACGTATGCTCGACTGGAGACAAGTCCGGAGGTCGTGTTGGCCAGCGAAGCTGGTGCACGTCTTGCGGAGCAGGGTGAGTTTCACGATCAATATTTGGGCGAGTGCTATCCTGCTGGAACAGTAGATCACCTTCTTGTTGCAAGATCGGCAAAAGAACGGGTCTAACAACATTCTGCAAGTGCCGAGTGCTGGTTTGCCTCCCCTCCAGAAACACCAAAGATGAACGAAAGTAGTAGCTTACTGCACTCCAGACTAACGCCTGGGCTGGGGCCAGAGTGGCTTGCACCAACGCAGCCTACGACACAGCGCACACCAGGTCTACGTTGTATGTGCAAACGACCATAACTTGCGTGGAGGCAGATTCTACTTTTGTCGCTGAATACCACGTCGCACGATTCCATCTTCCAAGTGATCCTGTGACGGCACTAGTCGAGCCATGCACGTCGATGCTGTGGCTACAGGCGTGCGTGACTGTAGTCCCACTGCTAATAACCGGTTCGCAACAGTTCGTGTCAACACGTCAGGCCTCACAAGCCCTCGTGTCTGTGCTGTGGTAGCTGTACAGTCTGCCACTGCTGCCCTTACAATACGACTGATGCGACGATCCTGGCGTGCGTCTGTGCTGCGTGGACGTCCAGAACCTCTTCTACGGGTGTGAGAATGTTCACGTGACCACTGATACCAGCACTGTCGCACAGCTGACGCAGCACGTCTAACTTGAGAGGAAATTCTCCGAAAGAACCACCTGCCACTTGGAAGGACACAATCTGACCCCTTTTCAAACTCAATTAGTTGACTATGGGACGAACGAGTGCGTCACCATGGCGCGGTTTCCTGCTCGTTTCACACGTTTGAACCACATTGAGCCTTCTGGTTGTGAGCATTCCCTTTTAAGAGATAGACACAAATGGCGCTATGGTAGCTATGCTGCTACGCTATCTGTTGGCGGAAGGCGTTGAAACCATTACCGATACATCCACTGTCCTACAGGTGGCATATGTCGTCATTATATCAAAGTCGACGTCGTCTTTGCAGGTGTGCTAAATTTTTTCTCCGGCAGTGTATTTACGATACCGAATACTGAAAAATCAACAAAATACGGGCGCTAATTATATTTTTCGCCACAGTAGCAGGGCTGCATAACACAAAATCACTTAATTATTTTGTAGGTTCTGGAAGAGATTACAGGGTAAAAACACGTGATATACGGAGATTTTTTATGCCGCTCGAATGGTGCATCGCCAGGAAGTTTTCGCTACTCCCCATTCAGAGTGGCCTAAACATCACGTATTGCTCGTCTCCAAGCTAGTTCCGTGGAGAGTGCTGTACACTTTGTGGCGACTTATTCTGTGATCTGTTGTCAGACTTTTAAAAAAAATCACATCACTTAATTTGCCTCACAAAGATTTTTATAATGGTGCAGCCGGCCGCTGTGGCCGAGCGGTTCTAGGCGCTTCAGTCCGGAACCGCGCTGCTGCTACGGTCGCAGGTTAGAATCCTGCCTCAGGCATGGATGTGTGTGATGTCCTTAGGTTAGTTAGGTTTAAGTATTTCTAAGTTCTAGGGGACTGAAGACCTCAGAAGTTAATTCCCATAGTTCTCAGAGCCATTTGAAACATTTATAATGGCGCAAACAATATACAATAGTTACATTTAAACAACATACAATAATTACGTTTAAAAATCGATGTTAGTGCCATTCTCACTATAAGCGTTCTGGATTAGAGTCTCTACCTCAGTGACCATAGAAGTAGCGAAAAGACGTTGACATTTGTTTCATGACTCCCTAGTAACTATTCTTCTAGGTGAAAGAGAAACCAAATGTCTTCTCTTCACTGGGATGCAAACCAACTTGTCATTGATATGTTTTGCGTATGTTTTTCGTGAACATGTGATGTTTTCCCCTTGAAGCGACTTGCGCTTCCCACCTTTCCTTTCCAAACACGCTTTACAAAATGATAATCAACTTTTCTTTCACTTCTGCCACTGCACCTTTACTCTCCGATGAACTTTCAGCCTCCAGCCTATTGTCACTAATGGAATTCTTCAAATTCGTCACACTTCACTTTTTTCAAAAAGGTATATCAACACAACCAATACAAAAAAATGCACTGTCGGAGAGAATAAATAAAAACACTGTAGGGAATTAAATCGTGTTTAATTTAAATACTGAATGATATTACATCTTTCTGGAGTTATGTACAAAAAACCGGAAGAAAACTGAAGTTTTCGTTACAATTTTGAAGTGGGAAAGTGGAATTCATAATAAGCAACTCGGACAAAACAAAGGACTAAATTTTGAGAACTTCTCATAAAGTTTCCACACATACCTCTTTCTGGCGCTATAGAACACTTAACGCTTGGGTGGTATTCGAAGGATACAATCTGCCTTTGTCCGCCTTCTGAAGGTGCTGCCACTAGAACCACCCGACATCGCACTTCGTACGGAATTGTGCAGTTGCTTCCTTATTACAGTACTAAAAACATTGCGTTCCACACGCACGTACTACTCGCGGATAAGGTCTTCTTTGCGTGTGCCGATTACGTCACATTCAGAACAGCTACAGCTATTGTTACGGGAACACACAAGTGAATGCTGTTGCATCTAGCCAGAACAGGATATCATTGAACATACGGGCCGTTTTTGTTGCTAATTGCCCTCAGGGACCAATACTTCCGTCGAGAGGCCTAACATAAGCAGTTTACCGATTCTACTGGCCCCACACAAGGCAGGTTCAAGCGTGCTGGGACCCCAGACCATTCTAATGTTAAAAAAAAAGTTCAAATGTGTCTGAAATCTTATGGAACTTAACTGCTAAGGTCATCGGTCCCAAAGCTTACACACTACTTAACCTAAATTATCCTAAGGACACACACACACACACACACACACACACACACACACACACACACGCACGCCCGAGGCAGGACTCGAACCTCCGCCGAGACCAGCCGCATAGTCCATGACTGCATCGCCTTAAACCGCTCGGCTAATGCCGTGCGGCAATTCTAATGTTCAAGCGCGAGCACAGGTCACAGTCGATGCTGGGGAATACACAGTTATTCGAACAATAACTGTTTCTTAGCCAATAGGTTCGCATGATATAAGTCCCATGGTTTTTTATATACTTTGAAAGCCTGTACAGACTGTTATTATCCTTACGCCAAACAGTGACGCATTTCACGATATAAGATAGTACTATGGCAAGTAGGCAGTTCGTCGGTCTTAACTGGGAAGGTATTAAACGTGTAACGAGGCTCAGGGCCGATATTTTGAACGCCTGTCGCAGTTTTATTCATGTATTCTGTACATTTGTATACAGTGGCCGATTATTTATTCTCAGATCCTTAGTCATCTGCTGAACACAACCGACAGGTAGTTAATGCTGCCTGGATATACAATTGTTCCTCAAAATTCATCGGAAAGGTTGCAGTTTACGTGGAGGAAGAGGTGTCTTATATCAAGATTTCTTCTCATTCCATTAGAGTGTCAGGACAATAAGAACATGTCCCTGTACCACCAGTTATTAGTTTCTTTTTACCTTCTTACAGCATACGACGGCGTCCTGCATAATGTGCGCGTGTTAAACTTTCACAGGCGGTTCTTGGAATTTTCTAAATTGCTTTTTGTGAGAGCGTATGCTGGTTCAGAAGTTTACGCATTGTCACTAAATAACAGCTGGCAGCGTAACAAATCGGAAAGTACGGTTGTGCATTGTCTCGACATCTCAGATCTGGTTCCATCGCACCACTAATTATTTGCTATTGTTAAGGACGGGATGTGAAAGGAATATTACGGTCAGCAGTCGTGACGTGGTCGCATCTTAGATGCAGACCCTGTGTTATAGTACAATAAAGATAGAACTTCATAGTAGAATTTACGTCGTATATGAACTATTGCAAAGTGTCAAATAACTATTGTCATGTTAAAAGTTTTGAATCGTCTCTGGAAAGCTTAGATTGCAAAGACTTGACGGTGAAATGCAAACTTCACTGCTCGTATTGCTACCAGATATATTGTTTTCACTTGTCACGTAAGCGAACATTTGCTTCTTGTCCGTTGGAGTACTGAGGTTTCCTGACAGCTACTGTACGGTGCATATCCTGCAGAGTCCTAAAATGCAAGAGTGGCAAGATTAAATGCCCCAGGAATATGATTGTTGAAACATCATACGCAGAAACACATAGAGCCCAGTCATGCTAATTCGAACCTCGATAAATCAAATTCTTGGATAATTCGAAGTATTTTCCCGGTCCCTTGCAAAAATTATGATTAATTCAAGAAATCGAATCTATTTTGGTACACGCAATAAATCGAAACGACTGTTACGACAGACCGCCCGAAAACAGTCCATAATTCGAAGTCAGTGGCTATCTGACAGCCGGTGATTCCAACAAATCGTTTCTGTAGTATTTCCGTCATTTAACTATTTACATCACTCATTTATTTTCTCAACAATGTATAACACATAACTTCACGTAAATAAGTTGTAAAAACTGTTTCACAGAAGTAGGATAGGTTGCCCTATTTTCGGACAGCTAAGGAAATCTAAGGACATGGTTGATTAAAAATCAGCTGAATGCTCCCGTAAATGACTGACGTATGTAACACGTAACAGATTTTGGGTATGCATAATCTTTAATGGCAAAAGTCAAAAGATTGCATTTCATAATGTATGTCAAAGAAACTTGAGCGTTTTGGAGAGTGTATTAATAGGGTGGGCGATTTCAGACAGTGTGATTCCTGATTTCGAATAGGGCTATTTCATAAAGAAAATAAAAAACTGCATATCTCTGGGAATAATGTTTCATCACAATAAATGTAAAAGTAATGTACAGATATTCCAGTTTAACTACAATTATGTTGTGCGTCTTCGAGCCACGTTTCTCAGTCCAGCACAGTTTATTTACCCAACGCAAACACCCTAAACACTTCATCCAGTCTTCTCCAGATTTATCTTTCCGATATGGGTCAAAACACTAGATGCATTCCTCTTCGCGCCGTATTCATCTTTGTCGAGACAACGAGAAGACAACTCTCTGAATCCTCAGCAGATGATAAATCACACATCGATTTACTTTGTCGCCTACTCATTTTAGTTACCTTTGTGTTTTTTTGGCTGGCGTTTTAGGTACTTCTATATTTTCGCTTTTTGAAGATTCTCCTAGTTCTTACAAAAATTGCCTTCTTCCATTTTAGCGTGTCTTCAGCGGAAGGCTGAGGACTTTCCGCAGCAAGCTCTTTCTGATATGGTGAGGATGTTAACACTGCTGGCTTTCCCCTTCATCTTCCACTTGTTGAAGACTGAGTTGAGTATAGTGTTTGGCGCATTTGAAATGGTTAAACAGTGGCTGCAGAATAATAATCTACATTTTCACAGCAGTCACCTTCATCTGTTTTTTCTCCTGCATTGGTTTCCTGTGCAAGGAAGTCTGCATCTTCACAAAAATTTGAATTGAATGCAGTTATTACACATTTCTTGAAAGCATTTATAGCTTTTAGCATGTTTCGAGCTCGCACATAGGCTTTACCAAATACAGGATGTTTCAGAAAGAATATATGTACGAGGGCTATCCACAAAGTACATTACGTTTTGGAATTAAAAATAAATAAAGTATTTGAAATTTTTTTTATTATATACAGATGAAAGCCACACTTAAATACTACTTTTCTACATAGTTGCCATTTAAATTAACGCACTTATCGTAGCGATGGACGAGCTTGGAAATCCCTTCGTCGTAAAATTCGGCCGCCTGCGCCTTCAACCACGTGGTTACCTCTTCTTGAAGCTGTGCGTCGTCATCAAAACGCTGCATAGCCAACCACTTCTTCATTGCTGGGAATAAGTGGAAGTCGCTTGGTGTCAGGTCGGGACTGTACGGCGGATGAGGAAACAACTCCCACTTAAAAGATTCGAGAACTTCACGAGTGGCATTTGCCGTGTGGGCCCGGGCATTGTCGTGAATCAGCAAGATCTTTGAGCCCAACTTTCCGATGCGCGTGTTTTGTATTGCTCTTCTGAGGTTGTGCAGAGTTGTTTGGCAATACCTTTGAGAGTTTATTGTAGTGGCTCTTTCCAGGAAATCCACAAAAATCACGCCTTTTCTGTCCCAATAGACAGTCGCCATCACCTTCCTTGCCGACATTGTCTGCATGCATTTCTTGGGTTTTTGGGGAGGAATTTGTGTGTCCCCACTGCATTGACTGCAATTTTGTCTCGCAGTTCACACGCTTAACCCATGTTTCGTCACCAGTAACGATGCGATCGAGTAATGAGTCGCCATATTTCTCGTAAGCGTCCAAAAACGTTAACGCTGCAGCCATTCGCTGATTTTTGTGAATCTCTGTCAAGATTTTTGGTATCCATCTTGCACAAAACTTGTGGTAGCCAAACTTTCCGCTAATGATTTCGTGCAACAAACTTAGTAAAATTTGTGGAAAACTCATAGAGTCCCGTTATTGTGAAATTAAGGTTTTCACGGACCGCGGCATCGACTTTTTCGACAATTTCGGCAGTCACTATGCTGGGTCTTCCACTTCGCTCTTCGTCGTGAACGTTAGTTCGGCCATTTTTAAATTTTATGACCCATTGACGCACTCCACCTTCAGTGATTATGTTGTCCCCATACACTTCACAAATCTGCCGATAGATTTCTATCGGTGTACAGTTTTTTGCAGTCAGAAACCTTATTACAGCACGCACTTCACACTTCGCGGCATTTTCAATTTACGCTGACATTTCAGACTGTCACAGTAACTCAACGGAGTACAGCACGAACCTATCACTAGCACGGCAGGATGCCGACTGAGCGGCGGAATGCCATGACACCAAGATGGCCGCGCTAGCCCCGCCCCTAACGGACACAAACGAAAACGCAATGTACTTTGTGGATAGCCCTCGTATTACAAAGTATTATTTTGTCCAAACTATCGATCGCTGCGCCTCGGCTCGGCTATTGGAGAAACGAATACATAGTCTAGTTTATATTAATAGCCCCTAGATGTCAGTTGTCTTCTGTTTTGCTTGGTAACCGTCATATGATTAAAATGGCTACTCTGCAGCAGAAATCATTTTATGTTCTCGAGTTTGCGAAGTGCAATTCCGTGATTACAGTGCAAAGACGTTTCAGATTGAGGCACCAAGTTGATCCTCCGAATGGGTGGAAAATTTTCGGATGGTATCGACAATTTGTAGATACAGGATGTGTATGTAAAGGAAAGAGTCCTGACCGCCCTCGTGTTCCTGAAGAAAATGGATGATGGAAACACGGCAGTATCTCGCTATGTTACAAAAATGGTTGTTACCGAGGCTGCACGAAGATGGTTCAAATGGCTCTGAGCACTATGCGACTTAACTTCTGAGATCATCAGTCGCCTAGAACTTAGAACTAATTAAACCTAACTAACCTAAGGACATCACACACATCCATGCCCGAGGCAGGATTCGAACCTGCGACCGTAGCGGTCGCTCGGCTCCAGACTGCAGCGCCTAGAACTGCTCGGCCAGCTGCACGAAGACAATTCATTTTGCAACAAGACGGGGCACGCCCTCACTGGAATCGCCAAGTGCGTGAATATCTTAATTAAACTCTACCGAACCGTTGTACTGGTCGCCAAGGAGCTGGCGACTTAGCGTATCTCAGCTGGGCTCCACGGTCACCGGATTTGACACCCTCTGACTTCTTCCCGTGGGGTTTCGTTAAAGACAACGTTTATGTACCACCACTCCCACAGAACCTGGAAGAGTTGAAGAATCGGATCCGTACTGCCATAACATCAGTGACGAAGGACATGCTTTCCCGAGTATCGGAGGAATTTGAGTATCGATGTGATATTGTTCGTGTCGCTGATGGAGGACATATTGAACATCTGTAATCCGAAC
Organism: Schistocerca piceifrons; assembly: GCF_021461385.2. Classification (NCBI taxonomy): domain Eukaryota; kingdom Metazoa; phylum Arthropoda; class Insecta; order Orthoptera; family Acrididae; genus Schistocerca; species Schistocerca piceifrons. The sequence goes on from NC_060138.1 coordinate 348,420,830, forward strand.
TTCAGAGGTTCGTAAATATGTGTGTGAAGTTTCATATTCGTATGTCTTAAAGTTTAAGAAATACATGCTTTCGAAATACCTATATTCTTTTTGGAACACCCTGTATTTTCCCAATTTCAGCCATAGTTATAGCCTGAAATGGGTGGTCGTCAAGCCGAGATCAGTTTCTTGTGAGTAAACACTTTTGAAAGGCCCCATGAAGGGGACGTTTAGTGGCTGTAGCTTATGGGTACTATGGGGTACGATAAGTGGTTGAACAAATGCCCTTGCAGCACTCATACAGGTAACAGTTGTAATCAAGGAGCCGCTCTCTACCGAAGACAGTCCAGCAATTTGCTTGTCATCTCTCACACTAATTAATTTAGAGCGACGTCCCTGAGCCAGTTTCATCCTCATTTTCTTCGGTGAAACCCTTGCTCTGCTATTGAAATAAACTCAAGTTTTCTAAACAATGCATTGGATGCCTGTTTAAAAAAAAGCCCCGCAACAATTTTTTACCAGCACTGTGCTTGTCTGGAGCAAGAGGATGTTTAAAATTATTTCGGACAGCTAGTTGATATGCCGAAGTTCGATTATCTCTTATCCAGTACTTGACAGTATTTGGAAAGTTCGTTCTCAAGATCACTCCCAAAAGTAAATTTTGTACCTGTCCTAGAGCCCAGTTTCTCTTCCGAGTTTCCTCCCTTTACGTAATCTAAAAGTGCAGATTTTGGCACCTGAAACGCTTTGGACGCTTTTAAGAATCCCATTTCCTTATTTATAATGGCTATCACTGCCTTCCTCCTATTTTCCTGTGACCAAAACTTCCAATTTTCTTACCCATCTCCTGAACAGAAATAAAAAGCGAAATCTATGAAGGCGCCCGTTTGTCGGATGGTCGACATTAGACACCCTAGCGATATCCGAAATTAGGCACCTGTACCACTTGACAACATGGCTAAAGTACCGAAACATGTTATTAATTATTGTATTTAAAAGCTACTCACAAGTTTTAACGTTTATCTCTAAAGTAAGGTGTAATGTTCATGTCTAACAAAGAACAGTTATATCAAGTGGTGTGCTTACTGCGTATCTGATTACCTGTGTATTTACGTGTATCTGTGTTTACCTGACCCTGTTGTAAACAATCTGTCGACTAGCAAGAAAGCAATACCAGTAATCCCAAACTAATTATAACCTGTGCGCGATAACGACAAAATAGAGGTAAACACATTCAGAACTACTGGATCTTATCACGCCCCTGTAAATCTGAATAAGTAAAAAACGTTGTCCCTGTGCGAAAATCCATAAACTGTGTGATATAAATTTCTTAGCTCATGTTGGTTCAAATGGCTCTGAGCACTATGGGACTTAACATCTGTGGTCATCAGTCCCCTAGAACTTAGAACTACTTAAACCTAACTAACCTAAGGACATCACACACATCCATGCCCGAGGCAGGATTCGAACCTGCGACCGTAGCAGTCGCGCGGTTCTGGACTGAGCGCCTAGAACCGCTAGACCACCGCGGCCGGCTCTCATGTTGGTGTCTCAGCACCACTAAACTACTTCAGTTGCAAAAGCCAAAATGCAAGATATGTGATTGAGACGCATTTAGGATTTGTTTAATGAAAATGACTTGGATTGGGAGGCGGAACATGATTGAGGAGAATGTAATATCTTACTTGAAAATCTTACTGTATTGAGAAACTGAATTGCGATTGCTAAGCCATAACATAAAATTACAATTACGCAAATGATCTTTACAAAAAAATACAATAAAAAAACTTTGTCACACACAAAGCTGGTCTCATTCAAATACGTTCTACAGAAAAAAGCACAAAAATACATGAATATTGATTACCTTATTGTAGATTGCTGTAACAATATGAAGAAATAAAAGTTTTATGGGTGTGGTACCACGTCATAATGTATAAAACTACTGCTGCTGGAGAAAAACCAACGTTTCGGCCTCGGTTGCAACGGCCTTCTTCTGGGTCTACTGTATGGGTAGGAAACACACAACACCAGTGGACCCATAAGAAGGCTGCTGCAACCGAGGCCGAAACGTTGATTTTTCTCCAGCAGCAGTAGTTTCATACATTATGACGCGGTACCATATCCAAAAAACTTTTTTGTCGACTGACTCAGGCCGCGGAAGCCTACGCAATTACAAATATGTAGAAAGATTCTTCACCAAAATTTCATAATAATATTTGTAGCACTTTCTTAATTAATTTTACTTCAAATCTTATTTCTTCCCTAAATCATTAATACACAACACTGAAATTATTACACTGAATATTTAATTCTGAGCGACTGCCCACTGCGGAGCATCGCAACAGACACTGCCAGCCTCCTGCTACTCCCGAGCAACCACACAACTACTACGTGACCTAACATAGGCTCTTTGTTACGTATTGTATTGTATGTTAACCGGGGACCTAGAAACGACGGAGAGGCTCCGTCCCCGCCGCAGCCGCAGTGGTCCACAACCCCACGACGACTACTGCAGTGCCGGCCGGGGTGGCCGGGCGGTTCTAGGCGCTACAGTCTGGAACCGCGCGACCGCTACGGTCGCAGGTTCGAATCCTACCTCGGGCATGGATGTGTGTCATGTCCTTAGCTTAGTTAGGTTTAAGTAGTTCTAAGTTCTAGTGGACTGATGACATCAGAAATTAAGTCCCATAGTGCTCAGAGCCATTTGAACCATTTGATGTCGTAATCCTGAAGGAAGTCATTCACAACATGTGCACGATGGGGGCGCGAATTGTCGTCCATGAAGACGAATGCCTCGCCAATATGCTGCTGAAATGGTTGCACTACTGGTCGGACGATGCATTCACGTATCGTACAGCCGTTACGGCACCTTCCACGATCACCAGCAGCGTACGTCGGCCCCACATAATACCACCCCAAAACAGCAGGGAGCCTCCACCTTGCTGCGCTCGCTCGACAGTGTGTTCAAAATGTTCCAATGTGTGTGAAATCTTATGGGACTTAACTGCTAAGGTCATCAGTCCCTAAGCTTACACACCACTTAATCTAAATTATCCTATGGACGAACACACACACCTATGCCCGAGGGAGGACTCGAACCTCCGCCGGGACCAGCCGCACAGTCTATGACTGCAGCGCCCAAGCCCGCTCGGCTAATCCCGCGCGGCGCTTGACAGTATGTCTCAGGCGTTCAGCCTGAACAGCTTGTCTCCAAACACGTCTCCGACGATTTTTTGGTTGAAGGCATATGCGACACCCATCGCTGAAGAGAACTTGATGCCGATCTTGAGCGGTCCATTCGGCATGTTGTTGGGGCCATCTGTACCGCGCTACGCGGTGTCGTGATTGCAAAGATTGACCTCGTCATGGGCGTCGGGAGCGAAGTTGCGCGTGATGCACCCTATTGTGCACAGTTTGAGTTGTAACACAACGTCCTGTGGCTGCACGAAAAGCAGTATACAACATGATGGCGTTGCTGTCAGGGTTCCTCCGAGCCATGATCCGTAGGTAGCGGTCATCCACTGCAGTAGTAGCCCTTGGACGGCCTAAGCGAGGCATCTCATTAGATTAGATTAGTTTTTCGTTCCATATATCCGTGCTGAGGAGATCTTCGTGGATGTGGAACATGTCAATTTTTTTTAAGCTGAAATAACAATATTAACAGTATGAATATATACATCATTTGTTTCTATTAAAAAATTCGTCAAGGGAGTAGGAGGAGTTGGCCACCAGTAAGTCTTTCAGGCTATTTTAAACTGATCTTTATTTGTAACTAAATTTTTTATGTTTGCTGGCAAATTATTGAAGATGAGAGTTCCTAAGTAGTGGACCCCTTTTTGAACTAAAGTAAGTGTTTTAAGTCCTTGTGCAGATCATTTTTGTTCCTGGTATTGTATGTATGAACTGAGCTGTTTGTTGGAAAAAGAGATATATTATTTAGGATAAATTTCATTAAGGAGTAAATATACTGAGAGGCAGTACTTAGTATACCCAGTTCTTTGAAGAGGTTTATACAGGACGTCCGTGAATTTATTCTACAAATAATACGTATTACACACTTTTGGACTCTGAAAACTTTTGTTTGACTCGAAGAGTTACCCCAAAATATTATACCATATGACATAATGGAATGAAAGTAGGCAAAGTATGCAAGCTTTTTCATTTTTATGTCGCCTATGTCTGCTAACACTCGAATTGCAAATACAGATTTGTTAAGGCGTTTCTGCTGTTCTGTGGTGTGTTCCTCCCAAATGAATTTATCATCAATTCCTGTCTCTCTTTGTATCTCCTCCATGTCCGAACAACATCGCTTTGGTTCACTCCGAGACGCCTGGACACTTCCCTTGTTGAGAGCCATCCCTGGCACAAAGTGACATTGCGGACGCGATCGAACCGCGGTATTGACCGTCTAGGCATGGTTGAACTACAGACAACTCGAGCCGTGTACCTCCTTCCTGGTGATGTGACTGGAACTAATCGTCTGTCGGACCCCCTCCGTCTAATAGGCGCTGCTCATGCATGGTTGTTTACAGCTTTGGGCGGGTTTAGTGACATCGCTGAACAGTCAAAGGGACTGTGTCTGTGATACAATATCTACAGCCAACGTCTATCTTCAGGAGTTCTGGAAACCGGGGTGATAAAAAACTTTTTTTGATGTGTATATCAAGTTTCATTAAAAATATGTCATTAATAAATAAGACTAAAATATCAAAGTACTTATCATGCAGCCGTGGTGCTTACGTTGCGTCTACAAAACATTATATTCAAATCTAAGAGATTAATAAAAAAAAAGATGCGAGCACGGAATGCGACTTATGCGCTTGGCGGTTAGCAGGACACTAACAAGGCAGCAAAGTTAGTTAGCCGGTATTCGCATCGACAGCAGCGTTCAGGAGCAAATATCCACCTATCCGGACCTAAGCCAACAGCCACAAAACAGGGCACTTTCCCCTGAAAGTGTTCCACTCTCGAAAAAGTTCGGGATTCCGGCATCCACGCTGTTGACAATCCTGCAGCATAATTATCGGAATGCTGAAAACGTGATTGCAGAGGAGGGGGATCCGGCAAGGCGAGATTCCGCGCTTTGAAGAACGCTTACTGAAATGGCTTACAGTTTGTCACTGTAGGCTACAAATCGTTCCTGTCGGAGGTTACATGCTTAAAGAAAACGCAAATTCATTCGCCGTTATTCTGGACAATGAGGATTTCGCCGCTAGGAAGAGTGGGTCTAATTTTAGAAAAACATAAAAGCTTTTTTAAGATTATTCCTGGTTTGCTCATAAATGTTTTCTTTCATTTAAAGCATTGAAAAGGAAAAACAATAAAGATCGATGTTTATCTTCGATTACCTTTAACTTCAGTATAAACTGATAACAGATATTGTACCTGTGGGGCTTACCAAGCTGGAACTGCGCGGATCCATATAATTATGTCCACCACAGATAAAATTGAAAATATTCTCGTTGTTTCTAAACAACCCAACAGCTCATATTATTACACAGCCAACTCATTTAATAGCTCTTCATTATAAATACCCGCATATACTGCGAGTATCTCGCAGATTTAACATTATGTTACTCCTAGCTGGTCTTAGAACAATGAATGGAAAGCGAGTTAATAAGTTCATTGCGACGATTTCAGGAGGCAATTATCACAGATAAATTTTTCCCTTTTAGTTATTTCAATATAAATATCTCAAGTTACCTTTTGTCCCATAGTAAATCATTCTCTTACATTAATTCAGTTATATTACTTTTTTGGTTATGCTTGTTTGAACAAGCGCCGTTGAGTTAAAATGCTGTTATGGGCGGAAATGTTTCATTCATCTGTTGACCATGCGCAGAATTAACATGGTTTGCGGAACTGTTTCCGAGTACCAAATATCCACCGTGTCGCCCATGTATGATTCCGCGTCACAGAACAGAAACAAAAGAAAATAGTGTTCTATGCAGTGTCGCCTTACATACTTCTCTGTGCTTGAAGGAGAAAGTGTGTTTAGAACGCCTAGTTGTACTATTACACCTATGTCTATATCTATCTATGGTAATAATAAAACTGTAAAACGATGGTGTCCGACTGTTTGTTTAAACATACTGAGCTGCAAAACTAGTAGACGAACGTTCATGGGATTTTCACAGGTAACTTGAGTGTAGCTTGGGCCAACATGCAGGCTTCATTTCATTAAAAGCGGATCACAAAGACAAAAGATACCGTAATTCAAAGGTTTAAGTAAAATTTTCCGCTCGGCTTAGCAGTTCTGATGTTAAAGCATCATGCCACAGTACACCAAATAACCAATAGATGATGATGATGTTAATTTGCTGGTACACCAAAGAATCAATAGAAGGTGCTTTTTTTTTAACGCAGTGACATTTGTTTTCGGGAGTTAACGACAGAGACAGCATTAAGCAGTGCAATCTTATCTTTACGAATACAAGCCAAGAGGGAATGTACTTGACTGGAGTACACGGATTTACTGATTTCTCTTTGTGTAAGAAAAACTTAACCACGTTGATTTGCTTCTGTCTACGGGTTTTATTTGTTTTCTTTAGCAACAAAAACTAATTTACATGAAGTTGGCTTTTTGATTTGAGTGCCTACTCATTACATCTTAATTTAGTTTTGTTTACGAGTAACAGTGCCCAGAAAACGGTAGAATCTTTCTGAATGTACTAGAACAGCTAAAAGCCTGAGAACTATGCAGTCTCAAGAATCCAATGAAGATCGTAAGGCGAGACTTGTTGCAGCTCGAGAACGTTAGGTTTAACTCACTTCTTGCAAAATCCTCGAGAAAGGGAGGTGCGAAACAACTGTGATCGAGAGCATCACGCATTAACTCGCTCCTCAAAACTCTAAACTCACAGAGGCCTAAAGTTACTTCTCTCCAATGTAAAATCATATAAGCGGAAATTCTGACAAAGTGGGGCAAGGAAGCGAGTTTTTGTCTCCCACTTGTTCCTAACAGCTACAGGGTGGCCAAAATAAAAGAGGCCCCATGTCTTATAAACAACATACAGACGATTCACTCGTTTATTGTAAATACGGAATACAGTGTAGTAAATTATTGTTATGAAAAGCAACGTACTAAACATTGATTACGTCAATAGTTCACAGGAGCTGCTGAAAATGTGTACCATAAACTTCCATACACACCTCACCAAGCTTCAATATGTTTCTGAAATCTTCTCCAGTTCGTTTTGTGTTATTTCCGCTATAGCAATGCGAATGTTTCTTTTCAGCTCTTCAGTTGTATGCAGATTATTACCGTAGACTTCATCCTTTAAATTACCCCACAAATAAAAATCACAGGTAGACAGATCGGGCCATCTCGGAGGTCTAACCCGCGGAAACTGTACGTTATTCTCTCGAAGCTTCATGGACGTATGACATTGAAAACCGTGAATATGTGCCGCAGCGCCGTTTTGTTGGAAAAATTCATACTCTCGGCCTTCCTCCTTAAGTTGCGCTGTGAATGGTTCCAACAATTCCATTATCACAGTTTGGTTTCCGAACTGGCAAAAATACGGAGACAGCCGTGGTAGAATCCACAGAAGTTGTACTTCATGCTCTTGATAAAGATGAGTGTGTCACAGGCATATTTTTGAATCTTTTTAAGGCGTTTGATACAATTAACCATAAGATTCTATTAAATAAATTAGAAGCATTAGGAATAAAAGGAGTAGCTAATGACTGGTTTCGATCATACCTAACAGATAGGGTACAAAGTGTAGAGATAACACATACTTCAAATAAATCTAAACATTTAGTAAAACACCTATCAGAACCAAAATACATTAGTATAGGGGTTCTACAAGGTAGCATATTAGGACCAGTACTGTTCCTGATATACATTAATGACTTAACCAGTGGTGTTACTCATGGTGAAAAAATCGTCTTAGCTGATGACAGCAATATTATAGTCACTGAGATAACAAGGGAACTCCTGCCGAGAACGCAAATGAAACTCTCAAGGAAGTTTATGGTTCGTCAATAAGCAATAAAGTGACATTGAACATAAAGAAAACTAACGCCATGAATTTTAGTTTGAAGACGAAAATTGACAACATTAAATTAAATGTAGATGGCACCTCTATAGACTGTGTAACAAATGCAAAATTTCTAGGAATGAATATTGATTCTCTGTTGAAGTGGTTTGAACACCCAAAGGTACTTGCAAACAGAAGGAAGTCAGCATGTTACGCTCTTAGAATCCTATCATCAGTGTGTAACATGCAGTGTCTTTTAGTTACGTATTATTCATATGTACACTCAGTTCTTAGCTATGGCATTCTTTTTTGGGGAACAAATGCACAAAATATGAATACAATTTTCAAACTCCAAAAAAGATCCATAAGAATAATAACCAAAAATACTAGTCGAGCTCATTGTAAAGATCTGTTCAGAACACTGGGAATTTTAACTGCTCTATGTGAATACATTTACCAGTCAGTTGTACACACAAAAAATAACACTGGTAATTACTGCACAAACAGCTCTGCCCATAACCATGAAACAAGAGATAGACTCAACTTACATTTACCAAGAAAAAATAAACATAAAACTCAAAATATATTTTCTACCAGGGAATAAAACTGTACAATAAATTGCCAAAAGAGATGAAAGAAATTGCAAAAATAAACTTATTTAAAAAGGCAGCTAAAAAGTACCTGTTCTGCAATACATTTTATATATTGAAGGCTTACTTAGCTAAAACAAAGTAGGGGTTTGATAAAAAATGTAATAGAAATAAATAATAATAATTATTACAAAATATCCAACATCCCACATAACACCTTCACTTTATGTTTTTTCCTTTGTAGAAATACTTACCCCCAAGTTCTGCATAGCACAATACTAACATCCTTCCTCTTTCTGAGCTCAACATCTCACCTATTACGGAGAGATGCTGACTCAGTATTTCAGTATAGTAAATGGGAAGTTGCAGTACAGAAAATGGCACAGAGATCACCAGTGTGTGTGTGTGTGTGTGTGTGTGTGTGTGTGTGTGTGTGTGTGTGTGTAGTGAGTGAAGTGTTATGAAACAATGCGTGTAGGGCCGGCTGGAGTGGCTGTGCGGTTCTAGGCGCTACAGTCTGGAACCGAGCGACCGCTACGGTCGCAGGTTCGAATCCTGCCTCGGGTATGGATGTGTGTGATGTCCTTAGGTTAGTTAGGTTTAATTAGTTCTAAGTTCTAGGCGACTGATCACCTCAGAAGTTAAGTCCCATAGTGCTCAGTGCCACTTGAACCATTTGAACAATGTGTGTATAGTGTGTGCAGTAACTGATAGTGAGATACGAGCGAACAATGTGGCATACATTATTTAATAAGTTATTTGTAAAAACCCCCCCATGAACCATGGACCTTGCCGTTGGTGGGGCGGCTTGCGTGCCTCAGCGATACAGATAGCCGTACCGTAGGTGCAACCACAACGGAGGGGTATCTGTTGAGAGGCCAGACAAACGTGTGGTTCCTGAAGAGGGGCAGCAGCCTTTTCAGTAGTTGCAAGGGCAACAGTCTGGATGATTGACTGATCTGGCCTTGTAACAATAACCAAAACGGCCTTGCTGTGCTGGTACTGCGAACGGCTGAAAGCAAGGGGAAACTACAGCCGTAATTTTTCCCGAGGGCATGCAGCTTTACTGTATGATTACATGATGATGGCGTCCTCTTGGGTAAAATATTCCGGAGGTAAAATAGTCCCCCATTCGGATCTCCGGGTGGGGACTACTCAAGAGGATGTCGTTATCAGGAGAAAGAAACCTGGCGTTCTACGGATCGGAGCGTGGAATGTCAGATCCCTTAATCGGGCAGGTAGGTTAGAAAATTTGAAAAGGGAAATGGATAGGTTGAAGTTAGATATAGTGGGAATTAGTGAAGTTCGGTGGCAGGAGGAACAAGACTTCTGGTCAGGTGACTACAGGGTTATAAACACAAAATCAAATAGGGGTAATGCAGGAGTAGGTTTAATAATGAATAGGAAAATAGGAATGCGGGTAAGCTACTACAAACACCATAGTGAACGCATTATTGTGGCCAAGATAGATACGAAGCCCACGCCTACTACAGTAGTACAAGTTTATATGCCAACTAGCTCTGCAGATGACGAAGAAATTGAAGAAATGTATGATGAAATAAAAGAAATTATTCAGATTGTGAAGGGAGACGAAAATTTAATAATCTTGGGTGACTGGAATTCGAGTGTAGGAAAAGGGAGAGAAGGAAACGTAGTAGGTGAATATGGATTGGGGGACAGAAATGAAAGAGGAAGCCGCCTGGTCGAATTTTGCACAGAGCACAACATAATCATAACTAACACTTGGTTTAAGAATCATGAAAGAAGGTTGTATACATGGAAGAACCCTGGAGATACTAAAAGGTATCAGATAGATTATATAATGGTAAGACAGAGATTTAGGAACCAGGTTTTAAATTGTAAGACATTTCCAGGGGCAGATGTGGACTCTGACCACAATCTATTGGTTATGACCTGTAGATTAAAACTGAAGAAACTGCAAAAAGGTGGGAATTTAAGGAGATGGGACCTGGATAAACTAAAAGAACCAGAGGTTGTACAGAGATTCAGGGAGAGCATAAGGGAGCAATTGACAGGAATGGGGGAAATAAATACAGTAGAAGAAGAATGGGTAGCTTTGAGGGATGAAGTAGTGAAGGCAGCAGAGGATCAAGTAGGTAAAAAGACTAGGGCTAGTAGAAATCCTTGGGTAACAGAAGAAATATTGAATTTAATTGATGGAAGGAGAAAATATAAAAATGCAGTAAGTGAAACAGGCAAAAAGGAATACAAATGTCTCAAAAATGAGATCGACAGGAAGTGCAAAATGGCTAAGCAGGGATGGCTAGAGGACAAATGTAAGGATGTAGAGGCCTATCTCACTAGGGGTAAGATAGATACTGCCTACAGGAAAATTAAAGAGGCCTTTGGAGATAAGAGAACGACTTGTATGAATATCAAGAGCTCAGATGGAAACCCAGTTCTAAGCAAAGAAGGGAAAGCAGAAAGGTGGAAGGAGTATATAGAGGGTCTATACAAGGGCGATGTACTTGAGGACAATATTATGGAAATGGAAGAGGATGTAGATGAAGATGAAATGGGAGATATGATACTGCGTGAAGAGTTTGACAGAGCACTGAAAGACCTGAGTCGAAACAAGGCTCCCGGAGTAGACAATATTCCATTGGAACTACTGACGGCCGTGGGAGAGCCAGTCCTGACAAAACTCTACCATCTGGTGAGCAAGATGTATGAAACAGGCGAAATACCCTCAGACTTCAAGAAGAATATAATAATTCCAATCCCAAAGAAAGCAGGTGTTGACAGATGTGAAAATTACCGAACTATCAGCTTAATAAGTCACAGCTGCAAAATACTAACACGAATTCTTTACAGACGAATGGAAAAACTAGTAGAAGCCAACCTCGGGGAAGATCAGTTTGGATTCCGTAGAAACACTGGAACACGTGAGGCAATACTGACCTTACGACTTATCTTAGAAGAAAGATTAAGGAAAGGCAAACCTACGTTTCTAGCATTTGTAGACTTAGAGAAAGCTTTTGACAATGTTGACTGGAATACTCTCTTTCAAATTCTAAAGGTGGCAGGGGTAAAATACAGGGAGCGAAAGGCTATTTACAATTTGTACAGAAATTAGATGCCAGTTACAAGAGTCGAGGGACATGAAAGGGAAGCAGTGGTTGGGAAGGTAGCGAGACAGGGTTGTAGCCTCTCCCCGATGTTATTCAATCTGTATATTGAGCAAGCAGTAAAGGAAACAAAAGAAAAATTCGGAGTAGGTATTAAAATTCATGGAGAAGAAATAAAAACTTTGAGGTTCGCCGATGACATTGTAATTCTGTCAGAGACAGCAAAGGACTTGGAAGAGCAGTTGAATGGAATGGACAGTGTCTTGAAAGGAGGATATAAGATGAACATCAACAAAAGCAAAACAAGGATAATGGAATGTAGTCTAATTAAGTCGGGTGATGCTGAGGGAATTAGATTAGGAAATGAGGCACTTAAAGTAGTAAAGGAGTTTTGCTATTTGGGGAGCAAAATAACTGATGATGGTCGAAGTAGAGAGGATATAAAATGTAGGCTGGCAATGGCAAGGAAAGCGTTTCTGAAGAAGAGAAATTTGTTAACATCGAGTATAGATTTAAGTGTCAGGAAGTCATTTCTGAAAGTATTTGTATGGAGTGTAGCCATGTATGGAAGTGAAACATGGACGATAAATAGTTTGGACAAGAAGAGAATAGAAGCTTTCGAAATGTGGTGCTACATAAGAATGCTGAAGATTAGATGGGTAGATCACATAACTAATGAGGAAGTATTGAATAGGATTGGGGAGAAGAGAAGTTTGTGGCACAACTTGACCAGAAGAAGGGATCGGTTGGTAGGACATGTTCTGAGGCATGAAGGGATCACCAATTTAGTATTGGAGGGCAGCGTGGAGGGTAAAAATCGTAGAGGGAGACCAAGAGATGAATACACTAAGCAGATTCAGAAGGATGTAGGTTGCAGTAGGTACTGGGAGATGAAAAAGCTTGCACAGGTTAGAGTAGCATGGAGAGCTGCATCAAACCAGTCTCAGGACTGAAGACCACAACAACAACATTTGTAAAAAAGAGTATTCTATACCAGGAGTAAATCTAATGATTGTCTCTAATTCGAAGTCTGAAATATATGTGTATATGAATTAGCTTATTTTAAATTGATCTAAATTTGTAAATACTTTGACATGTCCTATGTCCCTGCAAAAATAGATCTACGGATGAATAAAGGTGCTGCTACTACTACTAATACTACTGCTAGTACTACTACTACTATTAGATACACTTGACAGTTCACGGTGTTATTACATATAATGACCCCAACAATCCGCTGGAATGGAACTGCACACCAACCGCCTTCTTTCAAAATAATGCAGTTGCACCTCAGAGCGTTCCCTTGGACAGTCTGTTGACGCATAGCGTGTGTTTTGAGAGTTTACGTTCCCGCTAAGATGAAAGTATGCTTCGTCTGAGATGAAGTAAGGATTTGGATCCAGATAACCATCAGCGACATGCATGACTAACCATTCGCTGTAATTTGTGGTTGTGCGTAACCTGTAGGTTTTAATGCTTGCTCCACACGTACTTTGTGTGCTCGCATTTGCAACAGCTTCACTTATTCTGGCATGGCGTTCGTTTGGTGTTTAGCGGTGAGGATAGACGTCTTGTTGATTTCCATGGACTTCTTACCATAGCCTTCTGAACACGTTCAAGCTTCCTTTACACTGTGAGTTTGCGGCAGACCTTTCGCTCTAAATTTACTGATCAATTTCTGCACAACATTTTTTTTTTCCAGGAGCAAAAAAATGGTTCAAATGGCTCTGAGCACTATGGGACTGAACTTCCAAGGTCATCAGTCCCCTAGAACTTAGAACTACTTAAACCTAACTAACCTAAGGACATCACACACATCCATGCCCGAGGCAGGATTCGAACCTGCGACCGTAGCAGTCACGCGGTTCCGGACTGAGTGCCTAGAACCGCGAGACCATCGCGGCCTGCTTTTTCCAGGAGCAGCTGTCTCTGAATATCTTATTGTGAATCCTATATTTAAAGTTTTAAATAATTAAGAGCCAAAAAAAAGTTTCAAGACTGAACACTGATGTTCTACTGACAAAGGCATTCTCCAGAACTACATTAACAACAAGCTGCAAACTGACCACTGACAGCGGAGCGCTGATCACTAAAGCGCCGCACGACATCACGTGGCCCCGTTCGAGGGCTGCCGTAGCGTTACGGAATGACAACGTTCAGATAGTTTCACATATTACATTCAGTGTAACACGGGCCCTCTTCTTATCTTGGCCGCCCCGTATAGATAAATACCCATGCAACGATGAGTTTCTCAGCTAGTTTACAATATTATTCCTCAGTTCACATCAATTTCTGTCTCAGGTTATTATCAAACTGAAAAAAAAACAGGTTCGTGTCTGAGCTGACACTTTTCCTTGCAAAGCTTAAGCGTGGGAACAGTCCTCTGAGTACTTTACTGCAGACAGTCTTGGTTTAGTTCACTCTCTGTTGCGAACAGTAATGGATGAACCGCTCTTTCAAGACGGGGAAAAGAAGAGAGGAAATCTACTGCTCGAGCTCCCCCGATACAACTGGAATAAAGAGTGTGATCTCGGCCCGTGCGGTTGGAGGCAGACGGCCCCGATCTCCGCCTCCATAGAACAGGACTCGGCGCTGCCCCTCCCTGCTCAAGCAGGCCGCTTTGTTCCCCTTGATTAAACCTCCGGCGTAGGCGAGCAATTAATCATTTGCTAAATTGCCTCTCCAAGAAGCCGCGCGCTCGTCCTCACGTTAATTCCACTTAAACGAAATGAAAGCTGTTTTTGTTTTCCTAATACTCTCCGCGACTTTCTCTTCAAGCGGTCCCCTCGCGTTCCCTTTCAGCGGTTTTCTTCAGCCTTTACACGGAATTAAATCTCTGATAAACGCGCCGCACTGGAAAAGCAACTGGAATCACTCAACAGAGGAAAGTCCACTGGACCTGACGGGATACCAATTCGATTCTACACAGAGTAGTCTTCAAGAAGGGTCGTCGAGCAGATGCGCAAAACTATAGACCTATATCTCTGACGTCCATCTGTTGTAGAATTTTAGAACATGTTTTTTGCTCGCGTATCATGTCGTTTTTGGAAACCCAGAATCTACTCTGTAGCAATCAACATTGATTCCGGAAACAGCGATCGTGAGAGACCCAAGTCGCTTTATTTGTTCATGAGACCCAGAAAATATTAGATACAGGCTCCCAGGTAGATGCTATTTTTCTTGACTTCCGGAAGGCGTTCGATACAGTTCCGCACTGTCGCCTGATAAACAAACTAAGAGCCTACGGAATATCAGACCAGCTGTGTGGCTGGATTGAAGAGTTTTTAGCAAACAGAATACAGCACGTTGTGTGTGTGTGTGTGTGTGTGTGTGTGTGTGTGTGTGTGTGTGAGGGGGTGGGGGGGTGGCGGGGAGGGGGGGGGGGGCTTCAACATTGAAATACATCAGGCGCTTGAGAAAAACAGCCATGGATAAGGCTGGACTCCCAGACCGACCGGCGTCTTGTGTCGAATCGCGACCTGCACCAATTGGGACGCTGTGGTCTTCACAGAATCGCTGCGCCATACACTTTTTTCATTCTCCAATGGATGTCTACCGGTGCTTGCCCTTCGGCAGCCAAAAAAGGAATAACAGCATGTTGGTCCTGTTTGAACGCATTTGGTAATAACGTCGACATTTACCGCACACATGACGGAAAGGCATGAACACCAGACTAATCTCTTGCTTGCATGTCGGTGCTTATGTACCCTCATCAGACTAGTACTACGTTGCATGTGTGCTGTTGCAACACCCTCAAATTGAAACTTTTTCACCATCCCACTTCATAAACCTTTATACTAAACTACTGTATTGTGAAGTTTTTGCTAAAAATAACTTACCTGCAGTTCGCATAATTAATGGCCGACTTAATGTCACGCTAAACTGCCATAAATAGAAGATGTCACTAACTGGATGTCGAAAACTTAGTATACTCATAATGCAATGCAGTGACACTTGTTGATTCTATTTCTCTTTAATAAGATAACTAATGTTGGCAATTAAGTATTGCTAATATTGGTTGTGGTCAGTAATATCATTGTACATGATACAACAAGACACAGAAACTGTTTATCTTCTACAAAATATGCACGCGAAACATGTAAAAATGCAAAAAATGATAAATTTACAGAAGCTCTTTCCCATAAATGATATTCAGTAACCACATGTATTTGCAACACTGATTCCTAGTATAGACTCGCACGCGATGCAGCAATATCTCAATGGAAGAAAAAAAATTATCGGGACAAAATACAGAAACACTGTGAACATTTATCCTGTGCAGTCGCGTCAACCCAAATGCGCTTCATTCACATCTTCACAGTCATACAACACTGTACGCGTAAAACAGTAATCTGACGAAATAACGTTAATTGTATGCATGTTACCTGAAATGTAGCTCCCTAAAATAAGCATTAATTTCAAACACATGGTAATGTTCATTGCAGCATGATCCTGATTAATATTTTTTAGCAACCATCGAGCATCTTTACAATGTCTGATTATTTGGATAAGCAAGTAGAGGCAGGGAGAAATGGTTCTCCTCACTGCACAGAGTAAATGTTCACTGTGGTCACTATATTCCTAGATGAAGAGTATACAAAGTGTGCTCCATTCACAAACAGAACAGGCCCGGAATGGACTGCAGCAATCCGCCAACGTACAACTGTAGTTGAGCCACTTGAAGAGCTTCCGGCTCCTCCAGTTTCGTCAATAAGCTAATTACCACTCGATCAGTCAATGTGGACATTCTCATGTGGTATGGGCATCTCCCACATATAGGCTATTTTCTTGATGTTGATGATTAACCAATATCCAATAGCATATACACTCATATCCAAAGGTTATGCGGAACCTAGCTTCTGTCTTTGCTCCTCAGTCCTTACATAACTGAGCAGAGAAAACAGTGATTTAAATTTTGACAATGTCTGATTGATAGCTCGCCAAAATACGTGCTATTCATCATGTTCTTCCACAAACATTTATAGTTCATGTACATCCTCTTATGAAAAGCAAACTGTATATAAAACAAAACTGAAATACAATGATTTAGAATAAATAATGTTTACATCATGAATGTGTATAAAAATGGATGCAGGTGTATGTTTGTATCTGCTCCTAAACTGGTAGATCGATTTCAACCAAATTTGGTGCACTTTGTTATTATATAGGCTTAAAAACCGCCTACCCCTCATAGGTATCAGGGTGAAAATCTTTTGGTAACCCCTGATTTCTAGGCTGCCCTGTATGACAGGCACAGTATGCAGGTAGTATCACAGCATATTTCAGGGGATATATGTGTAGATAGGCACAGCTGCACAGACAGAGAGGGAAGGAGGAGTTGGATAGTGAGAGGAGGGAGGATAAGATGAACAGAGAAAGGTAGCAGGAAGAGAAGGACAAATAGATACGGGAGTAGTTGGTGGAGAGAGATAGAATAGAGGGGAGGAGTAACAGGACAGAGAGAGAGAGAGAGAGAGAGAGAGAGAGAGCGAAGTAACTGGATGGACAGACAGACAGAAAGGGGAGGAAGAATTGGACAGATACAGGTGGAAAGATGAGATGGACAGAGAGAAGGGGAAGGAGGAGGTGGACAGAGACAGGGGAGGGGGGGGGGGGGGGGAGGCAATGACTACAATATTTGTGCTGCACACATCCGCGGTCAAGGCTTCTGGTAAAAGGCAAGCATTTTATAAAATCGGATCATGACCTTGCTTTACTGGAGCGGAGGGTCTTGTTAGAACAAGAAAGAACTAATACTCGATATTAACAGCCAGTAGATACAGACAGTGTTAGAAATATATCAGTGGGACAAGCTTGCGAAACGAAGCTATCTTTGACATGTTCAGGGTACAATCATCACATCGGCTGAACTGATTTAGGAAAACAACGCAAAATTTGCACATAAGCCAGTTCATCATACAGATGCTGAGTGTTTATTGAAACGCTCTTGTATTATCGTGGTGATTTGTTTTGTACCAACTGTTAACCAACATGTTTTCAGAAATGACTGGAACCAGTCGGCTTCGACGATGGTAGAATTTTTATTTTCTCATTACAGATTTGAAGTAATCTAACTACTTATCCTCAGATGGTTCAGTTCTTAGTAATAGTCCATAGCATTCTGAAGATCGACGTGTAGCTGTGGCAAGACGGAAAAGATTAAAGGAGCGCTTTCTACAGCTACGCAGCGACACCTACAATGTTATAACCTATTAGTGAGTTGTGTAGCATCTGATGATGACTCGCTAGGCGACTTCATACTGGTAATAGGAAACTACACGGCCCAGTCACGTTAATGTGACCACCGCCTGTGTTCGATGTCAATATGCAGTAACAAATCACAAACGTCAGGTGGCAGCACTAGCAGTGGAGGATATACAGGGTGTTACAAAAAGGTACGGCCAAACTTTCAGGAAACATTCCTCACACACAAAGAAAGAAAATATGTTATGTGGACATGTGTCCTGAAACGCTTACTTCCGTGTTAGAGCTCATTTTATTACTTCTCTCCAAATCACGTTAATCATGGAATGGAAACACACAGCAACAGAACGTACCAGCGTGACTTCAAACACTTCGTTACAGGAAATGTTCAAAATGTCCTCCGTTAGCGAGGACACATGCATCCACCCTCCGTCGCATGGAATCCCTGATGCGCTGATGCAGCCCTGGAGAATGGCGTATTGTATCACAGCCGTTCACAATACGAGCACGAAGAGTCTCTACATTTGGTACAGGGGTTGCGTGGACAAGAGCTTTCAAATGCCCCCATAAATGAAAGTCAAGAGGGTTGAGGTCAGGAGAGCGTGGAGGCCATGGAATTGGTTCGCCTCTACCAATCCATCGGTCACCGAATCTGTTGTTGAGAAGCGTACGAACACTTCTACTGAAATGTGCAGGAGCTCCATCGTGCATGAACCACATGTTGTGTCGTACTTGTAAAGGCACATGTTCTAGCAGCACAGGTAGAGTATCCCGTATGAAATCATGATAACGTGCTCCATTGAGCGTAGGTGGAAGAACATGGGGCCCAATCAAGACATCACCAACAATGCCTGCCCAACCGTTTACAGAAAATCTGTGTTGATGACGTGATTGCACAATTGCGTGCGGTTTCTCGTCAGCCCACACATGTTGATCGTGAACATTTACAATTTGATCACGTTGGAATGAAGCCTCATCCGTAAAGAGAACATTTGCACTGAAATGAGGACTGACACATTGTTGGATGAACCATTCGCAGAAGTGTACTCGTGGAGGCCAATCAGCTGCTGATAGTGCCTGCACACGCTGTACATGGTACGGAAACAACTGGTTCTCCCGTAGCACTCTCCATACATTGACGTGGTCAACGTTACCGTGTACAGCAGCAACTTCTCTGACGCTGACATTGGGGTTATCGTCAACTGCACGAAGAATTTCCTCGTCCATCGCAGGTGTCCTCGTCGTTCTGGGTCTTCCCCAGGCGCGAGTCATAGACTGAAATGTCACGTGCTCCCTAAGACGCCGATCAATTGCTTCGAACGTCTTCCCCCGTGCTAATCCACACATCAAATGGGCATCTGCCAACTCCGCATTTGTAAACATTGCACTGACTGCAAAATCACGTTCGTGATGAACACTAACCTGTTGATGCTACGTACTGATGTGCTTGATGCTAGTACTGTAGAGCAATGAGTCGCATGTCAACACAAGCTCCGAAGTCAACATTACCTTCCTTCAATTGGGCCAACTGGCGGTGAATCGAGGAAGTACAGTACATACTGACGAAACTCAAATGAGCTCTAACATGGAAATCAAGCGTTTCCGGACACACATCCACATAACTTCTTTTCTTTATTTGTGTGGGAGGAATGTTTCCTGAAAGTTTGGCCGTACCTTTTTGTAACACCCTGTGTAAAGCGTGTCTGCGGGGAATCAGAAAAGAGTGCAGCCGTTGTCGTAATGCGGAAAGGGAACGATTTCTCTAATGTTCAAATGGGCACGATCATTGGTTTTTGGGCCAAGAGTGAAAGCATTTCCGAAATGGCTATGTTTGTAAATTGCCACCCAGATTACACCGTGCATGGCAAAATGGCGCTATCCCAAAACCGGCCCCGAAGCAACATTGGTGCACCGTGGGCCATAGATGAGAGGGGTGAGCGACGGCTGCGGAAATGTGTATAGGCGAATAGACCTGTTGAGCAATTGACCGCCCAGATGGACCAAGGGGCTACCAACAGTGTTTTCTCAACGACCGTGCAGCCAATGTTACTGCGTATGAGCCTCCGTCATAGGCGCCTGTATCACGCAGCCATACTGACTGCTGTTCATCAGCAGAGAAGGCTGGAATTTTGACGCAAGTACCACAAATGGACGTCCAAGAATTGGCGACAGGTGCCTTTTCACATGAATCGTGTTTTATGCTCCATCAGGAGTGAAGCATCTGATAGGAACCGCCCTTAAACAATCGTCGGATGGGTCCAGGCTGGAGGTGAGCGCGTTGTGGTCTGGGGAACATTTTCGTGACAGTCCCTGGGTGATCTCGTCATTTGGGAAGGCACAATGGATCAACACAAGTATGCGTCTATCCTTTGGGTACCATGTCCACCCCAACATGCAGTTTGGTTATCCTCAGTACAATGGCATCTACCAGCAGGACAATGCAACGTGCCATACAGCTCGCAGTGTACGTGCGTGTTTCGAATAGCACCATGATGTGATGATCGTACGCCCCTGGTCACCAGACTACCCACATAAACTCAGTCGAGAATCTGTGGAACCGCCTCAGTAGAACTGTTGGCGCCATTTATCCTCAACCTAGCGCAGCTGGCCACGGCACTGGAGTCGGCATGACACCACATACAATTCAGAACCTCAATGACGTTCTTCCTGCACTCCGCGCTGCTAGGCGAGAGGGCACCTTAATACGTCTGGATGGCGTAATATGTAACAATGTCGACAGGCGATTACCTGCAGTCATTTCTGGAAACCTTTTTTCGTCACAGTTGCAGTGCTATACATTAATGATATACTACTCGCCATTAAAATTGCTACACCAAGAAGAAATGCAGATGATAAACGGGTATTCATTAGACAAATATATTATACTAGAACTGACACGTGATTACATCTTCACGCAATATGGGTGCATAGATCCTGAGAAATCAGTACCCAGAACAACCACCTCTGGCCGTAATGACGGCCTTGATACGCCTGGGCATTGAGTCAAACAGAGTTTGGATGGTGTGTAAGGGTACAGCTGCCCATGCAGCATCAACACGTTACCACAGTTCATCAAGAGTAGTGACTGGCGTAATGTGACGAGCCAGTTGCTCGGCCACCATTGACCAGACGTTTTCAGTTGGTGAGATATCTGGAGAATGGCTGGCCAGGGCAACAGTCGAACATTTTCTGTATCCAGAAAGGCCCATACAGGACCTGCAACATGCGGTCGTGCATTATCCTCCTGAAATGTATGGTTTCGCAGGGATCGAATGAAGGGTAGAGCCACGGGTCGTAACACATCTGAAATGCAGCGTCCACTGTTCAAAGTGCCATCAATGCGAACAAGAGGTGACAGAGAGGTGTAACGAATGTCACCCCTTACCATCACGCCGGGTGATACGCCTGTATGGCGATGACGAATACACGCTTCCAATGTGCGTTCACCGCGATGTCGCCAAACACAGATGCGACCATCATGATGCTGTAAACAGAACCTGGATTCATCCGAAAAAATGACGTTTTGCCATTCGTGCACCAAGGTTCCTCGTTAAGTACACCATCGCAGGCGCTTCTGTTTGTGATGCAGCGTCAAGGGTAATCGCAGTCATGGTCTCCGAGCTGATAGTCCATGCTGCTGCAAACGTCGTCGACCTGTTCGTGCAGATGGTTGTTGTCTTGCAAACGTCCCCATCTGTTGACTCAGGAATCGAGACGTGGCTGCACGATCCGTTACAGCCATGCGGATAAGATGCCTGTCATCTGGACTGCTAGTGATACGAGGCCGTTGGGATCCAGCACGGCGTTCCGTATTACCCTCCTGAACCCACCGATTCCATATTCTGCTAACAGTCATTGGATCTCGACCAACGCGAGCAGCAATGTCGCGATACGATAAACAGAAATCGCGCTAGGCTACAATCCGACCTTTATCAAAGTCGGAAACGTGATGGTACGCATTTCTCCTCCTCCTTACACGAGACATCACAACAACGTTTCACCAGGCAACGCCGGTCAACTGCTGTTTGTGTATGAGAAATCGGTTGGAAACTTTCCTCATGTGAGCACGTTGTAGGTGTCGCCACCGGCGCCAACCTTGTGTGAATGCTCTGAAAAGCTAATCATTTGCATATCAGAGAATCTACTTACTGTCGGTTAAATTTCGCTCCTGTAGCACGTCATCTTCGTGGTGTAGCAATTTTTATGGCCAGTAGTGTAATTACTGAACAAAAACTACTCGTTTTTATATCCCTTTTGTGGACCCCGTAAAAGTGATGTTGCCGGCCGCGGTGGTCTCGCGGTTCTAGGCGCGCAGTCCGGAACCGTGCGCCTGCTACGGTCGCAGGTTCGAATCCTGCCTCGGGCATGGATGTTTGTGATGTCCTTGAAAAGTGATGTTTTGTTGGTGATTGTTTGCAGTGTATTGCTTTCGGTTGCTCTGTGTATTAATTTAGTGTGAAATATTTGCGTCGCATTTTTTCAGTCCACATATTTTAATTTTTTGTTTAATTCAACTCTGAAACGCGTAACTTCTTGAAGTGCACTTGGTTAGACTCATGTGATATTGCAAATACGAAGAGCAGCATATTACGTACTGTTGTTTTGTGAACAGGCTGTTGATTCAAGTTTGTTGTGCTGATGCCCTCAGTGAATGGAGATCGATAGAAGATAGCCGATACAGGATACTAAGTTCTACATTACGACTGCTGATCTAATTATGACATCTGACATTTCTGTGTATAGTTACATGTAGTGGCCGGGCTATCGTCTGATTAGAGGAACGTCACTTTTGCGCTAGTGCTGTAGTTCTAGCTGAATCTGCGCTCCACAAGATGTATGGCAGTGCTTATGGATAAGAACTGCTTTAACTTTTTACGTTCTAGCGACCTCATAATTTAACGTAATGTCTTACGCAAAGAACAGCTTTTGATTTACTCGGTAGTCTTCGTGAAGTTGCGTATTGTACAAATAAATTGTTCCGTCAAAATAGTCTTGCGTTCCGTGATTGATTTATCGGTTTCAGACGGATATCGGTGGTTTGAGAAGGCATGGCATTTAATAAAGGGCTGTACATTACTAGTTACATAGCCCTAGAGTTCTAAGGTCACATTAAGATGGAAAACTATTCAGATAATTACAAACCAGCCTTAAAAGTGTCGGAAACTACGGCGTCGTTCCGTTGGTTCGTTACGAGCCGTACAACATCCAGCGCCATCTAGTAGCGCTGCGCTGCACCCGCAACTGAGATTACTGCCGCTAGAGGTCCCGCCAACACTGTCTCCATGGTATGTTGCCGGAGACATGAGCGAATATCAAAAACGCTGTTATTGTAGTTACTTAAAATTTCTCCCTAGTTGTTTGTTTACCACTTGCGCTCTATATGTACACAGTGAATTTTACATTTATGGCTCTAGTAATAAAACCCACTTGTAATTCCAGACAGAGAGCTGATTCCTTCTGGGAAATCCTTTACATTTAGGTTTCTGTTAAATTTTTGATGAGTTTGAGATGCTTCTTTCCTGTACTGCTTTGTCGCTCACCTTCAGATGGTGAACAACAGTCAAACCATGACCCACAAAACACGCTGGATACCAAGAAATACAGTAAATATTAGCAAATTAGGAAGTGAACCTTCGTATAACTGACCAGAGTGGTCCAATGAAGGCCATAAAAAAATTGCAAAACAAGTAAGGAAAGGATTTTTGTTTCACTGACTGAACCGTGAACGGCCTCTGTCATTACTTTTTTATTTTTTTGCACCTGTTAAGAAGTCTGTTACCTATAAGAAGTCTATTACCTGTAATACTTCTTCATAACTGTAGCCTCTACTCCCTCAGAAATATATATAATTTGCAGATGTTGTTTGAATTTAATGCTAAAAGATATTTTCTTAGTAGGAAACTACCTGTGAATTACGTTATCACGTAGATCAGTGGATTCGTCATAGGAACATGATTATTTTATTGCATCAGAAACAGTTCGGTGTTCTAACGTGAGATGTTACATTATTTTACTTTTTATTTGATGATCGTACAACCGTCTTACATATTATATAACTGCCACTTTAGTTCACCTCATATATTAACGATATTTTCATCACGTGACCACTCTCTTCTCGCCCACACTCCCCCCCCCTCCCCTCCCCCCCAGCCACACCATACCGCTCACATCTCCACCTCACTAACACACACACACACACACACACACACACACACACACACACACACGCTCTGACAGGAAACATTAACGTGATAGATTAAGCACTGGTACTTAACATAAAAGACAGCGTAGTCATTTTGTTCCTTATCACCTATATCTGATCATCTCCGACTGTTTGCTGTCTAATCTGACACATTTGGAGTTCCGATACCAAATTCAGCAGCGATGACAATTCTCCTACATCCGATCTGTGCAGTGCTTCTCACATTTTGTCCGTGGACTTTGCTGCCTTATTTCTCTATGATTTCATTTTACACTCGCAACGAAGGAGGGCGTTGCAGTACTGTACGGCTCAACGATAAGATGATAACTGACCGTTTTCCGTGTATGGCGGCTGGTTGAATTTAAATTTAATAATTCTTATCGTCGATTGTTGTCAAATAGCGTCTAGCTAAGGTTCTAAAACAGATGATTAACAAAAAAGATCCGAATGAACCGGAGACGCACATTAATGCGGCCCGAATAAACGAGGTTCCCCAGTAATTATAGTGGATACCATAGTAGTTTCTATCCATCCGTGAAAATTCAGTTGATACTTTCAAATTAGAAGCTATCGTGTCGTCTCGTGGAAACGTCGAGTTCATCCTGCATAATACCAATAACGGGTCCAAGAGTGAATATTCACTCTGCAGCGGAGTGATGCGGATGTGAAATTTCGTTGTAGATTATAACTGCATGTCCAACTGGGACTCGAACCTGGGACCTTTGCCTTTCATGGGCAAGTGCTCTACCGACTGAACTATCAAAGCCCGAATCAAAACCCACACTCACAGCTTTACCTTTTCCAGTACCTCATCTCTGTCTTCTACACTTCAGGTAAGAAGGTTTTACTGTGTTAAACTTTAGGAAGTTATACTTCTGAATTAGTAGATTATAACATCAGTTTAAACTTCTAAATATGATCAATAATTACAACGAATATCGAAAATAAGATTTTTGTTGCCCCTGCAAACGATTAGCTAAGCAACATGAAACTGTCCCCCGTGCACCGGTTCAGCGGTTACGCCAGAGTGAACTGATGTGGAGCTGAAGTTCTTTCAGTTTTTGTGAATGCCATCCAAATGTGAATTGACAACAGTGCATAAACATGTCCGAAGAAAGTTGTTACTGCGAGTGTTTTTTGTTAGTTGTTTAAGGAATAAACTTCGCGTTATAAAGACATGTTTTGATTTACCAATATTTACATGGCACGTAGTTGCAAAAACTGGATGGTGCAAGTGAGATTTAGTACCAGAAAACTAGAACTGGCTGTAGCCATTAAAATTTATCGTATTACGTAGATGAAATTCACACGTTGGATTTGTGATTTGCTTGAATGGGAGATCCGTCTTTACTTTTATCGAAGAAGTATAGCTAACATCACAGGGACGAAACAAAGTGGTGTTTCAAAGTACTGTCTGACAACAAAATCGGCGATACCGTGGATATTATAAGTGGCTTTTGTCGTATAGGGTCAAGATATTGCTGTCGCTGCGGCTGTTAGTTACTCCCGCACGCTCGCTACGTTGTAGTGTTTAAGTCATTCCACTGTGAACCTCAACGTATCTGGAGGGATCTATTTTCTGTTTTTCATCCAACAGTCCGAGCATAGGCCAGGCGAAAATTAAGGAGGAGGGGGGCGACGCAGGGGGGGATGAGTCGGGGGAGATATTCAAACCCCGCCCCCAACCCCCCAAAAAATGTTCGTTAAGATCGTTTATATTTTCGCATATATTAATTTCTTATATTTTCAGATAACTTTCAGAGCACACGGCATCGTGGGAATTAGAGAGATTCGACAATGTCAAGAAATTCTAAAGAAAATTACAAGATTCGTTCAGCACCGAACAATTTCCAGTTGTGTTCTTGAGCGTTAGTGCACGTGGATTTTTATTGTTCCTGGATGTCCCAAGTATTCTAGCCAGTAAAAGGCATCCATTCACAAGCCGACCATACCCGATATGCTGCCAACAATAACTCTGACGCGCAAATCGTAAGAAGTTGAAGGAAGGGGACGTAGTGAGGAAGATGCTTCACTAAGAACAAAAAATCAGAGAAAGATCGACTACCCCGTATGTAGGTGACAGATAGAGGGCACTGACTGAGAATTCGATAGGTAGTACTCAATGTCGAGAGCAAAAGTTGTAAGTTGTTGAAGGTAAAATAGTTTTGTTCTGTAGTGAGCATTTGTGTGACTGATACTTCTCTTACATTTTTGGTATGTGAGTTTCCTTGTAGCTGATATTAATTAGTCATGCAGAAAATCAGCTCTTTGATGAAACTATAAAACTGAATCAGTACAAAATAAAATATTGGTACTGATATGTAGACGATGTAATCTGCCTAATAGATGAACCACACACTCCTATAAAACTACGTCACGATGACAGAAACACTATCCATCCACAAATAAAGTTCACCATTGAGACAAAAACGAATGAAAGACTTAATTCCTTACATCTCACCATACACAAGAGAACCAACACACATGAGTTCAGAATATGCAGGAATCTCACAGCCACCAGCACAATTATCCACGACGAATCCAGTCGCCCTATAACACACAGAAATACGTTCAAATGGTTCGGAGCGCTATGGGACTTACCTTTAGAGGTCATTAGTCCCCTAGAACTTAGAACTACGTAAACTTAACTAACCGAAGGACATCACACACATCCATACCCGAGGCGGGATTCGAACCTGCGACCGTAGCGGTTCCAGACTGTAGCGCCTAGAACCGCTCGGCCACTCCGGCAGATACTTGTTACACAGGTCAAACAGACAATTGTGAACAAACATGACTACGTAGAAGAAATAAACACAATAAAGCTAATTATACAGGAGAACGGCTATGACGCACAAATAGTAGTTAAATGAACAAAAAAATATAAGAACAGACAACGTATACGTTCTAACTGTATAATGTATGTAAGCTAATGCAAAAGAAGTTTGACAACTAATAATCACTCCTTTGAAAATCTAAATTCTTTTGGGAGGAAGATTCATATAACCATGCACAACAGGTTAACGCGTAACGATAATTTTTCAGGAAGAGAATAAGCAAATATTCCGCTGCATGTAGCACATAAAGTAGGTAACATATTTAAGTGATTAACATTGCAAGAGGAGAGGTTAATGTAAGCGCAAGATAAGGCATTGCAAATTTCAGATGATGGTATATTAACAACCGGCATAAACGCCAGAATATGAAATGAAAGCATCCAGAGGTGCACGTATTGTATTATACGATTGCCGGACGCCAGTTTGTGGAATGGATTTCCATGCATGTTACACTTGGTCGGTCAATGTAGGGACGGTTAATGTTGTTTGTTGGTGCCGCTGGATGATGTCCCGTATGTGCTCTATTGGAGATAGATCTGGTGATCGAGCAGGCCAGGGTAACACTCTGTAGAGCATTTTGGGTTACAACAGCGGTTTGTGGGCGAGCGTTATCCTGTTGGAAAACACCTTCTGGAAAGGTGCTCATGAATGAGAGCACAACAGGTCGAATCAGAAGACTGACGTAGGAATTTGCGATCAGAGTGCATCGGATAAGCACGAGAATGCTCCTGCTGTGATACGAAATCCCACCCAAGAGCAAACTCCAGGTGTAGGTCTACTGTCTAGGACGCAGACAGATTGGTTGCAGGCCCTCAGCTGGCCTGATTCTAACCAACACAGGACCGTCACTGGCACCGAGGAAGAACCAGCTTTCATCAGCAAACACAACAGACCTCCACCCAGGTCTGCAGTAAGCTCTCGCTTGACGCCACTGAAGTCCCAAACGGCTGTAGTTTGGGGTCACTGGAATGCATGCTACAGGGCGTGTGGCTCAGAACTTCCCTCGAAGTAACAGATTTAGAAGAGCGTAGCGTTCCAAAGGATTGGAAAAGGGCACAGGTCATCCCTGTTTTCAAGAAGGGACGTCGAACACATGTGCAGAACTATAGACCTATATTTCTAACGTCGATCAGTTGTAGAATTTTGGAACACGTATTATGTTAGAGTATAATGACTTTTCTGGAGACTAGAAATCAACTCTGTAGGAATCAGCATGGGTTTCGAAAAAGACGATCGTGTGAAACCCACCTCGCGCTGTTCGTCCACGAGACTCAGAGGGCCATAGACAAGGGTTTCCAGGTAGATGCCGTGTTTCTTGACTTCAGCAAGGCGTTCGATACAGTTCCCCACAGTCGTTTAATGAACAAAGTAAGAGCATATGGACTATCAGACCAATTGTGTGATTGGATTGAAGAGTTCCTAGATAACAGAACGCAGCATGTCATTCTCAATGGAGAGAAGTCTTCCGAAGTAAGAGTGATTTCAGGTGTGCCGCTATTCACAATATACATAAATGACCTTGTGGATGACATCGGAAGTTCACTGAGGCTTTTTGCGGATGATACTGTGGTGCATCGAGAGGTTGTAACAATGGAAAATTGTACTGAAGTGTAGGAGGATCTGCAGCGAATTGATGCATGGTGCAGGGAATGGCAATTGAATCTCAATGTAGACAAGTGTAATGTGCTGCGAATACATAGAAAGAAAGATCCCTTATCATTAAGCTACATTACAGCAGGTCAGCAACTGGAAGCAGTTAATTCCATAAATTATCTGGGAGTACCCATTAGGAGTGATTTAAAATGGAATGATCTTATAAAGTTGATCGTCGGTAAAGCAGATGCCAGACTGAGATTCATTGGAAGAATCCTAAGGAAATGCAATCCGAAAACAAAGGAAGTAGGTTACAGTACGCTTGTTCGCCCACTGCTTCAATACTGCTCGGCAGTGTGGGATCCGTACCAGATAGGGTTGATAGAAGAGCAGCGCGCTTCGTTACAGGATCATTTAGTAATCGCGAAAGCGTTACGGAGATGATAGATAAACTCCAGTGGAGGACTCTGCAGGAGAGACGCTCAGTAGCTCGGTACGGGCTTCTGTTGAAGTTTCGAGAACATACCTTCACCGAAGAGTCAAGCAGTACATTGCTCCCTCCTACGTATATCTCGCGAAGAGACCACGAGGATAAAATCAGAGAGATTAGAGCCCACACAGAAGCATACCGACAATCCTTCTTTGCACGAACAATACGAGACTGGAATAGAAAGGAGAACCGATAGAGATACACAAGGTACCCTTCGCCACACACGGTCAGGTGGCTTGCGGAGTACGGATGTAGATGTAGATGTAGATGTAGACGAAGAAATTTGATTAGCCATTCTCTTTCAGATGTATAAACACGCCAACCAACTTTCGTCTATGTCGCACGACTCTTCCTTAGTGTTACGATCGTTTTCCGTTAGTATCTAAAAAAATTTAATGTAATAATAATTTATTGTAGTTATTTTTCAACTATGAGGCATGTATAGATCATTAAAAATGAGGATGACAGCGAATTATATTTAGGAGAGGTCATTAACAATCTTTGAGTTGCCCCTAGAACTGAATGCTAGACCCCCACCTGACGTTTGCAGTGTTGTTCGTGTCGCACGTGTAGGGTATTCGCATCAGTCCCTTCTGCAAGCCGATGTTGACACCTCGCGGTGACCCGGAAGAGAGCGCGCGGACCGGCGTCTGCTATTGAGAGACGGCTTCGCGGCCACGTACAGGTACGGTGCGGTACGTGAGCCCGCGGCCTATTCACGGAGGCGTCGCCCGCCTCCCCGTGCAGAAGCAGCCGCCAGACAAAGCCTTCCGCACAAGGGACGTGCAGGGGTCACCGACCTCTGCCGGAGCCTGCCTTCCGCCTCAATGCGCTGCAGTCACACGGCGGCCCGAGGAATCCCGTGGACCGGCGTCTCCACGTGCTGGGAAACATAAAAGATACACTCCACGATCTCCGGAATAACTTCCCGTTTGTTACGTAATGAGGCGACGAATATGAAGACAATTACATTATGTTTCGGGACGCACCACTACCTGACTATTAACACCTGTGTTCGTATTTCTAGGAGACAGTGCAAGTTACTTCGCGTCCTGCAGTTAGGGTTACAGAGGTGGACAAAATATGGAAACACCATAACAGAATACATTACCAAACATAATAAGATGTAGTAAATCGTTTGGTCTTAAAATAGCTTCCAGCCGCCTCGGGATGGATAAATATATTTTACGTATGCCTTTCAACGGAATCTATAACAGTTCTTTCTGAAAAATGGTTCAAATGGCTCTAAGCACCAGGGGACTTAACATCTGAGGTCATCAGTCCCGGAGACTTAGAACTACTTAAACCTAACTAACCTAAGGACATCATACACATCCATGCCCGAGGCAGGATTCGAACCTGCGACCGCAGCGGCCGCGCGGTTCCATACTGAAGCGTCTAGAACCGCTCGGCCACAGCGGCCGGCCTCTGCAAAATAGTGACAAGCTCAGGTAATGACGAGGGATGTGGGTAGCGATCTCGCAACCTTCTCTCCAAAGTTGACCACAAAGGCTCAATAATATTCAGATCTAGTGCCTCTGGTGACCAGGCGAGATGCGACAGTTCATCCTCGGACTCAAAAAACCAGTCCTGCGCAACGCGAGTTGGGTGAACAGGGGCTCCGTCTTCTTGGAACTCACCATCACCATTGGTAAACAAACATTGTACCATGGGATGCCACTGATAAATGGTCACAGAGTCGTCTGTAATGCGCCCTTGTAATGTACCCACGGGACTCATCGAATACCATGATGATTCGGCTGTCTAAATCATCAGCAAGCCCTCACCATGTTACACCCTCTGGACGTAAACACGATCAGAAGTTGCAAACAGTGTGCAACAAGATTCATCCGACCAAATGACTTTCCTGCTTTATAGTCCTAGTTTTATAGCTTCCGCAGCACGATTTCCTGTTGCGGGCATTTGCATCAGTGATGACTGGTTTTGGAAGACCAACTCGTCCTGCAGTGTCTTACTTAACACTAAAAGAAAATTTGTACACCATCCGTTTCCTACCTTTCTATTATTTTCTCCTAAATTACTAGCATGTATTATTTTAACACTCCTTTCTCTACGACTAATTTAATTTTCTTTGTGTCTCATTGTTATTACCTTTCTTTCATTGCCCAAAACAAATTTTGCTAGTGATGTGAAACAATGTAATATATGTGAAACTGTAAAATGTACGTCCTGATTTTTAAAACATCATGAGCAGATGCTCTTCTTCGAAAGTTTTCTGTGTCCTCTGTCAGTTGTACTCAGTAAGCACCCCAAACGCGGAGCAATACTTCAGAAGAGGACGGACAGGGATACCGTAGGCACTCTCTTTAGTAGATTTATTGCATCTTCCCAGTGTTAAGTCAATAAAATGCAGCCTTTAGGTAGACTTCCACCCAACGTTCTCGATATATTCCAGTGTAAGTTCTTTGTATTTGTAATCCTAGGTATGTCACTGAGATGTAACGTGTAACCGAAACTTAACGTACTCTTATGGAGAACCTCTTACTTCTCATTTATGTGGGCAACCGAGCCGATATTCCACAGTCACGCAGTCCTCTTGTGAGGAACAGTGTCAAAAACCTTCTGGAAGCCTGCAATATGGAATCAGCTTGATATCCCCTTCGATAGCACTGAGAATATGATCATGTTCGAGAATGTGCCCGGATGCATTACGTATTCCCACCTCTCCTCATATGAGGGTGTATCCGGTATTGTCGAATGTAATCGTTTTGGTGGTTCGGGTGTTAGAGTGTGAGGAGGCATAATGTTGCATGAACGTACTGACTTCCAGATCCTAGAACACGGTACACTCACTGGTCAGTGTTAGTATGACGCTGGACTCCTTCCCCATGTATAACTTTTCAGGGATGAATTCGGTCCTGACTACGTCCTTATGGATGACAATACGCGACCGCATCTAACAGTGCAGGTGGAGCAGCTCTTGGAACAAGAGGATATACGACGAATGGACTGGCCTACCCGTCCCCCGCTTTAAAATGGTTCAAATGGCTCTGAGCACTATGGGACTTCACATCTGAGGTCATCAGTCCCCTATAACTTAGAACTACTTAATCTGAACTAACCTAAGGACATCACACACATCCATGCCCGAGGCAGGATTCGAACCTGCGACCGTAGCGCGGTTTTTATCAACCTTCCGTATTGTCGACTTTGGCCAGAACTTGAATGATACGAAAATGAGTGACAAGACGCCCGCCCCATTAATATAATGTAGACTACGGCAGAATTCTTCGTATCCGATGTATGCACCACTGTATGCGCTCCAGAATCTTAGTAAACACTAAGATGGAAATCCTAGGAGGTAACGAGTTTCGAAACTCATTTTTCGTCGTCGCTCAGTTTCATACTCCAAAATTTTTTCCGTTTCTTTGTGAAGGATTTTTATCTAACTCAACAGGTAAATTTCGCGTATTGTTCAAATATCGATTTCGTTGAAGGCCATAGAAATTCCGTCTCATGACAGAATATTCAGTAATCCAAATAGTATCAAATTCAACAAACTTTTTTTTTAAATTTACCATTACTGTAAAACAAAACTAAAGAATGCCAAAGAAATGCTGTCTTCCTTTATGAATACCACCATTATGCTTAGACGCACCAATGTGCTACATCCTGGGATTCTCTCTTCAGTTACTACATTACAGAAAACTTTCCCGTGTGTTATTTAACATGAATTCCTAATTCAGTTCCACAATAGCGAGGAGTACACGTTACTATCAAGTACACTTTTATGAGACTTGTAATGCATTTTACCACTAAGTATTTTTTACTTCATTGCTATGTGACTCCTCTATGCAGCCTACCCATTTCCTTCCCCTTCCTCCCACTTCCTCTCTCTCCCCCTTCCTCTCCCTCCCCCCTCCTCTCCCTCCCCCCCCCTCTCTCTCTCTCTCTCTCTCTCTCTCGTGTGTGTGTGTGTGTGTGTGTGTGTGTGTGTGTGTGTGTGTGTGTGTGAGAGAGAGAGAGAGAGAGAGAGAGAGAGAGAGAGAGAGAGAGAGAGAGAGAGAGAGGGAGAGAGTGGGGGGAAGTAAATACTTAACTAAGTTCACTGAATATTAGTGGCAAGATCGTTCCGAGCTTCCGAATATGGGAATTATGATAACAGAAGTTGCGTTCCCTTTGCAAACAAGTCATTTTTTTTTACTGTCATATCGTAGAGTAGGAACAGTCTCTGTTACACAAAATTTCTTCCTGGTCTCTACCTTTATTTACATTTCATGCAAAGGAAAAACAAAAATTTTGTACTCGGATAAGAAACATGAGTAATCGAAACATAAACTCGGAAGTATATGAAAATAAATCTGTGCGACTTTCGTTGATTCTGCAGTGCGACCAGTGAGTTACGATGAATCCATACAGCAGAATGTAAGCAACGAATGCCGAGATCGTGTGTATTACGCTGTACTGCAGTATCGTATCTGTGTCATGAGCCTGAACAGCTTAGCTACGTGCGACACAATGTGCAACCGTTCGTAGTCAGCGTTTAGCTGTCAGCGTGGGAACTGGTGCCTCCGTGGCCGACGCGGCTCAGCTTGCTGCGTTGCTGGAAAAGGCACACACCTGTCGGCAACTCGTCTCCAGGGCATGTCCTAGTACTTCTAAAGAAGTATTTTTTGGAAATATGTGGTAAGCTTTTGTGGGACCAAACTGCTGAGTCATCAGTCCCTAGACTTACTCACTACTTAATCTAACTTAAACTAACTTACGCCAAGGAAAAGACACACATCCATGCCCGAGGGAGGACTCGAACCTCCGACGGTGGCGAGCCGCGCGAACCGTGAAAAGGCGCCCTATTTTTGTAAGACCATCGTTGCAAGCCATTTTTCAAAACGACCTATCAAGAGCGATTATTGCAGGCCTGCAATCATTACTGCCCATGGCGGCAGTGTGAGACATCCTACATAATTCTCTTGGCAAGGTCCTTGTGGAAACAGCAAACAATTTTGTATATAGCGCATCCGCAGCGGCTGACGTTCGCGATGAACGAAAAAACCGCTGACAGCTGGCAAAACTTTGTTGTAACTGAGTACACTACCGTTTTCATACCTCACAGCCGCATCTTCGGATGCAACCTACACATTTAAAAGTTGTAAGATAATCATAAAATTTACTGGAAATTTGTGCTATTACATAAAAATTGTTTGAAGACTTGTACTTGCAGAATTATTGCATTAATGCATCATTGGTGAACCCATCGTTATCTGCCAAGGTATTACCATTTAGAGGATGTTGTCAATACGTAAGAACACTAGACGAACGGGGCTACTTGGGAAGGTGGTCCGTGTAATGGCTCTGAGCACTATGGGACTTAACTGCTACGGTCATCAGTCCCCTAGAACTTAGAACTACTTAAACCTAACTAACCTAAGGACAGCACACAACACCCAGCCATCACGAGGCAGAGAAAATCCCTAACCCCGCCGGGAATCGAACCCGGGAACCCGGGCGTGGGAAGCGAGAACGCTACCACACGACCACGAGATGCGGGCGGTCCGTGTAATATCCTCTACTATTGTTACCTGGTAGATCGTACTGATACACTGGCCATTCTTTACATGTCCAAGTATACACAAGAAAGAAACAGTGCTGAAGGCTAAAACCGATTTCGAAGATGTACCCCAAACGCAGCTAACGGCGCAAATATTACTAGGCCGTAGGTACACTATACAGGATGAAGCGAAATTCGCGCACTCGGGCTTCGCAACGTGAATCTTCACATGCCAGCGATAAGAAATTGAAATTAGCAAATAAAAAAAATGTTCCCCAATGCAGGATCGAACCCTCGACCTCCTGCGTGCTAATCCCCAACTGCACAGCACAATCACGATGTGCTATTGTTTTTCTTATTTTACTTATATTAAACTAATAATAATGCGTCAGAACCTATAACGCGAATGTTAGGAAAAAAAAAAAAATTAGATGTGGCGAGACGCGAACCTTTGGCATTTCGATCTTTCTTACAGTGCTCGCTCACCCCACAGTACAATACCGCGACCATTTATTTTTTTTTTTTTCGACACAGCTATTAGAGTAAGTTACCATACACGTGGTTACAATGTTGCCAGATTGCCACTCTTCAACGTCCTTTTTCTGCCAGATGTACTCGCCGGACGCAGTTTTGTGACAGACATATTTTTTTATCGCTGGCATGTGGGGAGTCGCGCTGTGCGCGAATGTCGCTTCACCCTGCGTATACTAGGCTACATACACTAGGCAGGCCGCTTTCTTACATTTAAAACCAGACACGGAAGGCACAGCAGCCTCCTGATAGGCAGTACGTACCTCGGCAGGCTGTGTTCCCTGTTGGCCGGCGACGGCAAGTGCAAAGGAGGGAAATATCTCTCGGCAGCTGCTGTTAGACTCTGGCCCTGTATCAGTCTCTTACGACGTTAAATCTTGGTATTCCATCCTCCTTCGTCGCTGATCCTCTGGAAACATGAGCATAAATCTAGAGTTACTCGGACTATTTATTTCAGATGCATGCATTCGTCTTACTTTTTGTAAACACTGGCAGAACATTTGAAACGAATTACGAAATGTAAATTAACTCACATCTTACCTCTTCCTTTGCTGTAAAACAAAGGTCTGACACACCTTTTGTGAAGACTTTTTGTAATAAAATGTAATTGGCTCAGGCGTAAAACGAAATGGGAAACGGGGTACGGTTCGCGTATTTGTTTCACTTTCAGGAAGGTGCTGATACGGGACATAATCAAAAAGTAACGAGCGTTTCCTTATATTTAAATGCTGGTAGCTCAGAGAAAAGTTAATGCGTCGCCACCTTTTAACTGTTTACAAAGCCACAGCAGTCATTTTGACTGCGGTTGAAATGAGACAGCATTGGGTTCAAAAACCGTGACTCCCGCCACTTGCAGACGGTCTTTTTTATTGGAGTTCTGTGAGCGAAAGCATTTTCTGTTGTTCAAATTCATCAGGAGTTGCTTCTGTTACATAAGCCTACAGTGATGGGTAATGGAAAGTTTAGATAATACTGCCGCGACTTTTAAATTGTCCGTACAAAAGTGCGTGATTAAAAACGGACTGGCAGACCAAGTACCCATAGCAGTGAAATCGTTCAACTAATGAACCAGAAACTGGATCTGGTCGACGATTGGCTGATGAATTTTCTCATCTTTATTCCCCCTCCCCTTTCTCCTACCCCTGTGGCCAGGGAGAGTTAGAATATCACAGATTGTGTGCTAGAAGGATACTATAAATGCTTACCGTACAGCGCAAAGATCAAAGAATCTCGAGCAGACGAACGTTTTTGTACTTTGAGAGGACTCATCCTACAGTCCTGACCTCGCATTCAGCTAATACTAGCCTTTCTATCGCCTAAATAATGGCTTGGTTGACAACGTTGTGAGGACGTCGTAACTCGTGACCGCCGTATCAAACTGTTCAGTTCTCAGGCGGAAACCTTCTGTGTAGAGGGATCGAAGAAGTTAGTGCAACGTTACGAAAAGTGAAATACGTGTGTAGGGAACTACACGTGCAATGAAAGCCTTTTCCAACGAATGTGTGTAGAGTTGGAAGAAAATCCAAGATTTGGCTTGCTTTCCGAAGTCGTGAAATGTGATATTGGGTAACACAAAGGACACAACTGTGTTCTGTTTGTTGCGGCAATATGGGTAGGTGGAATGTTCATATAGTTCACAGGTCTGGTGCACCTTAAGCATATCGAGTGTAGTTTCCTTTCCCGTGCAGAGCTACTTACCCGTTGATAACACGAATTTCATAGTGATTCGTCCTATAATGGCGAATAGAAGTAACGAAGAAAAGGCCAATATCGCGCCGTGAAAAAACTCCCAGTTTTCAAGGCAAAAAGGTTATAAAGTTAAACTGCTTCTTTTCACAAAACCGATGATGAAATTTATACCGGCGTCGTCATGCATTTCAAGCGCATGTTATCGGGATTTTTGTGTCACAAAGGTGAAATGAAACAATGATTACATATTCGTGAGGAGAGCAATTCTGGGATTTAAAACCTGGTGGTCAAAACACTACAAAATAGTGTTTATCGCAATGTGCTCTTGCGGTCGAAAATCCAAAATGCGTTTGCAAAAGACCGTGTACAAGCAGTTTACTTTCCATGGCGATCTTCGTGGAGTTAATGAAACGAAGATGTTCATTCCTGACCTCACGACTACTCAAGTATTATGTGAGGCTGCGAATGATCTTCCAGAAACACAGACGAGTGGTGTACCTGTTCCAATAAACAGAACTAAACTACAAGAAAATACCTCAGGACTAGCTGTCCTTCATTGTCAATCTGAAGACTGGTGGGCAACAATTCTTTTGCTGACAGCAATTATCCTCTTCCTTCTCCATCACCACCACCACCACCACCACCACCTCCTCCTCCTCCTCCTCCTCCTCCTCCTCCTCCTCCTTTTTCTTCACTCTTCTCTGCTCGTTGTTAGTCTCTTCGTTTGCTGATACGAGCGTGCTCCTGCTTCACGTCTGATCTGTCTGGAGATTTTCGGCCCAGGTCGTACTCTTTCTCTCTCGTCTTAAACCAGTTCTTCCGTAACATTGACTAGTAAACCGGTGTGTCGGTAAAGCTGACCGATTAAGTTATCTCTTCTGTTCCAGTCTCTTTATTTCTGAGCTTTGTTGCACACGAAATTTTTCTCGTCTTGCTATATATATCTGTAAGAATCGAACAATTTTATGCCAGTACCTGCTACTGACCGAAAAAGAATGGACGAAATGGAGATGATACAGGCATGCGGACCACCGTCATTATTCCTGTTGTTTGTTTTTGATTATATGCTGCGTAAGTAAAAACGTGAACACCACCCACGGATGAGGCCTTTGTCCGGTTCCGATTGGCCAGTTGCTGCCTACAAGACAGTACGAGGAGCGAGTTACGACCGTGGGACTTGTGATGAGCATGTCACCAATCACTCCAACCGTTATTGCTAGTAGATGAATCGTGCTGATGACGATGCTTCTTTTGTATCTTTTTCTTTGTCATTTTTCGGTAGCAGTTCTATGTGGATGCCATATGGCACACGTTCAAGTTCATTGCCGAAAACTTCACTCAGTTTTCTATGGTTTCATACCTCAGTCGGTAAAAACGGAACCGTTATAGAACCACTTTGTTGTCAGTCTGTCTGTCTGACTGTTAAAAGACCCGTTTTTCAGGAATTAGTAGGCGTAAGAAGTTGAAATTTTTCACGTGCTAAGGTCTATGATCCCTTGGCGGTATAATAACCGTTGGCTCGTAAGTCAAAGCAATCAAAAGGTATGGTCTTTTATGTCACATATCTGGAAATTCGCAAACTCATTGATCAAAATCTGTAGGGTAATTCCCTGTGACAGATAATCTTGAAATTTGGCAAGGAGTAACAGAAGAAGAAACGAAAAAAAAAATCATCCGAAAATTGATAATCTGTAATTAGATGACGTGAAAAAGATTTATTTCATCATTTGTTATCTGAAGCTGAACTTCGAAACTGAAGCTGACTGGGTCGCAGTGGTAAAAGTCACACATGAGGCAAGGAATGGCTTTATTGCTTATATGACCCTTTCGGAGTTTATCCATCATCAGATCTCCAAGAGCGATTACTTCACGTGGGTATAGCGTTTCACATACAACTTGAAATCTCATATTTGCGCGCAGTAACCGCTCGTGGATATCTAATAATGTATACATTCCGAAACGTGTCACACGAACAGTAAAGTCATTCCTTGTCTGATGCTTGGCGTTTACCATTGCGCTTCTATCCGGAACCGCGCTGCTGCTACGGTCGCGCCAGAGCCATTTGAACCATTTTTTACCATTGCGACCGAGTCAGCCTGAATGTAAAACTACGGATCATTACAATAATGGTCGCCAGTCTCCTGCATGACGTTATGTCTTACGTACGAGGATGGTTCGAAAAGTTCTCCGAATCACCACGAGAGGTCAGCGCTAGCGCAACGAGTAGTTCACGTGATATTCGTTGGACTGTTACCTGTAAACACGTGCCACACTGCTCTTGGAAAAGAGCTGTGGCGGTGACGCACTCTGTTGTTGTTCCCGCGTAGTGATTTGCGAAGATGGAAAAAAATCGAGATTCGAGCAGTGATCAAGTACTTCGTAAAGAAAGGTATGAAAGCAAATGACATACATGCCGGTTTCAAGAATACACCTGGGAACTCCGCTCCTTCATATTCAATGCTGCCAAAAAAGTGGATAAATGAATTTAAATTCGGTTGGGAGAACTTAGTGATGATCCGCGCAGTGGACGGCCAAGATGTGTCACTACTCCAGAAATCGTTGAAAAAGGGCACGAAATGGTCATAGAGGATCGCCGATTGAAAGTGCGTGGAATTGCTCACGCTTGAGCTTGCCAGATGTCATCTGAAAGGGTATATCGCATTTTAGCTGAAGAATCAGAAATGAAAAACTTATCTGCAAGAAGGGTGCCGCGACTCTTGACGCGCGCCCGCACCCATGTGCCGTCGCCATGGCAAAATTACACTAACTAAGGTATGAATTGTTGCCACACCTCCAAAAACTGAAGATTTTTCTTGGAAGACGAAGATACAGCTCAAACGAAGAATTGAGGAAACTCATTCTCGAGATAGGATCAATGCACTGGAACACCGTCGGACCAAGTGCATTTATCTACAAGGAGGCTACATCGAAAAATAAAAAAATGTTTCAGT
This sequence comes from Schistocerca piceifrons, assembly GCF_021461385.2. Classification (NCBI taxonomy): domain Eukaryota; kingdom Metazoa; phylum Arthropoda; class Insecta; order Orthoptera; family Acrididae; genus Schistocerca; species Schistocerca piceifrons. Next base: position 348,460,479 of record NC_060138.1, read on the forward strand.
GATATAAATACTTTCTTTCTATTCCGTTCCGAGAACTTCTCAAACCACCCTCGTACCTCATTAAATTAAAACATTCTCGACCATCTTGGATCCCTTGGACCGATATTCTGCCAGTATCAATGTCGACAATAGACAAAAATGATAGAGATTCTCTATCCCGGAGTGGATGAACTGTCTGCATACATAAGAGTTTGTACGGAACCCTCAGCGTGCGAGTTCATCTCGCACCTGGCCAATTTTTTTATACTGCAGATGGTGACCAGTTCCCTGACTCAACACGCTGAACTATCGTGCCGGCGAACCATTCGGCTAAAGAGGCGGTACATGATAAACAATTTGAATACGTATGACAGGACGAGTTCAGGACTGGCAGGAAAACAAGGTCAATTATTCAACAGGCGTTAACAGATATAACCTCCAAAGTTAAATTCATGGGAGAAACATCAGAAGCATTTCATATCCATACTGGTGTTCGCCAAGGAGATGGAATGTCCCCCCTTCTGTTTAACATGGTTCTGGAAAAAATTGTGAGGACATGGGAAAATAAAATAAAAGGAATTCAGCTTGGGATTAGAGAAGAGCAGAGAATTAGGGTAAAGTATCTGGCTTTCGCGGATGATCTTGCCATTCTAACGAACAACAGAGAGGAAGCCAAACTTGCATTGGAAAAACTATACGAAATCTCACAGAAAACTGGGCTACAAACCTCCTTCGAGAAAATACAGTATATGGAAAACAAACCTGTAGATAGTCTCCCCATTATTACTCAATACGGGAAAGTGGCACAAGTTGCCCACTTCAGATACCTAGGAGAGATAATCCAACCACCAGGACTGAACCCAATAGCCAATAAAGATAGAATCTCCACATTACAAAATGCATATAACCTCACTTGGAATCACTATAATAAGAAATCTATTTCTGTCAATGCGAAACTAAGGCATTACAACACAGTAGTCCTACCAGAAGCACTTTATGCTGCAGAAACTACAGTGATTCGTGGCCATACAAAGATCAGAGAGATTGAAAAGCAGGAAAGAAAAATTCTGAGGAAAATATATGGGCCAGTGTTTCAGGAAGGAATTTGGATGAAGAGGCCAACTAGAGAGATCTACAAAGACATAGAAACAATAACAGACACCATTAGAAACAGAAGGATGAAATTTTATGGACATATCAGCAGGATGAATAAAAGCAGTCTCACAAGACAAATCTTTGAGATAGTAAACAAGAGCAAAAACAAGACAAAGTGGATCACACAAGATAACATTAACAATACAGAACAGTTTAGAAACATCATAAAGAAACACACAATTAAACAAGAACATACGGAGAACAGAACGGGAAAGAGATGGTCGGCATAACGCAAGAGAGAACACAGTGAACGTATGAAGATAATTTGGGAAGAACGAAGAAAGAAAAAGAAATCATGACTACTCAAGTTCTATCGCTCTCTCAAAGGGGAATAATCGAAAATAATAATAATAATAATAATAATAATAATAATAATAATAATAATAATAATAAAAATAAAAATAAAAATAAAAATAACAGGAACAAATAATGTAAACTTACACTGTGCATTGTATCATCCGCAGAAGCAACTCTAGTGATCTCATCATGATCACTAGATTATTTCTGTTAAGTTTGAACTGCGTTGCTGTTTACCTTCAGTGACCGACTTACGGCGCAGCAGTACATGTTGTTCTACGTGCTTTACAATCAAAAAATCCAGAATACCTCACTCTTGTGATTTACGTTGGATGTTTCACGTATACCGAAAATTTTCTGCCTATGTTAGCCTTTCCGCAAGTTATTAGTTCCGTATAATATTATTGAGAACAAAAGTGCATTTACATAGCAGGCCGGAGTGGCCGTGCGGCTCTAGGCGCAATAGTCTGGAGCCGAGCGACCGCTACGGTCGCAGGTTCGAATCCTGTCTCGGGCATGGATGTGTGTGATGTTCTTAGGTTAGTTAGGTTTAATTAGTTCTAAGTTCTAGGCGACTGATTACCTCCGAAGTTAAGTCGCATAGTGCTCAGAGCCATTTGAACCATTTTTTGCACTTACATACGGAGGAGCCATAGTGTCCCAGGAAAACTCTGCTGTTTATGCATTTCTTGCAGTAGATGTTAACAATTTTATTATTTTTTTGCAGCTCTGACTGTTAGCCAGTGATACTACTTTAAATGGAAGAATCTCACTGTCCGCGATGACGTGCGGACTAAAAATGCATGCAGATACTGCTCCAGTTAGATATTTGTGTCGTGAAGAGATAAACAGTTCTTTACAATAATGATAGTTGCAACAGTTTGTTTGAAAGTCTGCAACGACGTACCGAATAATGAAAGGTGCTTTGTCACGAAAGGTTTCCTAACTCTCGAGTTTCGCCAATGAAGAGTTTCGTGTAACTCTGGATGACTTCGCGGGAAAGCAGACAGAGTTACGAGTATATCAAATTATTAGTCATAGTGACGTGGCAAAAAAATTAACAGTAACCTGAAGATTTTTGCAGATGATGCAGATAATTGTAATGTACTGCCCGAGAAAGCTGCACAAATTTCAGTCAGTTCTTCATAGAATTTCAAAGTGGTGCAAAAGAATGACAAATTACATGAAATGTTTCATGTAAATATATCCAAATGTAAGATCGTGTACTAGAATCTCACAGACAAGGAACTGAGGTATTTTGAGTTTTATTGCGATTCAGAGATATTCCAGAATATTCCTTTTGTACATTGGAAGAGTAAATATGGTTGCTAATTCATCATATATTGCGAGATAATAAATAGATATATAACAGTAATATCTGAATATGTCAATAACTCACTTTTAATAGCTCCCTCTTGCATTCTGGCACACGATTGGGGACTGCACAAAACGCGGAAACGTATCAACCTATGACTGCAGAATCAATGAACCACAGCTGGAATCACTCAGCTCATAGCTACACCTTGATGAAACAGTTCATATGAACACAGACTCAGATATAAGGCAGATGGCAGTGGCAGGATTCTGGGAAAAAGCTGAGAGCCTACATCTGAGATAGTTCACAAAAGACCCTTGCGAACCAACTTACGATATTCCTCAAGTGTATGACATTGGTACCGAATGGGACTAACATTGGATATTGGACGTTTAATTAGAAAGACAGCCGAATGGTCACAGGTTTATTTGACCCACGAGACAGTGTCACTGAAATGCTGAGAAACGTGTAATGGTAGACACTTGAAGCTAGGCGCCAACCATACCGCAAAAGCCTATTTAGGTTTGGTAATCACTGAAATATATAACACATGCCCTGTCAAACCGCGAAATTTAATTTCGTTTCCTCTTCTCCTTGTTCGTGTTTCTCGTCTTTTGTCAGCCAGTCCTTTATATGAGGCAGAAAATTATCTTTCAGAAACCCAGACTCGTAGTGTTGAAAATGGTTCAAATGGCTCTGAGCACTATGGGACTTAACATCTGAAGTCATCAATCCCCTAGAACTTAGAACTACCGAAACCTAACTAACCTAAGGACATGACACACATCCATGCCCGAGGCAGGATTAGAACCTGCGACCGTAGCAATCGCGCGGTTCCGGACTGAAGCGCCTAGAACCGCTCGGTCACCGCGGCCGGCAGCCGAATGGTCACAGGTTTATTTGACCCACGAGACAGTCTCATTGAAATGCTGAAAAACATGTAATGGTAGACACTTGAAGGCAGGCGTCAACTATACCGCAAAAGCCTATTTAGGTTTGGTAATCACTGAAATATAGCACATGCCCTGTCAAACCGCGAAATTTAATTTCGTTTCCTCTTCTCCTTGTTCGTGTTTCACGTTTTTTGTCAAACAGTCCATTATATGAGGCAGAAAATTATCTTTCAGAAACCCAGACGCGTAGTGTACCTGTTCTATTATAAACGGAAAGAAACTACAAGGGTTCAAGATAAACTATTAAGGGAGGGATCTAGATATATACTACACACCGCGTGGTGGGGACCGCAAAGACAAGACTGTTACATCACAGAGCTCACAGCGCTCCAAACGCGAATGGAAATGAAAGAAACAATAACACCTGGTACAATAGGAAGTACCGTCTGCAATTCACCTCACAGTGCTTTGCAAGAGTACGGATTACACATAGATATTTCTGTACATTAAGAAATAATTTATTTCGGAGAACCATGTAGGACGCTCTTCTCGTGAAGCACAACTAAACGCGGACACGGATCATTTAACGAAACGCTACCAGACAGGACAGGCCGTGCGCCCTCAATTCTTTCCGGGAGGAACACAGCTGTCGGTCAGCTGTGCGTTGACAGCGCAGGTTAACCTGCTGGCGTCCATTGCACTCTTACTAGAAGTTCATGGCCTAGTGGCTAGGTGGCACTAGCTGCGGCACAGCTCGCTCCACAGGCACGTCACGGCTGTGGCGTCGTTCCACAGACTGATACGCGATGGCGCTGCCTGTACAGGCTCGCGAACTTGTTTACACGTTCGAAGCGTGACCATGGGTGATGTCATCGGGTGGCGATAAAATGATGAGGCCGGTGTGGGACGTTCCAAGAAACGCTGTTGAAATTCTCAGAAGTGGAATCCCACAGGCTTGCCAGCCGGTGAAGAAGACTCCTTGGGAGACTCATTTCGCGTGTTAGAGCACGAAACTTTTACTTTCTTTATGAGCAGGCGCAGCTAGCATTTGTGATCGTAAACTTACCTGTTGGTGTGTTTTATTTGATAGGTATAGATGACCAAAAAAAAATCGTTTATTGGTCTGTACAATGTCCAGGTGAGTAACGTAACACAGTAACAGCCTGTCCTACTTTGAGAACAGTTGCACACACTTTTCAAGAGCAAGTCCTAGAATCAGAAGAAGATAAAAATTGTGTCAAAATTGTGTTCACCCTATGTAAGGTACGACTTGCATTTAATTCTTATGAAGTTGACCATTTCACAGTGAAGAAATTCTCCTGGCGACTGATTAACGGAAAACATTTGTGTGTTGCAATATGAGAAGACTTAAGGCCGTCACAACCGTGCGTTCCGAACACAGTAGAATTTTGTATTTGAAACAGTGGTGTGTATCCGATAGGCGTTGCTTCGCACCCGAAAGAACTCTACACGTCGTGCAGTTTGGGAACTGGGCTTACCGTAGCCAACTGCTTGGAAGATTCTGCGCAATCAATCATATCAGAAACTATATCACATGCAGCTGCTGCAACTGTTTCGGCCAAGAGACCGCACCATGAGACTCGAATTTTCAGATCTTTTCCGCAAAGCAACAGATGATGACGAATTCGCCACCCCTTTCCCCTCTCATCCACCTGCAATCACCGACTCGGTTTCGGTGATGGCGCTAAGTTCCGCATCAGTGGTCGAGTGAATAGTTACAATGTTCGTTAATGGAGCAAGCCAAATCTCATTATTGAATTGGGGACTGAAAGAGATGCCCGAAGGATGAATGTCGTTTGTGATGTTTCAAGTAGCCAAGTGAACGGACCCTGCTTTTTTTCCTGGGTGAACTGGTAAACTCATCTTGCACGACTGATTGTTTCCTAAAGTGACAGCTGATGACCCGTACTTTATAGTCCAACAAGACGATGCTCCACCACTTTGTCATAGTTGTGTGTCGCGACCTGAACGGGGAACCTCCAAATCAGTGGATTGGGTGCTGCTCTTAGGATGATTTGGCACTCTTCTGGGGATTCCCAAGGTCTCCTAACTTAGAGTTTGCGATTTTTTTTTCTTTGTGGTTACGTGGAAAACAATGTGTGCGTACTACCTTTGCCGACAGAATAGAAAACAATGAGTGCCGTGTTTTTCTGTTTTCAGGTTGAAGGCTGTTGTGATGCAGCTGTTTACGCTTCTTTATACTATGAAAACCGGATTCCGAGCCGAGCTGTCGGAGATGGTAGCAGTCAAGTGTGCGCGAGATGTGTTTGCTTGTGTGAATGAATAAATATCTGTGTGTGTGTGTGTGTGTGTGTGTGTGTGTGTGTAGAATGCTTTGGCCGAAAGCTAAATTTGTTGTTGATTGTCGATGATTATGTCTTGTTCTGACTATGTAGTTTTGCAGCCTCGCCATTGCATCGATGTCTTCCGTAATCTCATGGACTTAAGACCCGACCGTTAATGTTCTCGCCAGACGAAGGCACACATTCGCAGGATGACCGTATCTGCCATCAAGAATATAACCAGAACGGTTCGCATGTCCGTAAGAGGAATCGACAAACCACGGGAAACTAAGTACTGAAAGACAGCAAGGGAAAGACTCTTAGCAAAAATAAATAAAAATAAAAAGTGGCTTCCCGGATGTCGGTGGAAAAGACTGAAAGCGGCACCAATCGTCTCATTTACACGCTTTCAGAGACGTAGTCTAGGGATTTGTGCTCACAGTCGTAGTGCTAAGTGAAATATTGGTGATGGTGAGTGCGCACACTGTGTAAATTATGACGTTGTCGAGGTAGTGAGAGTTTCTTACTATTACGCATCGTATCTATGAAACTGTGGGTGGATGGTTTAGTTATTCAAGTGTTCAACAAAAAAAAAAGTTAGACGTTGCTAAGAAGGTGAAATAAGTTACAACGGACTAAAGAGATCTGACAAACAGAAACGCACATCGAAGAAACAAAGGACTGCGGAACAGTGTGCTGAAGTTAGCGAAGATGTAATTACAAGAACTGGAAAAAGTCTTACCATCTGACCAAAGCTCAGCTTGGATGAAAGATGAAAACAGTTAAAATGGAACGGAGTGGATACTGTAGACAGTAAAGACAAAACTAAACGTAGGAATAAGTATAGAGAGAGATAATATGAAGGACCTGGAAGCAAAGAGGAGTTAATACGAGGGCTATCCACAAAGTACATTACGTTTTGGAATTAAAAATAAATGAAGTATTGGAAATTTTTTTTATTATATACAGATGAAAGCCACACTTCAATACCACTTTTCTACATAGTTGCCATTTAAATTAAGGCACTTACCGTAGCGATGGACGAGCTTGGAAATTCCTTCGTCGTAAAATTCGGCCGCCTGGGCCTTCAACCACGTGGTTAATCAGTAACCCGGTAGAAATACCATTTTTGTGGATTTCCTGGAAAGAGGCACTACAATAAACTATCAAAGGTGTTGCCAAACTCTGCACAACCTCAGATGAGCAATACAAAACAAGCGCAGGGGAAAGTTGGGCTCAAAGAGCTTGCTGATTCACGACAACGCCCGGGCCCACACGGCAAATGCCACTCGTGAAGTTCTCGAATCTTTTAAGTGGGAATTGTTTCCTCATCCGCCGTACAGTCCCGACCTGGCACCGAGCTACTTCCACTTATTCCCAGCAATGAAGAAGTGGTTGGCTATGCAGCGTTTTGATGACGACGCACAGCTTCAAGAAGAGGTAACCACGTGGTTGAAGGCGCAGGCGGCCGAATTTTACGACGAAGTAATTTCCAAGCTCGTCCATCGCTACGATAAGTGCCTTAATTTAAATGGCAACTATGTAGAAAAGTAGTATTTAAGTGTGGCTTTCATCTGTATATAATAAAAAAATTCCCAATACTTTATTTATTTTTAATTCCAAAACGTAATGTACTTTGTGGATAGCCCTCGTAATACAGGAAACTGAAGCATTACAGGGAGAACCTGCACGAAAAATATCTAAATCGCAGTCTGGCGCCTGCCGAAGTGGCCGTGCGGTTAAAGGCGCTGCAGTCTGGAACCACAAGACCGAATCCTGCCTCGGGCATGGATGTGTGTGATGTCCTTAGGTTAGTTAGGTTTAAGTAGTTCTAAGTTCTAGGGGACTAATGACCTCAGCAGTCCCATAGCGCTCAGAGCCATTTGAACCATTTTTGAGCAGTCTGACAGCTGTGACGGAACTAAAACAAATACAGTTTCCTAGAAATTATAGGATGATGGTAATAGAAATACTCCAGATACTATATGATAAAATAGCTCATTAGTGATGCATGCGACAGAAGAAAAACTACAATGCACTATATTTACTGACTCATACCTCCAAGACCATGATTAATATAATTTGTAACAGGATTTTGAGTAAGATTAATTTAAATTTCGTTGAAGAAAGTGAATTTGTAAAGGAAAAAGGAATTAAAAACAGATGAATTAGCTAAGGAACATTATGTTCTAAATTAGTGAAACATGGTGTGTAGAAGTTACTGGTCTAAAACAGACTTGATACAATGTAACTTTAATATGAAGGAAATTATGAATTACATTCCAGTGGACAGCTGAGACACACAGATAGTCCAGCAGCTTTATGGGAAGCACATACATGAGAAAAAAGATGAATGACGTGAAATTTCCAAGAGAGTTTAAAGGGATTTTGGCAATGGGGCAATCATTCTCCCTTATGGGTCAGTATCTACATTTAAGATGCAATAAAAAGTAGAGATATGTATGTTACAATAACTGTATATGAAAAATTACATACAAACTGATATTCTAAATACCCAGTGGACCGAAAGAGCGAGTAGTTAAGTTGTATTCAGCAATGCGGGAGACTAAACATCTTCAGGATTATCAAGAAAGGACGATACCAATGGACTGGATGGGTATGTTGTTGTTGTTGTTGTTGTTGTTGTTTCTCTCTCTCTCTCTCTCTCTCTCTCTCTCTGTGTGTGTGTGTGTGTGTGTGTGTGTGTGTGTGTGTGGAAACTAAAGCAGTTATCAACACGAAGGTTTCTTTGAATAAAATGCTTCAATAGGAATAGTCCTAGGGAGGCGGTATATCATTGTTTCTCTTCTGTCTCTGGCGTTGATTCTGAAATCTCTGACAAAACACTACTTAGATTGTAGAGTGAAGGGGAGAAATCAGGTTTGAGGTTGTTAAATGAGTCATCAAGTACAAAGACTTTAGGGAGAGCGCCGAAGTCCTTTATCAGGATTTGAAGATAGTGATTAGAGACCTACTCCTCGAGAATAATAGTGCGTTCTCTTCACGACTCTGACGCTTAGCTCAGTTTTCTGACAGCAGGGCTGAAGGTGAGTGGGGTGCCACATACGCTTCCTTCTCTATCCTTATTCACTGATCTAATGCTTGCTTCCTAAAGAGCTGCTGTATGTGTTCCGGAAAAGTCCGTAGAAAATAACTACGGTTTTATACATGAATGGAACCAGTAGAGGATAGCGGATGCGAGGTTTATTACAGTAGCAAAGGCATTCAAGCCAGGATTATTATTACTCGCGACGTCATGACTTGGCAACGTAAATAACTTCTATGTTTTTGAAAGTCACTGTAGGTTACGCTCGCTTCTTGCACGACACGGAGCCTGGCTTTTGTGAAGAATAATCTCCAGTGCGTAAGATGTATCGACGGTCTCACCTGTCCTCAAACTCATGCCCAAGAAATGCTGTGTGTTCACTGGAGTATGCCGTTTCTCTAGGGTCTGGCACACACAATTTTCAAAACTTGTTTGGAGGTTCTCTTGTTACACCTAACTTCCCGAGACGCATCTGCGCGAACATTAAATCCTGCTTTTTCGTGTAAAAACTGGATTGAATTTCATGTTATCTGATAAAAAGATGTGGCAGTCTTTACGCTACTTCGTTAGCCGCAAGAGGAGTACTGCGGGGGAAAAAAAGACGGCGCTAATTATTTTCAGCTCTTAGAAGTGGTCAAACCATTACTTCTGTTTGTCATAGTTGAATTTCTTCCATATTTTGATGGACTACTATAGGACTGTCGATTTGTAAAAGGTCGCGACTAAACAGCGATTATTTTCCTTCCTTTTTTGCCGAGGAACAGTCATTGGTTTTACGGGCATCTGTGAGCTATAAACATTTTCAGATTCAAAAATAAAGACGTGGATGCGTTCTCATACTGCTTAATGTAACGTATAGACACAACGCTATCTACCGATGGAACTACAATGTTGTTAACGTGATAGTGTTCAAATGTGTGTGAATTCTTAAGGGACCAAACTGGTGAGGTCACCGGTCCATAGACCTACACATTACTTAAACTAACTTATGCTAAGAACAACACATACACACGGGCCCGAGGGAGGATTCGAATCTTCGGCGGGAGCGGCCGCGCAATCCGTAACATTGCGCCTGAAACCACGCAGCCACTCCGCGCGGCAAAGGTTAAAGAGGTGTTAAGTACACTACTGGCCATTAAAATTGTTACACCAAGAAGAAATGAAAGTGATAAACGGGTATTCATTGGACAAATATACTAGAACTGACATGTGATTACATTTTCACGCAATTTGGGTGCATAGATCCTGAGAAATCAGTACCCAGAAAAACCACCTCTGGCCTTAGTAACGGCCTCGATACGCCTGGGCATTGAGTCAAACAGAGCCTGGATGGCGTGTACAGGTACAGCTGTCCATGCAGCTTCAACACGATACCACAGTTCATCAAGAGTAGTGACTGGCGTATTGTGACGAGCCAGTTGCTCGGCCTCCATTGACCAGACGTTTTCAGTTGGTGAGAGATCTGGAGAATGTGCTAACCAGCGCAGCAGTCGAACATTGCCTGTATCCATAAAGGCCCGTACAGGACCTGCAACATGCGGTCGTGCATTATCCTGCTGAAATGTAAGGTTTCGCAGGGATCGAATTAAGGTAGAGCCACGGCTCGTAACACATCTGAAATGTAGCGTCCACTGTTCAAAGTGCCATCAATGCAAACAAGAGGTGACCGAGACGTGTAACCAATGGCACCCGATACCATCACGCTGGATGATACGCCAGTATGGCGATGACGAATACACGCTTTCAATGTGCGTTCACCACGATGTCGCCAAACACGGATGCGACCATCATGATGCTGTCAACAGAACCTGGATTCATCCGAAAAAATGACGTTTTGCCATTTGTGCACCCAGGTTCGTCGTTGAGTACACCATCATAGGCGTTCCTGTCTGTGAAGCAGCATCAAGGGTAACCGCAGCCATGGTCTCCGAGCTGATAGTCCATGCTACTGAAAACGTCGTCGAACTGTTCGTGCAGTTGGTTGTAGCATTGCAAACGTCCCCATCTGTTGACTCAGGGATCGAGACGTGGCTGCACGATCCGTTTCAGCCATGCGGATAAGATGCCTGTCATCTCGACTGTTACTGATACGAGGCCGTTGGGATCCAGCACGGCGTTTCGTATTACCCTCCTGAACCCACCGATTCCATATTCTGCTAACAGTCATTGGATCTCGACCAACGCGAGCAGCAGTGTCGCGATACGATAAACCGCAATCGCGATAGGCTACAATTCGACCTTTATCAAAGTCGGAAACGTGATGGTAAGCATTTCTCCTCCTCCTTACACGAGGCATCACAACAACGTTTCACCAGGCAATGCCGGTCAACTGCTGTTTGTGTGTGAGAAATCGGATGGAAACTTTCCTCACGTCAGCACGTTGTAGGTGTCGCCACCGGCGCCGACCTTGTGTGAATGCTCTGAAAAGCTAATCATTTGCATGTCACAGCATCTTCTTCCTGTCGGTTAAATTTCGCGTCTGTAGCACGTCATCTTCGTGGTGTAGCAAATTTAATGGCCAGTAGTGTATTATACTGACGTCCCGTGCACACCTTATCCAGTCGACGTATTTAATTTCTTCTTTTTCTTTAACCCCAAAACTAGAGCCGTTATAGTTAAAATGGCAGTGTGCGTCTACCAAAACCAATCACGTACCGCGATTCTATTTACGTCTCCATGAGAACGTCACAATGTTACCACAGCTCTGTAGATGGCAGTTTTGTTGCTAATATTAACTCACTTAACCCTAATTGCAGTCGTCATTGTGAGCACTAACACATGACAAGAAACATGCGTTCCTTGAATCTTCAGTCGAGTAGTGCAGGTTTACTGCAGACGCCCAGCTGTCTTTGATGACGGTCGCAGTGCATGCTGTCGTGTACTGTTCTCCGAATATGGTTGCTTGCTTGTGGCGTGTGTTTGCGTTTGGTACCAGTTATGAGCGCTCGAGGCGTGGTGCCACGTCTCGTATGACGCCACAAAGGTGTGACGGGTTGAGTAACGCGCTGATTGTTGAGCAACTGAGTTTCCGACGTCGCGGGGTAACCATCCGCTTCCGCCGCGTAACGAGTTTCGAGGGCACAGTAGGCAGCCGGCTGCGAGGTCCCCGCGTTTTATAGGCTTCCGCCAGCTCGTTATTGAATTGTGGGAAGTGCTCCCCTTCTCTCACTTACTCTCTCACTCACTCACTCACACACACACACACACACACACACACACACACACACACACACACACACGCCGGCCGAAGTGGCCGTGCGGTTAAAGGCGCTTCAGTCTGGAACCGCAAGACCGCTACGGTCGCAGGTTCGAATCCTGCCTCGGGCATGGATGTTTGTGATGTCCTTAGGTTAGTTAGGTTTAACTAGTTCTAAGTTCTAGGGGACTAATGACCTCAGCAGTTGAGTCCCATAGTGCTCAGAGCCATTTTTGAACACACACACACACACACACACACACACACACAAACGTACTCGCTAATGGAAAATTTCGTTATAGTTTTGCCTTCCTGTAACTGGCTCAAATGGCTCTGAGCACTATGGGACTCAACTGCTGAGGTTATAAGTCCCCTAGAACTTAGAACTACTTAAACCTAACTAACCTAAGGACAACACACGCATCCATGCCCGAGGCAGGATTCGAACCTGCGACCGTTGCGGTCGCGCGGTTCCAGACTGTAGCGTCAGAACCGCTCGGCCACCAGCGGCCGGTTTCCTGTAATTATTGTAGGGTATTTCAGAAAGGTCCAACCGAATTAACGGCACCGTATATTCGACGTCAATAAAAATAGAATCATGGCGTCAATTGAACGCTTTGGTGCAATAACCAAATAATTCAGGTTGACATAATTTCGAGTAAAACACGAAAAACTGTCCACAAGTTACAAAAAAAAAAAAAAAAAAAAAAAATCGGTCGTGTCTTCCCGTAGTCTTCATTTAGGCCACCAACACACCGCAATAGCTTATTACTTAACTAAACAAAGATTTATTCTGACATTTACTGAATTGTAAAAGAAATTGGACTTCGTTCTCTTGCACCAAACGCCTTTGGTTTTGAATATGACGTCAAACGAATAAACAAACTGCTAAAGAAACAAGAACTATAGCACTGTAAATGTTAGTGAATATTATGAGCAGTTTGATAAGTACAAAGATATTGATGACGATATCTCTATAAAAGCCATAGATGTCGGGTGTTAATAAGATCATTTTGCTTTCCTTTTCAACTAACCCGAAGCTCCGGTCGTAGGGTAAAAGAAATTTCACTTGGGACATGAAATGCGTGATTTACTTTCTTGAAAGGACTTTTGGACGTTTGTGTGTGCTGTGATTTTCGTTTTGGATTTGTAGTTGTTCTTACAAATCAGCAAATGTTCCACGTTTTTGTCAAGTAAGTTATTAACGAAACCATCCAGACAGTTAATAATTTAACTTGACTCTCTCCTGCCAAAAAATTCATCTTGCAGATAGAACTAACTGTTACTACGGCTGGATACTGTTTATAAGTTGCTATATCAAAGTGTAATGGCTATATTACATAAATTCAATAAAATATAATAAATTGTCTATTTGTTTACGCTTAACATCGTGTACACAGGAATGTCACTCCATTATGTTCTAATCCTTTCACATACCAGAATGTGACTTCTGTAGGGAGTAATGACGAGGCAAATCGTGGACATCTCTGCTTCTTGCCCGAAATAGCCTGCGTGAAGTCCATTCTGTATGTTATTCCAAATTGATCCCATGCAGAGGTCTCATTCTTGCACCTTGCAATTGAGCAATTTTTAGACTATGCAGTGGTAGTAAAATCTCATTTTCAGCCAGAAGTGGACACATCTGGTTACTATACGAATGGAGAAAAAAAGCTTTATTCGTTAAATGTTTTAGTGGATGCAGTTTAGTGTAGACTTTGCACAATGATTTGGCGGAGGGGTGGGGGTGGGGGCGAGGGTGGTTGCGCCACTGCACCTCCTGTAGCTGAAAGCATTCGGCAATACTACCAGGAGTATCAAGACACTGGTTGTTCATATAAGAGGAAATCCCCGAAAAATAAATGTGCTTACGGCATTTTTGGCCGGGAATCCCCTTCTGGGGAGCTCCTCTGCCTGGTGTGAGTCTCGCTATCTGACGCCATTTCGACGACGACGTGCACGTCCTCATAGTCCCGAGCGGAGAAAATCCCCGACCCGGCTCGGAAAAGAACCAGGGGGACAGTGATAAAGAGTCATCAGTGCTAATTACAAAACCACAAGTTGCTGACGGAAATTCATATATCAGCCCCAGATGCACGTATTTAACAGAGTTTGGCGCGTAGTCCACAGAAGTCTACTCGCCATTTTGGCACAGACTAAGCCATTCCTCTTCCCCCCTGCCCCCTATGAACCATGGACCTTTGCGTCGGTAGGGAGGCTTGCGTGCCTCAGCGATACAGATAGCTATACTGCAGGTGCAGCCACAACAGAGGGGTATCTTTTGAGAGGACAGAGAAACGTGTGGTTTTGAGTAGGGGCAGCAGCCTTTTCAGCAATTGCAGGGGAAACAGTCTACATGGTTGACCGATTTGACCTTGTAACGGCAACCAAAACGGCCTTGCTGTGCTGATACTGCGAACAGCTGAAATCAAGGGGAAATTACAGCCGTAATTTTCCTGATGGCATGCAGTTCTACTGTATGGTTGAATGATGAAGACATTAGGTAAAATAACGCGGAGGTAAAACAGTCTCCCATTTGGATCTCTGGGTGGGGACTACTCGGGAGGATGTCATTATCAGGAGAAGCAGAAATGGAATTCTATGGATCGGAGCGTGGAATGATGAATCCCTTAATCGGGTAGGTAAGTTAGAAAACTTAAAAAGGGAGATGTATCTGTTGACGTTAGATATAATGGGAATTAGGTTTAATAATGAAAAAGAAGACAGGAATGCGGGTAAGCTACTATGAACAGCATAGTCAACGCATTATTGTAGCCAAGACAGACATGAAGCCCATACCCACCATACCAGTATAAGTTTATATGGCAACTGGCTACGCAGATGATAATGAAGAGATTGAAGAAATGTATGACTAGATAAAAAAATTATTCAGACAGTTAAGGGAGACCAAAAATTAATAGCGATGGAGGACTGGAATTCGACAGTAGAAAGAGGAAGAGAAGAAAAAGTAGTAGGTGAATATTGGCTGTAGAAAATAAATTAAAGGGGAAGCCGCCTGGTACAATTTTGCACAGAACGTAACTTAACCATTCCTAACACTTGGTTTCGGAATCATGAAAGAAGGTTGTATACGTAGAAGAGACCTGGAGACCTTGGAAGGTTTCAGATTGATTATATAATGGTAGGATAGAGATCTAGGAACCAGATTTTGAACTGTAAGAAATTTCCAGTGGCAGATTTAAACTCTAATCACAATTTATTGGTTATGAACTGTCGGTTAAAACCGAATAAACTGGAAATGTAGAAAATGCGACCTGGATAAGTTGAAAGAAGCAGAGATTGCTGAGAGTTTCAGAGGAAGCATTTGGCAACAGTGGTCTAAAACAGCGGAAGGGAGTACAGTAGAGCACGATTGGGTAGCTTTGACAGATGAAGTGGTGAAGGCAGCAGAGACCAAATAGGTAGAAAGACAAGACCTAGTAGAAATACGTGGATAACACAAGAAATATTGAATCTAGTTAACGAAAGGGGAAGATATAAAAACGCAGCAAATGAAGCAGGCGATTGGAAATACAAAGGTTTAAAAAATCAAATTGGTAGGAAGCGCAAAATGGCTAAGCAGTAACGGATAAGAGACAAATTTAAGGATTTAGAAGCATATTTCACTAGGGGACAGGTAGATGCCACCTACAGCAAAATTAAAGAGGCCTTTGGGGAAAAGAGAAGCAGCTGTATGAATATCAAGACCCTAGATGGAAAACCAGTCCTAAGCAAAGAAGGGAAAGCTGAGAGGTGGAAGGAGTACATAGAGGGTCTACTCAAGGGAAATGTACTTGAGAGCAACATTATGGAAAGAAGTGGACGTAGAAGAAGACAAGATGGGAGATACGACAGTGCGAGGAGAATCTGAGAGAGCATTGAAAGACCTAAACCGAAACAAGAGCCTGAGAGTGGACTAAATTCCGTTAGAACCACTTGGGAGAGCCAGCCGTGACAGAACTCCTCCATCTGGTGTGAGACAGGCGAAATACCCTCAGGCTTCAAGAATAACGTAATAATTCCGATTCCAAAGGAAGCAGTTATGACAGGTGTGAAAATTACCGAACTATCAGTTTAATGTCATGGTTGCATAATACTAACACGAATTCTTTATAGAAGAATGGAAAATCTGATAGAAGCTGACCTCGGGGAAGATAAGTTTGGTTTCCGCAGAAATGTAGCAACAAGCGAGGCAGTACGGAACGGTTCTAGGCGCTTCAGTCAGGAACCGCGCTGCCACTACGGTCGCAGGTTCGAATCCTGTCTCGGGCACGGATGTGTGTGATGTCCTTAGGTTAGTTAGGTTTAAGTAGTTCCAAGTCTAGGGGACTGATGACCTCAGATGTTAAGTCGCACAATGCTTAGAGCCATTTGAACCATTTTGAATTTGACAGATTAAGGAAAGGCAAACCTACATTATAACATTTGTAGACTTAGATAAAGCTTTTGACAGTGTTGACTGGAATATCGTCTTTGAAATTCATTAGGTAGCGGGCGTATAATACAGGGCGCGAAAGATTATTTTCATCTTCTACAGAAACCAGACGGCATGTATAAGAGGCGAGTGGCAGTGATTGAGAGTGAAGTGAGAGAGGATTGCAGCCTATCCCCGATGTTCAAATGTGTGTGAATTCCTAAGGGATCAAACTAC
The DNA here is from genome assembly GCF_021461385.2 of Schistocerca piceifrons. Taxonomy (NCBI): domain Eukaryota; kingdom Metazoa; phylum Arthropoda; class Insecta; order Orthoptera; family Acrididae; genus Schistocerca; species Schistocerca piceifrons. Next base: position 348,477,311 of record NC_060138.1, read on the forward strand.
TGAGGTCATCGGTCTCTAGACTTACACACTACTTAAACTAACTTACGCTAAGAACACCACACACACACACACACACACACACACACACACACACACACGCCCGACGTAGGACTCCCCGATGTTACTCAATCTGTACAGTGATCAAGCAGTAAAGGAAACCAAAGAAACATTTGGAATAGGAATTAAAGTGCAGGGTAAAGAAACGAAAACTTTGAGGTTTGACGATGACATTTTAATTCTCTCAGAGACAGTAAGGACAGCAACTGAACAGAATGGAGGTTGTATTGAAGGGAGGATATAAGATGAACATTAACAAAAGGGGTATTGGAATGTAGTCTATTTAAATAAAGTGATGCGAAGAAAATTAGTTTAGGAAGCAAGACACTTTAGGGTAGTAGATGACTATTGCTATCTGAGCAGCAAAAAACTGATAATGGCCGAAATAGAAAAATAGACTGGCCAAAGCAAGAAAAGCATTTCTGAAGAAAAGAAATTTATTAACATCGAATATAGATTAAGTGTTTGGGAGTCTCTTCTAAAAGTGTTTGTCTGGATTGTACCCATACATGACAGTGAAACATGGACGACAAAAAGTTAAGACAAGAAGAGAAAAAAAGCTGTTGAAACGTGGTGCTACAGAAGAATGTTGTATGTCAGATGGGTAGATCACGTTACTAATGTGGAGATAATGCATAGGATGGGGGAGACAAGAAATTTGTGGCACAATTTGACCAAAAGAAATCATCGGTTGATAGAACGCATTCTGAGGCAGCAAGGGGCCACTAGTTTAGTATTGGAAGGAAGTGTGGGAGTTACAAATCGCAGAGGGAGACGAAGGGATGAAACAGTGAGCAGATTCAAAAAGACATGTTGCAGTAGTTATTCGGAGATAAAGGGGTTCGCACAGGATAGAGTAGCATGGAGAGCTGCATAAAACCAGCCTCGGACTGAAGAAGACGACGACGACGACGACGACGACGACGACAACAACAACAACAACAACAACAACGTGTCTAATTACCGCGTTTTACTGTGACGTTTGTGTTTCAAACAATCGTAATGTTGTTGCTACAAGCTGTTCATGGCGGTGATCAACAACAAGGAGCAGAGTTTCCTGAAATCATTCAGGGCGTGCAATAGGAAGACGATAATTTTCCTTCACATTTAATGTTGAGTGATGAGGCTTGAGTGATGAGACTACGTACGATTTAAGTGGAAAAATGGACAACCACCCCGCAGCAGTCACATATAAGAGATGAACGAGAGAGAGACACTCTAAATCTTCATGTGTTTTGCGCCGTTTCTCTAAAAAAAGATTTAGTCCCCGCTATTTTTTGCGCAACAAGCGATTAGCGGAATCTTATACCTGGGTATGTTAGAGACCTGGCTCTCACCACAGTTGCAGGAACATGCCGAAAATTTTATTTTACAGTAGGACGGAGCCCTGCCGCCTTGGCACCCTCCGCGTGTTAGAGCATTTCTTCTGCATGAACTGCCTCAACGGTGGCTGTAAGGGGCGTATGGGTTGAGTTGTTTTGGGGAAGGAGACCAGATAGCGAGGTCATCGGTCTCATCGGATTATGGAAGGACGGGGAAGGAAGTCGGCCGTGCCCTTTGAAAGGAACCATCCCGGCATTTGCCTGGAGCGATTTAGGGAAATCACGGAAAACCTAAAACAGGATGGCCGGACGCGGGATTGAACCGTCGTCCTCCCGTAGAAGGGGCGTATGAATTTGGCTTCTATAGTTGCCTGATCTCATCGTATGTGAGGGTTTTTTTTTGTGTGGGAACTGTGAAATACTAAGCCTGTGTGCTCCTACTTCCAACAACTTTGCATGAACGGTTACACCCGTAGTAGAAGCAATGCAGTACTCCCGAACCTGCTCGCAGAAGTATGGGGCCATTTTGAGTATCGTCTGAACGTTTGTGGTTCATCTGACTGAGGGCACATACAGCTTTCGTGAAAAGCAAATATAAAACTTCGGTCCTAAATATAATTGTAAAATACATACCAAAAATATATGCTTACAAAATCTGATGGTCTCGGTACTGACTGACGAGCAGTATTAAAGAATTGATGGAACAAGGGTTTTCAAGCTGCCTACTTTGCGAATGAATTGCCGTACCTTAGGATTCTTCCACTCAGTATCTGTTTGGTTTCCCCTTTCCTACAACTTTATTCATGCGATCGTTGGCCTTTAAATCACTCCGGTAGCGTATTCACATGCAGTTATCGTTCGTGAATGTCCCTTGATGGTTCGCCAATTGTAATCAAACAGTAATGGGTCTCTTATAACTATTACGTTACATTTCATGTATGCTGATAGTTGACTGTTAGTCGATAGAATTTAGGATAGCGAACGCATTACTTCAGTCACTGACCTCACGTCTCATACAAGTTTCGCGTATTTCCTAAATCTCCTCATGTATTGCCAGGATGGTTTCCTACTATCTTTCTCTAATCGGCAAATTGGTCTTCAGTAACCTAAATGTGTAGTGGAGTCGAGATCTAACTACTTCTTCTGCAATTTGTGTTGTCAGTTATTTACGTTAGTAAGGATTGATCCCGGGTCCTAGAACGTGGCATCACTTGCAGCCTGCCCATCAAAAAGCTTATAGTATTTCATTCGCCTAATTAATGGCCGAATTTAAAATTTTAAAATGCTAACATAATCTACTTACTAAGAGGTACATTCTTACGTTAAAAATTACAAATATTACAGGTTACAAAAAAATGGTTCAAATGGCTCTGAGCACTATGGGACTTAACAGCTGTGGTCATCAGTCCCCTAGGACTTAGAACTACTTAAACCTAACTAACCTAAGGACATCACACACATCCATGCCCGAGGCAGGATTCGAACCTGCGACAGTAACAGTCGCGCGGTTCCGGACTGCGCGCCTAGAACCGCGAGACCACCGCGGCTGGCTACAGGCAGCGTGAGTTACACTGCCTCAAGACAAAGCGCACAGTTTGTAACCTGTATTACTTGTAATATATATACATAAATATTAAAATGAGAGCACTTGGCGACTTCCAGCAAAGATTACAAATAATTTCAAACCTGTTCGAAACTTCCTCTCGCTGACATGCCCCACAAAACGATGAAAACAAAACAGTTTATCGCTTACTACATTTCGTTGTTCTTGCAGCGAAATTTCAGTTCCGGCTTGACTTTTTAATTTATTACTTCTTTACTACTGACCCTATTCGCAATACATTTTTCTGACAATATGCGCGTATGCCACGGAATGTGCCTGAAAATTTATGTCGTTGTACGACACGTAATTTAGGAGATACGCGGTCCTGAACATTGAGACGAGTGAAAAACTAACTTTCGCTCAAAATGAAGCACAAATTACCGAGACAACATTCATATTAATCAGACGTTTGAAACACTTTTGTACAAGGGAGTTAGATTCTACACTACTGCCCATTAAAATTGCTACACCATGAATAAATGTAGATGATAAACGGGTATTCATTGGACAACTATATTATGCTAGAACTGACATGTGATTACATTTTCACGCAATTTGGGTGAATAGAGCCTGAGAAATCAGTACCCAGAACAACTACGTCTGTCCGTAATAACGGCCTTGATACGCCTGGGCATTGAGTCAAACAGAGCTTGGATGGCGTGTACAGACAGGTACAGCTGCCCATGCAGCTTCAACACGATACCACAGTCATGTCAGCACGTTGTAGGTGTCGCCACCGGCGCCAACCTTGCGTGTTCTGAAAAGCTAATCATTTGCATATCACAGCATCTTCTTCTTGTAGGTTAAATTTCGCGTCTGTAGCACGTCATCTTCTTGGTATAGCAATTTTAAGGCCAGTAGTGTATAAAGAAGGGGGGAGGGGCTACTGGTCAGTTTCTGTGATATGAATCAGTTTATGGATACGTGTCGAATGTTTGCATTTGATAATCAGTGTTGCACTTTGTATGTACGTAGTTACTGGCGTGCAGCCACCAGCTTGGTGTGATGTGGTGTACTCGGTGACGCGAGCAGTACTTCAACTTAGCAGAGCTGCCAGTGTATGTCCTCGTTCGTGGTTTGGCTGGTCTGTAGCCGTTGGTCGGGCTCGCAGTCGCACGAACCTCTAGGCGCAGTTGGGCCCTCGGCAATGGTTTCCTGGAGCCGGCGTCCAGATAATTTCGCGCCAGCAGCGAATGAAAGTGGACGGGCTGTCTGCGCGCTTTGGAGCGGAACGGCGAGCGCTCATTTCCCAGAAGGCGCTGCGGTAGCTCAGCTGCCATACGTCACAGCTGCAGCTGCTCCTGCCGCCGGCACTGGTTTCCCGTACGGGCTAATGAGTGTGAGGCGCCGTCGCTGATTACTGCCACTGCTATCAATGCTCCGACCATATCATCGTCCGCACACTGTCCGACGAAAACCCCCAGCACCTTTTATACGGGATTGAAGCGCTAGCAGGATGCACTTACAGCGACTTACACTATGATCAAAAGTAAGCGGACACTTGGCTGAAAATGACTTGGTGGCGCCCTCAATCGGTAATGCTGGAATTCAATATGGTGTTGGCCCACCCTTAGACTTGATGACAGCTTCCACTCTCGCAGGCATACGTTCATCAGTCAGGTGCTGGAAGGTTTCTTGGGGAATGGCAGCCCATTCTTCACGGAGTGCTGCACTGAGAAGAGGTATCGGTGTCGGTCGGTGAGGCCTGGTACGAAGTCGGCGTTCCAAAACATCCCAAAGTTTTTCTATAGGATTCAGGTCAGGAGTCTGTGCAGGCCAGTCCATGTCACTGATGTTATTGTCGTATTATCACTCCGCCACACGCTGTGCATCATGAACAGGTGCTCGATCGTGTTGAAAGATGCAATCGCCATCCCCGAATTGCTCTTCAACAGTGGGAAGCAAGAAGGTGCTTAAAACATCAATGTGAGCCTATGCTATGATAGTGTCACGCAAAACACAACGGGTGCAAGCCCCCTCCATGAAAAACACGACCACTCCATAACACCACCGCCTCCGAATTTTAATGTTGGCACTACCCCCACTGGCAGTTGACGTTCACCTGACATTCCCCATACCCACACCCTGTCATCGGATCGCCACATTGTGTACCGTGATTCGCCACTCCACGCAACGTTTCTCCACTGTTCGGTCGTCCAATGTTTGCGCTCCTTAACACCAAGGGACGCGTCGTTTGGCATTTACAGATGTGATGTATGATTGATGAGCAGCCGCTCGACCATGAAATCCAAGTTTTCTCACCTCCCTCCTAACTGTCATAGTACTTGCAGTGGATCCTGATGCAGTTTCAAATTCCTGTGTGATGTTCTGGATAGATGTCTGCCTATTACACATTACGATCGTCTTCAACTGTCGGAGGTCTCTGTCAGTCAACAGACGAGATTGGTCTGTATGCTTTTGTGCTGTACGTGTCCCTTCACGCTCTCACTTCACTATCACGTCGAAAACAGTGGACCTAGCGATATTTAGAAGTGTGGAAATCTCACGTGCAGACGTATGACACACGTGACACCCAATCACCTGACCACGTCCGAAGTCCGTCAGTTACGCGGAGCGCCCCATTCTGCTCTCTCACGATGTCTAATGACTACTGAGGTCGCTGATACGTAGTACCTGGCGGTAGGTGGCAGCACAATGTTTCTAATATGAAAATCGTATGTTTTTGGTGGTGTCCGGGTACTTCTGGTCACACAGTGTACATCATTGAGAGCCTTGAAATGTTGATCATTTCCATATCGAAGTATGCAGTAAATTTAACAACAGCCGGCCGGGGTGGCCGAGCGTTTCTAGGCGCTACAATCTGGAACCGCGCGACCACTACGGTCGCAGGTTCGAATCCTGCCTCGGACATGGATGTGTGTGATGTCCTTAGGTTAGTTAGGTTTAAGTAGTTCTAAGACTGATGACCTCAGAAGTTAAGTCCCATAGTGCTCAGAGCCACATAGTAACAGTTTGACTTCTGTGGCATGCGATGTTCGTGGCGTTGGAATTTTAATTACATGTAGTGTATACTTCTCTGCCGGCTCTACTTAGCGTGTTACGAAATTTATTTACAAAAAAAAATTGAGCTAAATATTAATTGAGCAATAGGGAAATTTTGGAAATTTGTGGTAAGGTCTTATGGGTCTAAACTGCTGCGATCATCGCGGCCCCTAAGCCTTCACAGTGCTTAACCTAACTTAAACCAGCGTAAGGACAACACACACCCATGTCCGAGGGAGGACTCGAACCTCCAACGGGGGGAGCCGCACGGACCGAGACAAGGCGCCTCGGACCGCGCGGCTATCCAGCGCTGCGAACAATAGCGCAAAAAGGTGTTCATGTGCTGCAGTCATTGTGTAAAACAGTATGGGAAACAGGGGAGTGCCAAGAAGACTGGTCGAAGTCTCTCTTCTTCGTCTTGCAAAAGAAAGGGTCAATCAGAAATTGCTCCAGCCACCAAACTGTTGCCCTCATATTCCACGCAAGCAAAATTTTGCTCTACATCTTGAACCAGTGTTTGAAGCCATGCATGTCCACATATCCACAGGATAAGCAGGTTTTGTCGGAGGGAAATGAATTCTCGAATAAATCTTATACATACAGCACATATAAAAAAGTCCAGAGTTCCGTGTTCCTGTTTCCATTTGCTTTCTTGACTACAGGAAAGTCTTTGATTGTGTTGTCTGGGAAAATTTGTGGTAAGTGCTTGCAGAGGACGGTGCCCCATCACTTTTAATAGCTCGGATAAAAAGCTTGTATCTGTGACGACAAAAATGATGGCACGTTTGATTTCTTCTATGTATGTAAAGGTGTCAGGCAGGGTTCTGTCCTATCCCTCTATAAAGCCCTGTACAGACGACGACACATCCTGCGCCACTAATGGTGCAGTAAAATGGTAAAACTTCCTGTTCCAAGTGATGGCATGCCATCTGATAGCTGCGTTCGCACACACACTGATTGCTGATGGCGCAACACTATTTTAGAAAATGGGTAATAAACTGAGAGTGGCAGCTGCTGCTTATGCAGTTATTACTGCAGTAATATCTGGGCGACCCCGACGAAGAAATTTACGTAGGCATAATAGAAGATGGTGGAGTAGACCTCGGATTTTAAGACGTGACGACGGCGGTGGAGAACTGCACAGTGTATTTATTACACGATGATCTGAGGTTGGAGGACAGGGAATCATACAAAAATTTTCTGAGGATGAGAGAGGCGTAATTCTTGACATTTCTTTGTTCAGTAGGATCAAGAATAACGAAGCAAAACACAGTTATGCGATAATCTATCTCAACTTCAAAGAGGTAAATAGGTACGCTTACATAAGCCTAGTATTACTAGGCTGCTGTACGTATAGTGCGTACTTCTAAGCTGTAAATAATTCCATATTTTTCATTAGGTTTGTTCGCACACTGAGTTTTCTAGCTACTGGTCAAAGCTACTGAAGCCTAATGTTTTCATTCAGAAACCTGTAACCACGATATCCTCAATTATTCATGAAAATTGTGACGAAATTTACCAGTACTTGAATAATTCACACATGAAGGTACGTTAATTTTGTTAAATTTCTTGAGAACATGGCCAAAATAAGTTCCTGTAATAACACATTTAAATAAGCTGTTAAATACAATAAGGGAATCATTTTTGTTTGGATGTGTTACTCTCAACAAAAAAAACTTATTTCAGGATGGAAGTGTATTCTCGGTGTCTCCGACACAACTTTCTTGTGCAGTTTCCCTTTATTCTGCTAAAATCATTATAAACAGCAACGAATTCTTTAAAGAGGCATTCTTGACAAGTTTCGAAAATATTTTGAGGCAAGGATGTATCTCTGATCCAACCTTCAGCTATGCCTATGTCCATGCGTTATTACACATTTTTATAGTTTGTAAATTATATTCAAAATGTGGGCCTACATTTGAAAAGTTTATGTTAAGAAATGGACGTTAAAATTCATAAGCCAAAACTGTTTCTCCCCTACCTGAGGAATTTTCAGACAAAATCAGTGCACTTCATATATCATCATTGTCAGATGTTACGGGAAAATGTGTCTGATGGATAGTGATTCCAGACTTAAAAATCATACTTATTTTTCAGTACATGTGTGTGAAGTCACATTGTCATATTCACACCCGATTTTTAGTCTTTCAGATGCCATCAACAGAAAGTGAATGGAAATATGTATCAAAACAGTTCCAAGACATGTTGAAATTTCAGAATTGTCTTGGTGTTTTAGATGGGAAGCATGTGGAATTCCGTCCACGAAGATGTACGGGATCATACTACCACAATTAAAAAGGAAATAACAGCAATGTGTTACTGGCACTTGTTGATGCACAATATAAATTTCCATGTGTGGATGTAGGTTGTAATGAAAGGATTAGTGATGGAGGTGTGATCAAGAACATTCTTCTCTGTGAAGTTCATATTAGTGCCTGAAAATTTAATGAACGTTCCTTCACCAGAGATATTATCAGGAGCCCAAACTCCAGTGCTTTTTATAGTTGCAGCTGATGATGTTTTTCCCGTATCAGAGCATATAATGAAGCCATATAAGCGAAATTTCATGCAGAAAAAGAGAAAATACTTAATTAAATTTTGAGTAGGGCAAGAACAACTTCCGAAAATGCTTTTGGGTTACTGAGCAATATGTTCAGAATTCTCCTTAAGAAATTGGAGCTACGTGTTGGAACTGTAAAGAAAACCAGAGTGCCTATTTGTGTGCTGCATGATATTTTACTGGACACATGTGGAAAAAAATGTTGGACAACTGGAAAAGAAAGAAGAAACAAATCAGTGTGTTATCATTCCACGAGAATGGTAGCAAAATAATCTGAGGGGTAAACGAAAATTGGTAAACACAGCTCAGTTATAGAAGCTAGGAAAGTGTTGGCCTCTCTTCAGGAATATTTCTACACTACTTGGTATGTGCAGTCGCAATGGGAATCAGTGAAACAAACGTCAGTACTAATACAGTGCCAAATATTGAAAATAAGTAATGTAAAATAACACTAGAAAGATAACATAGTACGCATGAGAGTATATGATATTCATAAATTTACTAATAAATTTTGTAATTTGAATTTGTTATAATTGCAACCCAAATTTAAGATACAGCACTGTATTTAACTAGAATTTTATAGATATTAAGGAATTAAATTTTCATGAAAATAAACAAACAGTCGTGTTACTCATTATTGACTTGGTCTTCCTCTTTTACAGTACAAAGTATGTTAAATGCCTCTCTATTATCTTTCATCGCCAGATCTTTATCTTTTATTTGCTGCAGTTACATATGAACCAAATGCTTCAACAACAGTTGGAACAGTTTTTGGTTTATTTATGTTGATCAGCATATTGTCAGCTCTTTTCAAAATAGCATTTTCTTCTACATTGTAAGCACTTTTCCTTTTTGTCCCCTTGATCATACCACTTTCACACGGACTGCTGGATGATGATGATGTTGATTTTTGAAATGGCTGGCCATCTTGTGCAACTTCACATTCCTCTGTAATTAAGAAAGCCTCAATAACATCATTAGAAGACTTTGGGGGCTCACTGACAGGACGGGCATCCTGAAAAATAATGATAATTGTACACAGCTGCAGTGTGTACTTCATACTTTCTGTGATTTGATATATATGGCCTAAGCGAGACACTGTGCAGGGTCATGGATCACGAACTCTGCTTTACAATGCATTTAATTTAAAGTTACAGAGGAAAAAAGTTGCTATACTTGTGGGATTCGGACCCATATTTTTCGAATTATTAACTACACTCCCCGGACAAATGAGCTATTAGTACACATTACTTATTTGTTAGTATAATGTATTTCGAAAGTTTGCCAAGACTAACCAGTTATCGTTTTAGCTTTTTTCACTTACTATACTAACTACAGAGAAAAATGAAGGGTAAAAAATTACTTACTATGACGTTAGTGTTTCTAGTACAGTCCACACTTTCTTGTGCGAATTCTGCGCCGCAAATTCCTTTTCTTGCCTGCACGTGGCCTCGGAAAAAACAAATTTCTTAAAATACCACACCGCGAGGTCATATACGTCAGCAGATCTCATACCGCTCTCTGTCGAAGTTTTTTTTTTCTATTACTTATTTCCGACACAAACGTCGTGCGTTAACCTTTCGCTATCAATTCAGCGTGAGATGAAAACCTAGCCTCCTTCATGAACCAACTATTTTGTCGAGTGAGTATTTCCTGGTGTGTTTGTTACTATGTGTGGGTGATTTTGTGTCATAGGCCTCAACAATAATTTTTATAGCTTCCTTAGACCATTCCGTTATCACAAAATGCACTAATGGCAGCCATATGGCGCGGAATATAGTTTCAGTCGGTTGCATGTCATTTACTAGCAATGCGATAGCTCGCCACCAGATCACACCCAGGGTAACTGTTCACACGAAGCAATTTACTCGCTACGCCATTCATGGCGCAAGAAATATCTCTATCTGCACAGGGCTTAACTGCTACACAGCTATGCCGAACATATTATTAGGAAACGTCTTGGTGGCGTTGGAGAAAAAACTGTCAACGGCCTCCGACTTGTCGATTTAGCCAGCAGCGAAGATATCTTCCTGAGCTCCTGGAAAATGTGAAAAAAGTTAGCCAATGGTATGGATTAGACATAGATCTCAGCGAGTCCAAACCCATGATAACGGGTGGAGGAGCACAGGTCGAACTCAAAGCTGGATTGAAGGAAATGGAAGTCCTTCATTGTTCTATTTATCTCGAATTAACCATCTGTGACATAGGATGCTGTTAAAATAAAGTAAGAAGGCGGATCACGCTAGGTCACCACGACCTAAAGAATAGAGCGATAGCGAACAGCACAACGGTCCAGCTTTTTGAGACACTGATGTTTTCCGACTTCCTTTGCGGCTGTGAAACATGAACCTTCAAGGTCAAAGATAAGCAGCGTCTTGACTCATTTGAGCTTTGATGATGGTGCAGGATGCCGCACATGAAATGCGTGGAAAGAGCTACTAATGCGTCCATCACTGAGCAACTTAATATATACAGGAGCCTTTCTTCTCGTGTCAACCGAAAAATTCTCCAGTTTTTTGTCCATGTTGTGAGAAAAGATGAACTCTTAAAAAAAAGTAATGATAGGAGGAAAGACCGAAGGGAAGAGCAGTGAATGAATGCATAAATCAAATCAAGAAAATCACCAGACTGCCTCTTCAGCAGGTTCTGAAAGATGGTGGTCCGCGATGGAGACGTTTGGTTCTTGGGGTTACGAAGCTCAGCAATGGGTACAAAGACTTGTGATGGTAGTGAAGGAAACAAATCTTGGTGATGCTAAGTTTATTTACCTTGTTATCCAGTCAGACTTAGTTTAGATCATTCCATACGCAAGACAAAAAGCTGAGAGTAGAGAATATGTAGTAACTCACATAGTTTCTGTGTTTGCTAGCATCCCAGCGAGAACCAAAATGCATATCCTACGCATTCATAAAGATGACGACGATGACGAGGACTGTCTCAAAGAAAATGTATGTATTTCACAGATCGCTAAGCCAGTGGTTCGCATTTATAGAAAGCGGTTACCTAACGCATCGGAGAGATTAACTTTGGGTGTCACAGCAAAAATACACATCTGAAGTGCTTCCGCTTTTAGCGTCGCCGCATGCACACTCGCATAGAAATGGGCGCTAATGGGCGAACTGCGCGCACACTCCATCACGTGTTGTCTTCAGACAACGTGACTGCGTTGCTAGCATCTCATTTTTTGTTCCGCTCAGAGCGGCGCTGAATATTCATTTCATTTTTTATGTCGCGCAGTATTCGGGCGCTTTACTCGTGAGAGAACCCGTTAAGAGTTCAAAGTCCACAGACGGTCGTTGTTTACTACTATTGCGGCCTCTCGTTTCTTGTAGCAACCTCCAATACTCTTCCACACTCTCTCCGCCCTAGAGAAGAGTGGAAACTAGGTGCATAACTGGGAGTCTGCAAAGAAGGTTAAAATGAAAGAAAGCTGACATGCAAAAAGTTTTTTGATATCAGATCCATTATCTTAGATTTGCACTTCAGGGCCAGTGACTTTCTAGAACTCTTCAACGATTTTAAGAGAACATGCGAGTCCAACAGTCGATTCATCCAAATTCAGACCTTAGAAACAAAGGGTCCAATTGCGAAACAAGAGCGAAAAGGCAAGAGATCTTGATCGGCACTAGCTTGGTGGTCGAATTCATAGATGATATTACAAAAAAATTAATAATCAGGAGAGGCTTTACACAAAGGTATGGACTGTTGTCGCTTTTGCTTTTGAATTGTGCTCAGAAGCAGCATTTCTTAAAATTGTTCCACGAAACGTACGTGCCTCTGTCCGTAACAATTCAGGAAATACACCCCCTCCCAAAAAAGAAGCATCTACGAAATTAAAGTAAATAATATAATAACAGTCCTCCGACTTACTAATTTGGATAGACGGTACGAATGCGACACCGACAGTGATTAAAATGTGTATTTATCAGAGACCAGAGGGCAATATTGCAGATGGCAAACTCAACAATGAGGGAACGGCTGCACCAGGTGTGATTGGCAGGCTATGCAAACCGCCACCATCGTCGGTCTCAGAATGCATCCTCATCCACAGCAGACCGTATCACTCAGGCACCTGCACCAGGTGTGATTGGCAGGCTATGCAAACCGCCACCATCGTCGGTCTCAGAATGCATCCTCATCCACAGCAGACCGTATCACTCAGGCACCTGTCATCAGGAGGGTGATGTTTCAATTTGCTTGGTTAAGCTACGTAAAATGAACTTAATTTAACGCTTCAAGGCCAGCAAATAAATATATCTATTGCTCTTGCTGTTTTGAGAAAAAAAAATAGAATTTCCCACAATTTACAAGCATTCCAGTGCGTTCGATTAATTCCCAACGAGAAAAAGTTGTTTCAGAGAAGGAGGAGTTGAAATCGGAAAGACCTTTATCGAGGAATTTATTCGATCCTAAAAGGTTTGATTGAAGCTACTAATCTATGTTTCCCTAATGAACCTGGATTAAAAACCCATCACCAGAAGAATGCACAACTTTTATTGAATTGATGTTTACTTCGTTGCTGGAGGAAATGTACAAATAAATATCGTTAGCGGAATTCTGATGCGGTTTAAAAGACGACTATGTCCGTAGCCAAAGTCCGTGTCGATACTTTTACCATTTACAAGTGTATATACATAGAGTAGCGACAATACGTATTATGTCAAACACATTTTCGTAAAAAAACAAATTATTCAAAGGATAATCTTAATAACTGTTACGTCACTTGTTTAACATTGCTGATTGTGCCAACATCACAAAACAAGGAACATTGTGTTCCATAACTGGCAATATCGCAGCTAGTTTTACAAAATTACTGTTGACAAAGTCATGTTACGGCTTACGAGACTTGTGGAACTGGAATCAATTTACGTAGCCATTAGTACGTGGTCGCATAAGCACTCCGTCTACAGGCCACAAGTGGCCCATCGGAACCATCCGACCGCCGTGTCATCCTCAATGAGGATGCGGATAGGAGGGGCGTGTGGTCAGCACACAGCTCTCCCGGTCGTTATGATGGTTTTCTTTGACCGGAGCCGCTACTATTCGGTCGAGTAGCTCCTCAATGGGCAGCACGAGGCTGAGTGCACCCCGAAAAATGGCAACAGCACATGGCGGCTGGATGGTCACCCATCCAAGTGCCAGCCACGCCCGACAGCGCTTCGGTGATCTGACGGCAACCGGTGTATCCATTGCGGCAAGGCCGTTGCCACGTGGTCGCATAACCGTACACCTTAATTACATCCGCACAGCGTAATGGCATGGAATCAGCGATGGCACCCAAACGATGCAGCGGTATTTTCTGCCATTCTTTAACCACATATTGCAATAATCGGTCTCGGCTCGATAATTTTCGTCACCTTAGCCTTCGATCCTATTTCTCCCACATGTGTTGAGTCAGATTGTGATATGAGCTTTGGCTAGGCCACTTCAACATCCTTACTCGTATTCTTCTCAAAAAGTCTGTGACGTGACCAGAGGTCTGCTTAGAGTCATTGTCATGCTGAAATTCCCAGTTTCGTCCCATTTTATCTCTGGCATGGCGCAACACGTGCGTTTTCAAGGTTGCAAAATATCTGAAACGATCCATAATGCCTTCAGTATGAACCGGAGGGCCTACACCTGAACGGAAGAAGCATCCCCTCACCACGACGTTCCAATCACCGAACTTAACTGTGGGTATTTGGTACAGCACATCGTTTCTTGCGTTGGTTGGTCTTCGAAAATATCGAATTCCGTCGAAAGAAAACAAACTTACTTTCATCGCTCCAGAGCACACACGACGACTGTTAAAGTGTGCAGCCCTTAAGTGCTCTGGCAAACCCAAGTCGGGCTTTCCTATTCTTTGCTGATATTGATGGCTTTTTTTGCTTGGTCACCGACCATGAAGATTAGATTCTCTGAGGATCCGTTTTATGGTACTGTTCGATATTTACACGTCGTGGAATTAACACAGCTCTTTATTTAAGTCAACAGCAGTCCTCTTTTGATTGTCCCTTGACATCCTCCTCATGGGATTCTCCGTTCGGAGTGTGACTTTGCTGGACCTAGTTTTGCTTAATATCTATAGCCCTTGTGAGTCGTTCCCTCCTATTCCAAACAAAATTTGTCAGAACAAACCAAAATCCCGAGCGACATCTGCGTGAGACTTGCGTAGCTTGGCGCTGCACTGTGAGCCAAGACGGACTGGCTAGGCAGGGAAGCGTATATCTCACACCCTGGCGGCGAAAATGTGTTTGTCAAAGTACTTATGGTCGCTATTGTACGTGCGAAACAGGGCGAGCTTGTTCATCGACAAAAAAGTATACCACAATGGTCTTGACGCAGAACCTGTCACGAGAATTCACATTCTTCCATACAGCCTAACATTAAAGAAAACAGCAAAAGTAAGAACCAGCACAACTCAACTCATCTCATCTCATCGCAATTTAAGTTAATCTTTGCGTTAATTTTGAAATTAGTTTTGGAGCAAATACAAATTTTGGTTGGAAATAAAACGTTCACAGAACATTATACTAAAACCTTGCTATATAAAAACATCAGCGAGTTCATAGAGAAAAGTGAACAGTAAAACGGATTCCACTTACCGAACCGATAAAGAAACGATACTGTAATGGGAACCACTAACGGCATGAAGAACTGAGTCATTGAGGAAGCACAAATATGAATCTATCACGCATTTTCAGCAGATCGCGTTATTTCTTCGGACTGCATTGATACAACCACCAAACAAATCGACTGGAGGAAGGACCTAGGGGTATACATGGGTATACAGAAAGCATCGGAAAAACTGAGCTCCAAATAAGGAAGTCATCGAAAAAACGGAGCTTAAAATGAGAATGCAGCATGCACCAAGGGAGCTAAAAGGAGACAAAGTTAAAATTAGGTGGGCAATACATTTAGCATATCTGGGTGAATGGGTAGAATTCAACATTACAAAGTAGGAAATCATCATCTCAAGCACGAAGAAAGCGGAAATGGATTACCAATTAACCACTGACGCAATAGAACGACTAAAGGCTTTGTATGAAGAATAAATTCTCGAAGCGTCCAACAGTCGCGTTGTTGAGAAACCAGAGAGCAAATAAAAGAGTGTTGCGATTGTTCGGAAACAATGGTGAAAATAGGAGATTTGCACAGTAATGAACTATACGCACACACTGGTGACGAAAAGCACGTGTTTCGCAAGAGAATAGTTGCTTTTCTGAAATGTGTCCGAATCAGTCCAGCGTGAGTGACTCATCGGATTTTCTCCTTAGTTTCTGGCTAAGAAAACTAATGAAACATGGGACACCAAATAGGGAGTAAATGCGGTACAAATAAAGTATGAAGACATCTCCAAGAGGTGATCTGTTTACGAAGAAACTGTAAGAACACAAGAATTTGCCACAGAGTGGAATAAGGAGTACAAAGATCAAGACCAACAACCAATGCGCGGCTGGTTGGAGAACGGTAACACGTAATATGAGTCTCAGCTGAAGAAACGAATAGGGAATCAATAATGAACCTAGATTAATTTTTTGGTAGGATAACATTTGTTTGCCTTTTTCCATCAAAACATACTTTAATGCTCTATAATCTCTAGTAAGTTGTTATTCTTATCTTATTCTTATCTATCGCAGCCATACTCCTCTAATGAAATTAACAGATCAGCCTCTTTTGTGAATGAAAAATTGCAGCTCCCACAGTGATTTGTGTTAATTACGAACGGCAGTGTTGCAAACTATAATTGCGACTGTTGTTCAATAGTTCTGCTTCTCTTTACGTGGGCAGTGCTTACAACGCATTTTATTCCCTGTTGGTTGGATTTAACTCGTCAACTAACTTTTTACACTTAAGCATGCTCTTATCACCACGACACTTAAGTTATCTCTCTCTTTTTTGGAAAGTGACGCGTATAGCGTCCAACTAGGTAAGTGCAATGTGCACAGATGAAGGCTCCTTACTTTTAGTTTTTCCTAAATGGAATTGCCAGCCGGACTGCTAACGTACTGACACCTTTCTTATCACGTTCAATGGTCTTACCAACGAGTAGTAACAAAGTGTCTTTACAGCTTGAATACAAGATTCATCCGGCAACACTTCGTGAGAAGACAAGGTGCACCCATCCTCCACACTTTAAAAACATGTAATTAAATTATTCAGATCAACAGAAAACTAGTGGGATTGAAAGTATGGTGTATAACAAATACCTTCATCTGAAGTAATTTAATAAAAATAGCTCATTTTTGGCTTACCACGTTTTAATAGGCCGATTTTACATGATTATTGTAAATTGCCAGTCAACTAGTCTGATAGTCTACATCTACATGGATACTCTGCAAATTAAATTTAAGTGCCTGGCAGAGTTTGATCGACCCACCTTCACAGTTTTCTGTTATTCCAATTCGTATAGCGCGCGGAAAGAAATAACACCTGTATCTTTCCGTACGAGTTCTGATTTCCCTTACTTTATCGTGGTGATCGTTCCTCCCTATGTAGGGCGGTGTCAACAAAATATTTTCCCATTCGGAGGAGAAAGTTGTTGATTTGGATTTCGTGAGAAGATTCCGTCGCAACGAAAAACGCCTTTCTTTTAATGATGTCCAGCCCAAATCCTGTATCATTTCAGTGATACTCTGTCCCATATTTAGCGATAATACAAAACGTGCTGCCTTTCTTTGAACTTTTTCGATGTACTCCGTCAGTCCTATCTGGTAAGGATCCCACACCGCGCAGCAGTATTCTAAAAGAGGGCGGACAAGTGTAGTGTAGGCTCTCCCCTCAGTGGGTCTGTAACATTTTCTGAGTGTCCTGCCAATAAATCGCAGTCTTTAGTTAGCCTTCCCCACAACGTTTTCTATGTGTTCCTTTCAATTTAAGTTGTTCGTAACTGTAATTCCTAGGTATTTAATTGAATTTGCGGCTTTCAGATTTGACTGATTTATCGTGTAACAGAAATTTAACGTATTCCTTTTAGCGCTCATGTGGATGACCTCACACTTTTCGTTATTTCGGGTCAACTGCCAATTTTCGCATCTTTCAGATATCTTTTCTAAATCGTTTTGCAGTTTGTTTTGATCTTCTGATGACTTTATTAGTCGATAAACTACAGCGTCATCTGCAAACAACCGAAGACGGCTGCTCAGATTGTCTCCCAAATCGTTTATATAGAAAAGGAACAGCAGAGGGCCTATACACCTTGGGGAACGCCTGAAATTACTTCTGTTTTACTCGATGACTTTCCGTCAATTACTACGAAGTTTGACCTCTCTGACAGGAAGTCACAGATCCAGTCACATAACTGAAACGATATTCCATAAGCACGCAACTTCACTACAATCCGCTTTTGTGGTACTGTGTCAAAAGCCTTCTGGAAATCCATAAATACGGAATCGATCTGAAATCCTTTGTCAATAGCACTCAACACTACATGCATAAATCCACGTAAGTGTAATATCGATTGCTCATTTATTTAAGTCAGTAGAAACTAAACATATAACACGTCAGCCTCCGTTGCAAATAGAAACCAATTTGTACCTAGGTTTCAGCCAAAATAAATCGGCCTTCTTCAGAAGCTATTGACACTAAACTATTGCATGCCAGAGTTGTGCCATGCCAAGTATAAAACTATGGTACTGTAGTAACCAGGTCGGTCGGTGCAGTGGGGCCTGTTGTTTCCCTTCAGCTATGTAATGTGGATTTATGACTGGGTACTACGGTACTATAGTTTTATGCTTGACATGGCCAAACTTTGGCATGCAATAGTTTAGTGTCAATAGCTTCTGAAGAAGACCGAATTATTTTGGCTGAAACCTAGGTAAAAATTGGTTTCTATTTGCAACTGAGGCTGACGTGTCTCGCGCCCGTCGGCCGTCGTAATTTAATGTATATATTATTATTGTTGTTATTATTTTTTGATTGTTGCCGACTTACGTGGTGGGCCTTCATAAAAATGATATTTAAGTTGAACAATGTAATAAACTTTTCATATAAATTTCCTCGGCTAGTCAGTTGACGTTAAAGCAAAAGATCTTTAGTTATTAATTACAATTGCGGCCCACACACGCGCGAGAGTATTTTCTTACCTCCGTTAACCATTGTATAGTAGTCAGAGTCCTGGCTCTAGGTCTCGGCTATGCTACTGAAAATAAGAATCTTAAAGCTAAGTATTTCTGCAACTTCGCGCGGCTGTGGAGAAAAATTAATATTATGCTAATAGCGGGCGAGTTTTCCGCTTCCGCTAATTTTTCATAAGTTAATATCGCCACGTAATGGCGTCGTTGGCTGCATCGGCCGCTGCGATTGTTGAGCTGTAAATTACTTGAATGCAGGTTAATTCAAGGAAGTCGGACATGAAATCGGGATCACCTCTTACAAATTAAAAGTGCACAATAATATTAAATAGTTATATTATACACTCCTGGAAATTGAAATAAGAACACCGTGAATTCGTTGTCCCAGGAAGGGGAAACTTTATTGACACATCCCTGGGGTCAGATACATCACATGATCACACTGACAGAACCACAGGCACATAGACACAGGCAACAGAGCATGCACAAAGTCGGCACTAGTACAGTGTATGTCCACCTTTCGCAGCAATGCAGGCTGCTATTCTCCCATGGAGACGATCGTAGAGATGCTGGATGTAGTCCTGTGGAACGGCTTGCCATGCCATTTCCACCTGGCGCCTCAGTTGGACCAGCTTTCGTGCTGGACGTGCAGACCGCGTGAGACGACCCTTCATCCAGTCCGAAACATGCTCAATGGGGGACAGATCCGGAGATCTTGCTGGCCAGGGTAGTTGACTTACACCTTCTAGAGCACGTTGGGTGGCACGGGATACATGCAGACGTGCATTGTCCTGTTGGAACAGCAAGTTCCCTTGCCGGTCTAGGAATGGTAGAACGATGGGTTCGATGACGGTTTGGATGTACCGTGCACTATTCAGTGTCCCCTCGACGATCACCAGTGGTGTACGGCCAGTGTAGGAGATCGCTCCCCACACCATGATGCCGGGTGTTGGCCCTGTGTGCCTCGGTCGTATGCAGTCCTGATTGTGGCGCTCACCTGCACGGCGCCAAACACGCATACGACCATCATTGGCACCAAGGCAGAAGCGACTCTCATCGCTGAAGACGACACGTCTCCATTCGTCCCTCCATTCACGCCTGTCGCGACACCACTGGAGGCGGGCTGCACGATGTTGGGGCGTGAGCGGAAGACGGCCTAACGGTGTGCGGGACCGTAGCCCAGCTTCATGGAGACGGTTGCGAATGGTCCTCGCCGATACCGCAGGAGCAACAGTGTCCCTAATTTGCTGGGAAGTGGCGGTGCGGTCCCCTACGGCACTGCGTAGGATCCTACGGTCTTGGCGTGCATCCGTGCGTCGCTGCGGTCCGGTCCCAGGTCGACGGGCACGTGCACCTTCCGCCGACCACTGGCGACAACATCGATGTACTGTGGAGACCTCACGCCCCACGTGTTGAGCAATTCGGCGGTACGTCCACCCGGCCTCCCGCATGCCCACTACACGCCCTCGCTCAAAGTCCGTCAACTGCACATACGGTTCACGTCCACGCTGTCGCGGCATGCTACCAGTGTTAAAGACTGCGATGGAGCTCCGTATGCCACGGCAAACTGGCTGACACTGACGGCGGCGGTGCACAAATGCTGCGCAGCTAGCGCCATTCGACGGCCAACACCGCGGTCCTTGGTGTGTCCGCTGTGCCGTGCTTGTGATCATTGCTTGTACAGCCCTCTCGCAGTGTCCGGAGCAAGTATGGTGGGTCTGACACACCGGTGTCAATGTGTTCGTTTTTCCATTTCCAGGAGTGTATGTTTAACTCATACAAATATGCTTACATTTGTCAGCACACGCAAGAGGTCCCTCTAGACACATTCAAGACAAGCGAAGAAGTGAAGTCGACTAAAAAATTAACAAAAGAGCGTATCTTGTCGTCTCTTTAGATCATTCTGTCATAAATTATTTCTTTGCAATCTAAACCTACACAGAGAAATTATTATTTTATGGCTACATGATAAAAAAAATCTCTTACAAATTATGAATGTCTTCTTTATAAATAATTTAAAGTCTTTTCGTAATATGGCACTGGGGACGCTATACGTGTTATATGTTTAATTATCACAGTTACTGACGGGGCTGCACGATGTTAAAAATTCTTCAATAGAAACTTTGCAGTCAAAGATGGAATAGCTGCTTCGAACGTTTTGCTGCTTTAAAAAGGACGCCATTTCGGGCTGTAAGGTGCCGGAGTACAGTTTGTCGATAGAAAGCGCCAGGGACACTTCACCCAAGACTCACTTGCTACTTCTTGTACTGTGTGACTGCGTCTTGCCAACTGTAGGAGGTGCTTGTCTGTTGGTTTGTGTGAGGTTACAGTCGGTAATGATTGCTTCAGGTCACTTTCATTTGCCGGAGCTCAGAAGGTCATGTCAGGGGTGAGGCGGGTTAATGATGCTGCAGTGCGTGAGGGCAGGGAACTCCTTCGACACGCCTCAGATTCTTCACGCCCACAAGCACGCACTGTGGCAACTGCGGCGTAGCAGTCAGCTGAATCAGTGACGAAGTCTCTGTACAGATTGTGATACCACAACCCCTTTTGGGATCCTATATCCCATTGCAGTCTTCATCCTCTCTCTCCCGAAGAGGGCCTATGTGTAATATTAGTAATTAACACCAATTTAAATTGCTGCTTTGACTTCGTCTTTTCTGGTTATCTGGGTTCGAATACACCTAAGATTTTTCGTGCAGCAAGTTAGTAATTTACACTAATTTAAGCTATTGTTTTGACGTAATTTGTGTTGGGCCTCACAAGTACATAGAATGAAGGAAACATGTTGGATTAACAACTAATGTGCCATCGCAATTTGCACACAATACAAACTACAGGCACATGGTAGGAATAAAATTGCTATTGTAATTATGGAGTAATTAACGATTAAAGTTCCGATATTTCTAGTCATCAAGAGACAGCTATTTTTATGCCTTGCATCCCTAACAGAAATATGACACGAAGATTTTTCAGTCAGTGTCAACCATGGTCATGTTGTAAATGGTGATAGTTAATAGAACTGTAATTACGACCGTATAGAAAATGTAAAATTTAATTAATTGAATCTAGGCCATTCATTCAATAAAATTAATCACTTTGTTCACCTGTAAGTGATAGGATAATTCTCCGTTTACTTAATGCAATAATATATTCAAATTAACGAAATACATTGTTTCAATGATAAAACAGTTAATTTAAAGTCTTAATTGAAACAGATCCTTTCCTGTCTTTGTATGAAATTATTCAGTGTTATTCCATGGAATTTTCTATGTAATTTGGGAAGATGTGTGTAAAAACTTTTGTTGTTAAATATGCAAATTTAATATGTAACAATAACAGTAATTGTTTAAAATCGTATAAATAGAGGCCATTTGCACGCCGCCATAGGTCAGTCTTAAGCCAGTCTTGGACTGAATTTGTTTCAGCACCATGTAGTCCGACTTGCACATTCACCGCCGAACCCCTAGCGTGCGAAATAAAATTCTCTGTGAGCAAGAAGTACTGAAACTTATTTCTACCATTACATGATTTCCCGTGTGGCGATGCAGTAACATCAAGATGAACCTACTGCAGCATCAAGAAGCAGCACCGCGGATTACACAAGATACGTATTATTTTATTGGTGGAGGATATCCGTAATAAGAAATGGTATATTAATCATTATTTTTGTTGTGTTAAGCATCTATACACACCCAAACTACAGCTACCAAATTAATTTTCACCACTTTATATTACAAGATGCATTTTAAAAGTGCTCAAAAAAAGGCGCAGGTGGCACAGAGATTGTTCTCGAACTAGGGGATGTTAGAGGGACGCTTTGCAATTTTATTCGCGCATGTGTCTGTTGCACCCCGCCATAAACATGCAACAGGAAGGCCCAAAACAAGAGACGTCACTGCTTCGGACCACGCTCAAGTTTCTTCGAATGATTTTGAGTGGTCCCTAGTGGTCCCGTCCTGTATGTCACAGCGAAAATTGAGGTGGCGCTACACTGCAAAGGGGTCAGATCGCATTTAGTGGGGTTGTAGCCGTAAGAATTCCTTAGAGAATGGTTGAACCGTCCGTTGGGTGTCAGCAGTGTGGGTCGTTGTCAAGAACGTCGTCCTGTTACTCATCGCATTGCCAACTGTCGTTTTGTAGAGCGAAATAGGTGGGAACGAACGTCTCAGGGGAAGAGGGTTGGTTTCGTTGAAGCCCCTTTTGCCACAATATGAAGCCTTTACGTGTCGACCCTGAGGGGTGGTGCGTCTGAAAACCAAGTGATTTCAACTCTGGGCGCCGTGGTTCTGGTGTGTGACGAGGTTCCTATCGCGTGACACGTCCGCGGTAGCTTTAGGCGGAATAAAGATGAAACTAGTGAAGTATGACATCACTAACCCACCTTACGCGTCACATTAACTACTCAGCTCGGGCCTATTTCGCATTATGTCGACACCTTGCTGTCTGAAGCGCCGCCGAGCCGGAGGGAACGTCATAGGGCGCCACGATATTGGACAGTTACAAAGAAAAATTGTAGGGACCATTGAGCCAAATTTTAAACTTATTCGCCGCAGTGGAAGACAGTTACGGAGTTCGAAGAAAGTCACGCTTTAATTACGTTGCCCAGTGCAGAAATCCGCCAGTGTCCCGTCCTCCCAAAAAGTTGCTGAGTCGCTATTGGGCTGTCTCCGTCGTCGCTCACAATGGCTGAAATACGATCAGAGATTAGAGGGATATTGTCAACGCGGAGAGAATAGATTACAGAAATCTGAATTGATATCTCGAGTTTTTGTGCATCTTTTACTACTGACACCATACCACACACAACAGAGACTTGTATGGTGTATATGCAGAGACAATCGGGGCAGTAAGTGGGATTCTAAGATATTCAGCGTCGGTTCTCACTTCTGTTTGTGGTACTCAAATCGAAGTTAGCGTGTCTGTGGAGAACTGGTGAACATTTACGTGGTCTAAGATTCCGCCCCCGCAGCTGAGTGATCAGCACGGCAGAATGCCATGCGATGAACCTAGGTTCGATTCCCGACCGAGTCGGAGATTTTCTCCGATCGGGGACTGGTTGTTGTGTAGTCCGCATCATTATTTCATCACCATCGACGGGCAAGTCGCCGAAGTAGCGTCAAATAAAAAGATTTGCATCAGATGGTTGAAGTCCCTGAAATGGACTCCCACGTAAAGTACACCACCTGCACATTTCATTTATTGCTGTGGGGAAACTATCGGATATAACAGGGTTTGTGTGGTAAGCGAGCCTGATTACTTGCCAGTATGTGGCAGGATTGATAAACCCTATTATACCCTTCATGAGCAGGTTACCAAATGGCATACTCCAGCAGAACAATGCAAGACCTCGTACCGAAGGTCACACCACAAACATCTTGGGTCTGCACGGACTTGCCTGCCTGGTTCCCTGATTTGTCAACCCTAGAGTGTGTCCAGGACACAGATATACGTATTCATACAACCCTCCGAAGAGCAATTTTCGTGAATCGACATAACATGTGTTTCATGCAAGTCAAGTGTTCTCTTCCGAGCCACAACGAATACAAGAGATTATTCGTGACCGCGTGGGTCATACTTCATACTGATGTTGATGATGGACACGAGTTCTGCATGAAACGAAAGTGTAATGATTTCAGTGCTATTAAGTAATGAACGTTTGCGAAAAAGTTGATAAATATCGTAATGGAGCTTCATGATTCAACAAATTGCATTACTAGGAGTTTAATAAAGGCACATATAACTAAAGTGAAATGCTTGATTCTTTCATATTGTCAGGAAACAAGCTAGTCATTGTGTCTTCAGAATTTTGAAATATGCAAGTCGTTACCAAAATATGCAATGAATGTACTGAATTAGTGTTTTACTAACATTAAAAGAAATACAATCAAAATAGTTCAAGAAAAGCTCGACCTGTCCGAGCAACTAACAATGCCAGTATGTCACCTCTTGAGATGCATTTTACTTTTTTATCTATCTTTCATTTGTGTCATATCCTTAAATTAATTTGTATGTATCAGATTCGGTAATAAGTATAATAAATTCTATGACGGTAGCACAACGTTACACTAGACAATTTCTAGTAACAGTCACACACGCGGTACAGAACCACACTTCATAACAGGTCAGATCAAGGTAAAGTCACACCAAATGCGCTACGAACTCCCCCTCCCCAAGACGGGATTGTCCTACGTGACCTCAAAACTCTTTCCCTGACAGTAAAATAAGTGCTGGTGCCTAATGATGCAAGAGTAATGAAAATAAAGAAAATCATTTCAAGTCACTACAACCACCAAAAGGGCATAAATGGGCATGTATAAGCAAATGAGAGACTAACTGGATGAAATTGAAAGCAGTAAAAGAAAAATTACATAACGCTAGATTAGAGAGGCTGTGAGCCTGTAGACAAACCCTTTATTCTGACAGTATCAGGGGATTTCGTAACATATACAGCCAGTTTGATTACTTCCATTTGTTGTTCGTTCCTGGGTGGCAAGTGTAGCTTACGACAGGTCGTCAGCAAATTGGTAAATTTCATACGTACTATGCAGTGGAGCAGGGGATAGTTAGTATGTTTATTATTCACTGCCAGCGTTTAACTACCTGATTTTAAACGGGCTACGAAAATATCGTAACAAATAATTTCTAAATAGTGCAACTACCTCTCATTTTCTGATTAGCAGCTTCTACAACAACCGCCAATGCTTGCTTCTCTCTATATATAGAATAATGTTTTCACTTGTTCTGTAATTCCTACAGAATTGAATTTCCTTACGTGGTGTAATAATCGCTGACACTTGGTGAGTTCTCGGAATGAGATTTCTTCGAGTTCTCCATAGAAGCCCTGATATATACAATAAATGAACATTTACAGAGAGATTTAAATATATTCTGTGTAATCGCTAAAGCAAGGGATGGTATAAAACGTTGGAGGGGTCATGTAAGCCGTTGGTAGAATCGCTACAAAACAAAATATGGGTAAGAGTCTTTCCTTTGTAAAAGCCCCTAGTGCTTACAGAACTAGTGCTCAGTGGCAGACTGGACCACCTGTCAATGTATGCCAGTGTCTGTCCCTGTAATGTACATAACTACTACCCTCCGATTTCAAGCTGTGCATACTGACACTGGTCGATGAGGAACAATTCCCACTGGCAGCTAATATCTTTAATTCCTTTGTTTCTCGATTCATAGTGGCTGCAACATCAAAATTGTGTCTACGCTTCTGGACATGTGCAAAAGAATAGACAACACATATACAGAAAGAGGATGGAATCACTGCGCGCCTTGTCGGGGAAATACAGTGGATAAGTCAAAATCTGACAGTCTACAGAAGCAGCTTGCGTGACATTGTCCCGTACAGAATGGGTTGAGGAGTTTTCATGCTGCATTTTGTGTGCCATTTTCACACCACAGTGCTTCGTTGCACAGCTTCCCAGCGAAGTTTCGTCTTCACAACATCACGTAACCTCGTCAGGAGATTTCGGTAGTATCCAACTGTGACGCCATGGCGCTCAAGAGCATTACTTGCTAGCACACAGCTTGACAGTCGCAGAAAACCCTTAGCATCACCTCGCCCGATGATGAATCCACGTGTTTCCACTGACCTCTTTGCTCCTTTGTCTCGGGGTCACACATGGTGATTTGGAAACTAAGGAACTCATTTGAATTGGCCTGACACAACTGCAGTATTTCCGCGTCTTCCACTGTTCGGTGGGATTTTTGAGTGGGTGTGGGCAGTCGCGGAACCCAACGGGCAGTGACCTTTCAGGTGCAAAAAACGTCGTGCAGGGTGCTGAGTACTTATCCAGAACTCATTATCTCTTTTCGGGGTTCCGTACCTCAGTCGGTAAAAACGGAACACTTACAGGATCACTTTTGCATCCGTCTGTCTGTCTATCTATCTATCTATCTATCTATCTATCGTCTGTCTGTTTGTTCATCCGACATTTAAAAACTCTTTTCTCAGGTGCGGGTAGACACGCGAAGTTGAAATTTATGACATATATTAATGTGTATGATCTCTCGGCGATGTAAAAAAAAATGAAGCTTCTAAGTCAATCTAATCAAAAGATATGGCCATTTATGCCACGTATTTTGATTGTTACAAACTCAATCATAAAAACCTACAAGGTACGGGGGTGAGTCAAATGAAAACGTTAAATATTTTTTTAAATATTATTTATTGTGCAGAAGTCGTACAAAGCTGTATTACTTTTCGATATAATCTGCTCAACGCTCAATGCAAGTGCTTCAGCGCTTACAAAGTGCCTAAATTCCTTTAGAAAAAAATTATTTTGGTAGTCCGCACAACCACTCATGTACCGCGTGGCGTACCTCTTCATCAGAACGGAACTTCTTTTCTCCCATTGCGTCTTTGAGTGGTCCAAACATACGGAAATCACTTGGGGCTAGGTCTGGTGAGTATGGTGGATGAGGAAGACACTCAAAATGCAGGTCTGTGATTGTTGCAACTGTTGTACGGGCAGTGTGGGGCCTTGCATTGTCATGTTGCGAAAGGACACCTGCTGACAGCAATCCACGTCGCTTTGATTTGATTGCAGGCCGCAGATGTTTTTTTAGGAGATGTGAGTATGATGCACTGGTGACAGTGGTCCCTCTAGGCATGTAATCTTTCAAAATGACGCCTTTTACATCCCAAAAGAGAGTCAGCATAACTTTCCCTGCTGATGGTTCTGTTCGAAATTCTTTTGGGTTTGTTGATGAGGAATGGCGTTGTTCCTTGCTCGCTCTCTTCGTTTCCGGTTGGTGGAAGTGAACCCAGGTTTCGTCCACAGTAACGATTCTTGCAAGGAAGCCATCACCTCCTCGTTAAAAGATCCGAAGAAGTTCTTCACAAGCATCAACACGTCGTTCTCTCATTTCAGGAGTCAGCTGCCTTGACACCCATCTTGCAGACACTTTGTGAAACTGGAGCACATCATGTACAATGTGGTGTGCTGACCCATGACTAAACATGCTGCAATGTCATTCAGTGTCACTCGGCGGTTTTTTTTCACTATGGCTTCAACTGCTGCAGTGTTCTGTGGAGTCACAACTCGTTGTGTCTGACCTGGACGAGGAGCATCTTCCACTGAAGTCACACCATTTGCGAACTTCCTACTCCATTCGTAAACTTGCTGCTGTGACAAACGTGCATCATCGTAGTGAACCTCCATTCGTCGATGAATTTCAATAGGTTTCACACCTTCACTACGCAAGAACCGAATAACAGAACGCTGTTCTCCCCTGGTGCAAGTCGCAAGTGGGGCGGCCATCTTTATACTGATACTTCGACGGTATGATTGCATCTGCACTATGCTGCCACCTACATGCCATCTGCACGCCGTTTGTAGCACACTTACCAACTTACAAGATAGCGGCGCGAAATTTAGATTTGTTATTACAAATTTAAGGTTTTCATTTGACTCATCCTCGTACTTATCGTTGACCTAGAATGACGACATTTGCCGAGCAGTAAGTTTTCACAACACAACCGAAGGAAAAAATCTGAAAATGCTTAATTTGTAATTATATCACACGAAGATTTTTTGTTATTTGACTGTTGGTCTGTCCTATTAAGCCCTTTTTTGCCTCAGAAACCGGTAGACGTATCAAGCTGAAATTTTTCACACATTGAGGTCTATGGTATCTGGGCAATGTAAAAAATTGTAGCTTCTAAAACTATGCAATGTAAAGAAACGGCCATTTATGTTACATATTCTGATACTCGCAGACACACTCATTAAAGCCTGTATGGTACTTTCCTTAACGTAGGATGAAATTTCGAAACAAGGAAGGACTCATAGTGCAAGTAAAGGGGAAAAATACAAGGAAATTGTTAATTTGTAGGTGCATGACTCGGAAAAAAATATTCTTTTATCATTTGTTACCCGACTTCAAACTTGAAATTAAAAGATTCTCGAAAGCCTTTGAATCCCTGGGACCGTTACCTTACCATTATCATTGTCGAAGGAAGGAAGATTGAATTCAACGTCCCTTTGACATCGAGGTCATTAGGGACAGCTCATTCCGCATTTGTCTCGAGAGATTTAGTGGAATCATGGAAAACCTAAATCCGCATGGCTGGACGCGGTTTTGGACCGTCATCCTCCAGAATGCGAGTCCAGTATGCTAACCACTGCGGCATCTTGCCCGGACAGTGTCCATATCGGGCAAAAATCGTCGAGATTCTCGATTCCCAGAATGGATGAGCTGTCTACATACATAATTAAGTACGTACGGATCCCACACTGTGCGGGTCGTCCTCGCGTCTAGCCACTTTCTTTCCTATCACCACGTTTTTGGTACGCCGGCCACCAGGACTTCCACTTCACTTTCAGTATCCGGTTCTTCACAGAGAGATGGTCTGCCACTTAGCTCGTCATCATTCACACTTGACTGACAATAGTAGAGGCATCTGCGCTGTCCAACAGCCGCGTTGTTGGCGTACGCCTCCGCCATCTCAGCGTGGACTGTTGCTGCGTTGTTCTCCTTCAAACGCTGAAAACGAACCGCTTGATTATCCACAGTATTCAGTGGGCTGCGCAATATTGCTTTGACTCTTCTATGGAGTGTTCCGGCACTACGACTGTGTACCAGGACTGCAAACGAACAAAAGAATAATTAAATAACTTAATTTTTCGAGGTAGTAGTTAAAACTTTATAACTAACCGTCGAGTGCTCCCCATTCACTGTTGAGATCCCTTACTTCTTAGCTATCTATTTTACAGTTGGTGCTACGTTAAAATTATTTAATTATGTTTGATTTGAGAACATTGCAAATTAACCTGAACTCACAGTACCAACTCTTCTTGGTATAAATGTATTTATATTTGTACCGACACATTGTCAGCCAGTGACAATAGGCCAGCCAAATAACAAAGAAACTGTATAGGGGAACTTGGGACAGAGCGGGATTGCACTGATTTCTAGACTGAAGAGTACTGCAACATACTGTGCTAACAGGTAGCTATGTCTCTGAATTGAAGAAAAGGCGCGGCAGCCATTTTGAGTTGATTCGGAGTGCGACCTGAAGTGATCGGTTTTCGTTCACATTACCAGTTGTGTTTTTATAACTCTTGGTGACTTTTAACACGAGATAAGCAGTTAATTATTTATCGCATGCCCTTAAATGAAATGTAATCTTGAAGTGAATGACATTCGCTGTATGGTAGTTACATAATACGTTTAATTCCATCAGCAACTACGTCCTAAAGTAGTTGTTAACGTGCAATGTGCTCATGGAGCTGAACGGGACGGGGTATAAGGTACAGTGAGTATTGCGTTCTACCCAGCAATTTCTCGTGCAAGTAGATTTCAGACTACTTTTACCCGCCTAGCTTTACCACATAGTGTGGAGTTACATTAGAGAGACTGATAGACAGCAGTGGGATACTAAATCGCTGGAGATGGCTGTTTCAACTGTTTTATTTTCTGAAACGGGCGTTTTAAAAGCATCTAAAAATTAAATGTACCCAAATCAACATTGGAAAAACGCGTTCGTAGAGCTCATTATATACCAACTATAAAGTTGACAAATCAGATGCGAAATTTAAAAACGTGTTCATTGAAGGACAAAAATGCGAGTTGGTAGCATACCTAAAAGCAGTGGAGAGCAGAGACATTAGTGCAACGATGAAACATCTCATTGTCAGATCATTAGCTCATCAATCAGCGGAAATAAGTAGCTTACCACTCAGATTTGACGAAGAAAGCTGTCTAGCTGAGCAGGGCTGGGTTATAGGTTTTATTGCTAGGCATCCTCCAGTGTCTATTCGCAAGCCAGAAAGTACATCTTGTGCACGAGGCAGAAGATTCAGTACAATATCAGTGACGTACCAGGAACTTTTTTATTTATTTACGCGTCAAGTTCCGTCGGACCAAATTGAGGAGTAAATCTCCAAGGTCATGGAACGTGTCGGTACATTAAATTAGAACATAAAAGTAATAACAGATAAAAATAAATGTTTATGAACTCGAAAAAAGTCAGTCCATAAGTTTAAGTAAACGCAATCAACTATACAATAAGAATCAGCTTAATTTTTCAAGGGACCCCTCGACAGAATAGAAGGAGTGGCCCATGAGGAAACTCTTCAGTTTTGACTTGAAAGCGCGTGTATTACTGCTAAGTTTTTTGAATTCGAGTGGTAGCTTGTTGAAAATGGATGCAGCAGTATACTGCACACCTTTTTGCACAAGAATTAAGGAAGTCCGATCCTAATGCAGGTTTGTTTTCTGCGGAGTATTAACCGAGTGACAGCTGCTTATTCTTGGGAATAAGCTAATATTGTTAACAAGAAATTACGGAAAGCAATATCTATATATTGAGAGGCCAATGTCAAAAGACCCAGACTCGTGAACAGGGGTCGACAAGAGGTTCGTGAACTTACACCACTTATTGCCCGAACCGCCAGTTTCTGAGTCAAAAATATCCTTTTAGAATGGGAAGAGTTACCCCAAAACATAATACCATACGACATAAGCGAATGAAAATAAGCAAAGTAGACTAATTTTCGTGTCGAACGATCACTCTTTTCTGATACCGTTCGAATAGTAAAAATGGCAAAAAAATTGCTCTGAGCACTATGCGACTTAACTCCTGAGGCCATCAGTCGCCTAGAACTTAAAACTAATTAAACCTAACCAACCTAAGGACATCACACACATCCATGCCCGAGGCAGGATTCGAACCTGCGACCGTAGCGGTCGCTCGGCTCCAGACTGTAGCGCCCAGAACCGCACGGCCAATCCGGCCGGCAGTAAAAATGGCAGTATTAAGTCTTTGAAAAAATCCTGAACGTGGACTTTCCACGACAGCTTCCTATCTATCCGAACACCTAGAAATCTGAACTGTTCAGTTTCACTAATCATATGCCCATTCTGTGAAATTAAAACGTCAGGCTTTGTTGAATTGTGGTTCAAATGGCTCTGACCACTATGGGACTTAACATCTACGGTCATCAGTCCCCTAGAACTTAGAACTACTTAAACCTAACTAACCTAAGGACATCACACAAAACCCAGTCATCACGAGGCAGAGAAAATCCCTGACCCCGCCGGGAATCGAACCCGGGAACCCGGGCGTGGGAAGCGAGGTTGAATTGTGTGTTAGAAACTGTAAAAACTGAGTCTTAGTGTGGTTTAGCGTTAGTTTATTTTCTACAAGCCATGAACTTGTCATGTACTGCACTGTTTGAAACCGAGCCAATGTTGCACACAACATCCTTAACTACCAAGCTAGCGTCATCAGCAAACAGAAATATTTTAGAGTTACCAGTAATACTAGAGCAAGTAAAATAATTGCACGTTTTTCAGAATGACAAAGTATTTTCCTATTATCAAAGATTCTTTGAAGATACCAGATTTATGCTAAGCATAAATCGTTCATTGCACTATTTCTTATCTTAGTTTTAAGATTCCTAACAATTTCAACGTTTATGTGATAATTTCACAAAAAATTGCGTTATCGCATTCTGCTCCGTGGGTGGGTCAGAACGGGAAATAAACAATCACTTCTTTCAAAAAATGTAAAAAAAATACATGACATACAGTTTTCTTGTGTTCCTTCATCCAACCAAAACTGACAAACATGAAGTATCCCATTCCGTCCCAAGGTGCCGTAGCGTTCAACTGATTTACTGTGGATGCAAGCAGACGTCGACCTACCGGAGACAGACAAATGTGAAGACAAAGAAAACTGTGAACATCGTAACAGCCTGTTAGCCTAACCTTTGAATAAAGAAAAAGAAAATTGAAACTATGTGAAACGAATTTGTTTTAGATTTTACCGTAAACAAAAAGTAAGTTTTGTGCGGCTATACATGATGTGCTTTAAATCTAATATCTACGATATTGTTACTTCTTGGATATTACACAAGTGAATTTTTTTTTTGTGTCGTGGGGTAGTAGGTGGTCTGTTTGGTAATGTACAAGTACTGTAGCTTCATACAGTTATAGGCAATAACCCAACTGGCGGCTTATTAATAACTAGAATATTGGTTTCAAGGATAGACATATTATGTCGATTTTTGTTTTTCGTGGCTCCAGCTATCGTCTGAAGACTGTCTCTGGTCATAACGAAAGGCAGTCTCGACTCCCTAATGCATACTGTTCGTACGTGTTGCTAGTTATTTTCATACAGCTGGGAGTTCATTGAGATGGGCCCGATAGCAACGAAACTATAGAGTTCTCAATAGTGAAGGCCTACCGCTGATCCTGAGCCCAAACTCTTGAAATGTTTGCACCGATGTCTAATGGATTTTTCCCAGAGCCTTAATTATGAAAATTAAAAAAAACTATCAATTTAAAAAATGAATCGGCTAATTTCATCATCACTATTTAAAGAAACTCATTTTTTCCACCGTTATCCAACTGCAGTGCTTTATCGGTTAACCTTTCGAATGGAAGAATTACATTAGCTATAAATCTGGACATGAGAAAATCAGCCGCCTTATTCGTAGTATGAATTGAGGTTATTATTACATTGCCACATTAGGCTGAGAGTGACTGTTTTTCCAATGTATTTTCAAATTCTTAAACGTCTTTCAGTTATAGCTTTAATGAACATCGGTGATACGGAAGGACGTAATTCCTTGCAGCGGAAATTATCTCCGGAAACGCAACAGATGGAACACAACTCTCTATAGACGACGTTTCTTGTCTCTCAATGTTGCAGATAATACAGAAACGCGCCTTACTTTCACTTCCATCGAACGCTGAGAGCCGGATAACGTTTTGCCATAAATGTGCCAAGGCGCGGGCTTGATAGTTTCACCCCCGATTAACAGTGGAGATACATCGTCGCGCCTTTTGACACGCTGACCTTTGCAGCGGAGACCGCCTCTGCGAGCTGCGAGAAACCAGTCTCATTTGATATATAGATTTGTATCGGGCGTACACTGCTAGAATGAAAACGCTGTCAGCCTGCTAATCTTTCAGCGGGCGTTGTCTCCTTTCCGCGGCGCTCACGAGCTAAACTGCTGTTCGTGAAAATTTCAACATCCAGTGGGAATGGTCTGGATGACTCCTCTGTCGGAGGATGTGTAAACCTATGGAACTATAATGATTAAGACTACAGAGAGATGCAGTGCACGTAGGCCAAGCAGCGCCCTCTTTTTTGTGTGTCCAGACAGGTCACATTTAAGCCACGCTCAGTAGGTGCAGGGCCATAAAACGAAGTAAAATGGAAATGTCGTGTGGCTAGGGCCTCCCGTCGGGTAGACCGTTCGCCTGTTGCAGGTCTTTCGATTTGACGCCATTTCGGCGACCTGCGCGTCGAATCAAACGAAGTGGAAACGTGCGAGTGCTACGAAGCTGCTACTACGTCAGATGACGGATTGTCGACATGGGGATGGTATCGAATAGGGCATAATGATTGGTCTCTGGGAAACATGTTTATCGTGCCGTGACATAGCATCTCGTACAGAGCACGCTGCTGCGATCC
Organism: Schistocerca piceifrons; assembly: GCF_021461385.2. NCBI lineage: Eukaryota > Metazoa > Arthropoda > Insecta > Orthoptera > Acrididae > Schistocerca > Schistocerca piceifrons. The sequence goes on from NC_060138.1 coordinate 348,511,350, forward strand.
TGTGTAAGTAGCCTTTTTATGCGTTTTTGTGTTGGCAGCGCTATGCAGCGCGATAGATTGCATTAATATCTCTGACAGCGCTGTGCGCCCTCTGTAAGAGACTCCGTGGCTGGTCGGACTAGCAATTAGAAGTGAATAGCCAGCAGTGATGGAAGTTAGAAGTTAATTTTCTGCAGTGGTGTAAGTTATAGGTTAATAGTTAGGAGTGATGAAGGCTAGAAATATTAGTAGCGGGAGCGGACGGACTGGATGTGTTACCGTCATGGAGATTTAATATTGGTTGGAAATGGATTGTAAAATGATAATGGAATTATGGACGATTGTATAAATTTTGGAAATGGGTGTCACATGATTAAGGTAAAATCTGCTAAATAAATTGTTTGCTCTGCAACAAAATCTTTCCTTTGCTAACCACATGCCTATTAGTAGTTAGAGCCTAGAGCAGTTAAAAACATTTTATTTAGCTGGCTGTATACTTGCTGCATTTGCTGTAGTTCGTGTCACGAAGATTTTCTGTGAGGTAAGTGACTTATGTAATGTATGGGTTATTGTTAGGATTTCTTCTAATTCAGGGCCATTATTTTGTGTTAATGAATAGTCAGATTGCGTTATCCTTGTATATTGCAGGTCATAAATGAACAGAATAAGTTTGAGCTGTATTTGTCACGGAAAATTCTGTAGTGTTGAAATGATACAGACAAGCAGAGTGACAGTACGTTCAGTTTCACACAGCAGTCTCAGAAATAAATAAAGAAGTTCCAGCCGGCCGGGATGGCTGAGCGGCTCTAGGCGATACAGTCTGGAACCGCGCGACCGCTACGGTCGCAGGTTCGAATCCTGCCTCGGGCATGGATGTGTGTGATGTCCTTAGGTTAGTTAGGTTTAAGTAGTTCTAAGTTCTAGGGGACTGATGACCTCAGAAGTTAAGTCCCATAGTGCTCAGAACCATTTGAACCATTTTTGAAAGAAGTTCCAACTGAAGCGTGTGTGGAACTAGTGGATAGTGGAGCGTCGTAAACAGAGACGAGCTGGTGTGTGATCATAGTGATTACAGATTTCTTGTCCGCATGGCCGTAACTTACAGAACAGCTTCGTACACATTGTTGGCTGCACGTTGAAGAACTGCAACGGTTGTGGACATGCCTACATCGTCGGTTCCACACTTCCGTTGAGGGCTGGGTTGGTGGCACGTATGACATTGGCACGGCTTCCATCGACCAGAAAGCACCAACGCCTCAGATGCCGTCACTGCCATGCTAAGCGGCAGAACGTGGTGTTTTCAGACGGGTTCCACTTCAACTTCTAAAGTATTGGCCGCGTACGTGTTAGCCGCAACCGTGGTGAACGCAGTCGGGCAGACTGCATTGTTAAGCGACATAGCGGTGAAGTCTGATGGTTTGGAACAGCGTTGGCTATAATATGCGATCTTGCGCTCCCTGCGTTGTTGAGCACAATCTAAACAGAAATCGATACACCAGAGAGGTCTGATAGCCCCAAGTACTGCCTCTACTGCAGACAGCTCCTCATGCCATGTTTCATTAGGACAACGCCCATCCTCAGGTGCGTGAGGAATGTGCAAGCTTTCTTCCAAAAATGGCGGGTACCTCTGCTTCACTTACCTGCACGTTCGCCTGACCCCATCGAACATGTTTCGGATGTAGACGGTCGACAACTTCCTCGTTCTTGTGTTCCTACAACCATTGCAAATACCTTGTGGACGCACCTGCAAACCGCGTGGCAGTGTGTCCTCCGGGAGAATATCTGGACCCTCTTTGATTTCATGCTACGACGTTTAGAGTTCAACATGTACTTCGTTTTCGGTACAATACGGTGGAAGTGTAACACAAATGCGAAGTTGGCAGCTGTCCGTTTTTGTCGGGAGGGGAGAGATTTCTAGAATAACAGTGCCCCGGCGGGAGAGCGTTTGTGCAATTAATCTTCATCTCAAGGAGCAAGGGACGTTTGAGCCTACTACTTGCGACTGGGAGAGGCCTAGGAGGACCCGAACATCTCAACTGGAAGAGGAACTTCGTGTGGTTGGCGACAGCCATAATGTCTGCGTGAGACAATTAACTGCAACGAGTAATGTTGACAACATGACTGTCTGTATAGTGTTTCATGAGAATCTGCTGCATCTGTATCATATACAGTGGTGCAGGTACTACCAGCAGCTGATTTTTCTGCACGGGCACGCTTCTGTGAATGGTGCATTCAACACTGTATCAACCCTCACTTTGGCGCAAATATGCTGTACACGAATGAGGCTTCACTTCACAGCAGATGATCAATGTATTGAAGAGTGGTAGAAATTTAGTTCTAACATGGAAACAAATCGTTTCCAGACCCATGTCCATCTAACATATTTTCTTTCTCTACGTGTTTAGTTCCTGAAAGTTTGGCCATACCTTTTTGTTACACTCTGTATAATGGATGTATGCTTCCCAGGAATTGAATTTGGAATATTGTCAGCAATAAAACTTCCAGAAGTAGAAGGAACGGAAGTAACTCAGTTGCATAGGAAACATTCACTTCCTCTAAAACTGAAGAAACTATAGAAATTAATTTGTGTTGTTCGAACACTTACAGAATTCTGGGTAGATGATCAAGAAATAAATTAATGATTTTATAAGACAACAATCCATTAGTTACTGTAGCGGCAGCTGGCTTCTAAGAGTAAAAGACAAACGCTCATTTTAAATTTTAGAAGGAAGCGAAGAGATTTCACGAGGTCGTGTCAAGAATGTGGAGTCTGGCGGTCTGTTGGATTCATTCTGTCTTAATGTGCTTAAAGTCTTGGCTCGATTCTCACTTCAGGTGCCTCTAAATTTAGATCTATATCTACATCACTAACCTGCAATTCACATCCAGGCGCTTCAGTCTGGAACGGCGCGACCGCTACGGTCGCAGGTTCGAATCCTGCCTCGGGCATGGATGTGGGGAATGTCCTCAGGTTAGTTAGGTTTAAGTAGTTCTAAGTTCTAGGGGACTGATGACCACAGATGTTAAGTCCCATAGTGTTCAGAGCCACGTGAACCATGTTTTCACATCCAGGTGCTTCGCAGAGAACTCGTATAAGCAGTTGCACCCTATTTCCCGATCGTTCCACTTTCGAATAGCACGTGGGAGAAATGAACAGACGTATCTTCTTGCGAGAACTCTTATTCTCTTATGTTATTACGATGGTCCTTTCTCCCTATGTAGGTGGTGTCAACAAAATACTTCCGGATTTGGAGGAGAAATATGGTGATCGATATTTTGTGAAAAGATCTCGTCGCAACGAAAAACACCTTTGTTTTAATGACTGCCATCTCCAATTCTTGTATCATGTACGTGACACACTGTCCCGTATTTCGCGATAACTCGGAACGAGCTGCTCTTGTTCGAACTTCTTCGATGTCCTGCGTCGATCCTATCTGGTAAGGATGCCACATCGCGCAGCACTACTCCAGAAGAGAACGGACAACCTAGTGTAGCCACTTCTAAGTGTTCTGCCAATAGAACGCTGTCTTTGGGTTCGCTTACCCCATAACATTTTCTGTGTGATGATTCTGTGTTTCAGTGCAAGACTAGATCTCTAAATGTCCGGACGTCGATCTTCAATCAGTGTCTGGTTTGTTGAACTGTCAGTTGCCACTTTTTTACCCTCTGACGGCGTCTGCTAATGTAAAAAAATGCCGAACTACATCGTGACTGGAAATCGCCGTTAAATCGAAGGTCCGTCTGCAACTTGTTGCAACTTCGGAGGAAGTAAGAGTGATTTCAGGTGTGTCGCAGGGGAATGTCGTAGGACCGTTGCTATTCACAATATACATAAATGACCTTGTGGTTGGCATCGGAAGTTCACTGAGGCTTTTTGCGGATGATGCTTTGCTATATCGAGAGATTGTAACAATGGAAAATTGTACTGAAATGCAAGAGGATCTGCAGTGAATTCACGCATGGTGCAGGGAATGGCAATTGAATCTCAATGTAGACACGTGTAATGTGCTGCGAGTACATAGAAAGAAAGATCCGTTATCATTTAGCTACGATATAGCAGGTCAGCAACTGGAAGCAATTAATTCCATCAAGCAGTTAATTCAATCTATGAGTACGCATTAGGAGTGATTTAAAATGGAATGATCATATAAAGTTGATCGTCGGTAAAGCAGATGCCAGACCGAGATTCATTGCAAGAATCCTAAGGAAATGCAATCCGAAAACAAAGGAAGTAGGTTACAGTAGGCTTGTTCGCTCACTGCTAGAATACTGCTCAGCAGTGTGGGATCCGTGCCAGATAGGGTTGATAGAAGAGAGAGAGAAGATCCAACGGTGAGCAGCGCGCTTCGTTACAGGATCATTTAGTAATCGCGAAAGTGTTACGGAGATGATAAATAAACTCCGATGGAAGACTCTGCAGGAGAGACGCTCAGTAGCTCGGTACGGGCTTTTGTTAAAGTTTCGAGAACATACCTTCACCGAAGAGTCAAGCAGTATATTGCTCCCTCCTACGTATATCTCTTGAAGAGACCATGAGGATAAAATCAGAGAGATTAGAGCCCACACAGAGGCATACCGACAATCTTTCTTTCCACGAACAATACGAGACTGGAATAGAAGGGAGAACCGATAGAGGTACACAAGGTACCCTCCGCCACACACAGTCAGGTGACTTGTGGAGTATGGATGTAGATGTAGATGAAGCGAAGGGCATTTAACTCCCAATAGGACAGCGTCTAGGACAGCGTCTAGTAAAGCACTGTAGCATTCAAATGTCTTCAGACTGGTGACAGATTTACATTTTTAAGCAACCCTTGTGCACGCTGTGGTTTAATGCAGAGGTCAGACTTTTAAAAATCAAGAGTGCTAACTTATGAATTTTGAAACAACAGGAAAGACAACAGTACAAAGAAATGATATATGGCGACGAAATTTATGATACACTATTATTCTTCAGAGAATGTGTCTTGTGTGGTCGAAGAAGACGGAAAAAAGGAAAAAAAAACTGCAATGTTGTATATAATGTATAACTTACCTAAGATACATAATACTTCTAGAAGCTTCGTCACTTCTGACAATACCATGGAATTACCTTTATACATTTAGGCAACAGAATAGGGCTCTGAACGTACTGCCTGAAATATGCAATCAGGTAAATATGAACGGCTGTAGCTTTGACTTAAATTGGAAATCCGACTGCTTAATGAAGGTGAGGTTCTGAATTCCGTTCCTACGATGTTTTCTTTAGTTGCGAGTTAATCTCATTTTCGGGGGAAAGGGAATAGTGAAAGATTTATGATTTCATTCTGCCGAGGTGAGAGAGAGAGGGGAAATGGCTCGCTACCAGCCAGCGGAGATTAATTCGCGCCTAATACGAGGGGAATTTATCCATTAGAGAAATACAAGAAGGAATTAAGTGTTGGAAGTGGATTAAACTTATCTGAGGGAGAGAAATGCAACTACAGTACTAGCTTGTTGTACTGTAACAGCTTCGAAGATCCAGGTACCTTTTCTAAATGACCAAGCATCGAGAAACTCGGGTGTCTCTGACAGAGGAACAAGATGACCGCCTGCAGGTTTCTCGGAACGATGTAAGAAAACGGCATGTGTTTGCTGAAGAACGTGAATCTCTGTCTTCGAGTGCTGCGTATCATTCCGAGTGTGTTCCGCATACCGCTTTGCTTTCCCTGTCGCGGCAGCCTGTCAGGCTGTCCCGACAGGGGAACACGAGGCTCTGTCGGCTGCTTTTCGTTCCCAAGACGAGGTAGCAGCTCTAAAGAAGGCCGCCTTCATTTTTCTTTATTGTTATTTTATAGCCTCCCACTCCTCATAATGGCAAGAGTAGGCCAGATCCGGCACTATATTCTGCCCTCCAGTCGTACTGCTACAGAAAATGAGAGTGTAAGCATTCTTAAAATTACTCCAAATACGATGTCTGCATAGTCTTCTGTCTCACATTGAACGGGCAAACAAAAGTTTGTAAGGAGGCTTTATTTAGGCTAATGAAATAACTAAATAGTAAGTAGTTATTGAGGCTAATGAAATAATTAAATAGTGAAGTTATTTAGGTTAATGAAATAACTAAATAGTAAGAACTGAATTCTATTAGAAGTAGAGGGAAATCTGAATACGCTTCAGACGTTACAAATGCGAATTCCATCCCCTAGTGGCATTGTTGTGTACGCTGTTACAAATGTCGGAAGTGAGAGTACTTGAGGAGAAATTCTGTGTCATCATTCACTCAGACTGAACTGCAGGTTCTTTCGGGGAGCCATTGGTATATCGAAAGTTACTGCAAATGAACGGAGGAAGTATGAGCACTTCTTGAGTCACCGTGTACTGTAAACTGAGAAATGTTAATTTAGTTCAGAACAGCAGCACGTCACTATACAGGTTTCGGCCGATTATGGCAGTCATTTGTCTAAATGGAAGTGATACATGAATTTCAACGACCCTTTCCACAGAAGACACTGAACATTGAGAGAGGCTTTCGAGGGAAAAATTTTGCAATATTAGCAGATTCACACAGTAAACCCGACGAACCAAGCAGGAACAAATACGTGGGGTGTCTTTAAGGAAGTTGCAGGCGACGTGTAGCGTTGAGTATGAGCGGAGATAAAACTTCGATCTTAGATACAACAGTGCACTCTATAGCAGACAATTTTAAAAATTGGAAAGTATTCGAATGAAGCTCAGCAGCTACTTTGTAAAATGCCAGAGGAACTACAAACGTGCGGTCGATGTGTAACCAAAATACCTTCAAAGCTGAAAACTTTTAAAAAGCTTTTAAAAATGTTTATATATATATATATGTTACCAGCTCATGGCGCACCAACTTCAGTCTGTATAAAAATTTATTCCTTGGTATTTCCCTGATATTTCTGTATAAACTCTTGTCAGATTTTGTATTTTTTTTTCTTTAAATTTGTGGACCGAGTACTGGTGTCATGACCACGCCCTCTGGATGTGGGAATGAAATGATCTATGACAGAAAAATATTTTGTGTGCTTATCTTAAAGTATTGTGATCTGCTTTCCATTTACTACCTGAAATCAATCTACACTATCTGATCAAAATTATCTGGAGACACCTATGTAACGAGAAAATGAGCTCTATATGTAAGGAGAAGAGAGGCGAAGACGCCTGATTAAAAGCATTGTATTGCCAGTAGAGAAGGAATAACAGCAGAATGGATGGGTCAGGAGAAAATTCACCCTCCCGCCGGAGGTTAGAGTCCTCCCTCGGGACATGGGTGTGTGTGTTGTCCTTAGCGTAAGTTATGAAACTTCCTGGCAGATTGAAACTGTATGCCGGACCGAGACTCGAACTCGGGACCTTTGCCTTTCGCGGGCAAGTGCTCAGTTGGTAGAGCACTCGAACCTGCGACCGCAGCGGTCGCGCGGCTCCAGACTGCAGCGCCCAGAACCGCTCGGCCACCCCGGCCGGCTCAGCCAAAGGAGTCATTCGTAAGTTCTGAAGCGTTGCCAGGAGACCATCTAGCACGATGTGCTAGGGAGTTCCTAAGAATGGGGTACGATGGTCGAGCAGCTTCTTGTAAGCCCGACGTTTCTGTAATCAGTGCTAAGCTACGTTTCAGATGGTTTAAAGAGCAACGCCACTGAACAGTGAATGACTGGAAACGAGTGATTCTGGGTGAGGAATCACGCTATACGACTTCGCTCCAGAACCCAGCGTCCCACCTTCTGTGGCTTCGTATCTTGAGGGAGAACGGGCTTCCATTCCTACGCAGACATTCGGACACATCACTGAAAGTGTCCCCAGCAGAGTTCAAGCTGCCGTAAAGGCGATGGATGGACACACCACGAATTGATGATCACTGATAGGTGTCCTGATACCTTTTGATCAGATAGTGTACATGAAGTGGTACGGGCAGAAGGTTGCTGGCCGCGGCTTCACCAGAAGCTTCTTAAGCAACGCTCCCGGCGTCCAGATGACGGCGGCAGCGCGGTGTATCGCGTGTACTGCGTGCCGTGTAAGGGACCGCAGCAGCAGCAGCAGCAGCTTCCAGTAGTGCGTGACGTGGCAGCTCCAGCGAGGCGCGGCGCCGCTAGTTTTGTACTTGTTGGCGGGAGAGTGATGGCGGTTGTTGTGTTGTTGCAGCTGCCGGCGCTGGGCACGTTCAACGAACAGGTAGGTGAAAGCGGAGCCGCGGGCTGCGCCTGCAGCGGGACCGGCCGCTGGCCTGACTGATCACCGCAGCGCCTGCCTGCACCGACTCCACGTGCTCCTCCGCTCTGCTCAGCTCCTCAGCTGCTAATTAGCCACTTAGTCACACGTCTCACAGAGGGTCTGAACGATTTTTTTTTATCGAAACGATGTGGAACGAGACAGTTTACAGGATACGTATGGATGATTAGGCTCAGTGGATGTATCCATGTCGCCCATTAATAACTTTCTAACTGCCACAGTTCCTTAATTTAACATAATGAACACTTAATTTTACAGTCCTCTTCCACTTAAAACTAGTACCTCTTTTTTTTTTTGTTTTAAAAGAAAAGGATTGTCTGTGGTAGGAGTAGTGTCAGTGTGTGAGTGTTATGTTGACGAGTTGCGCAACGAGTTGATCTGGCAAATACTCTTTGGCTCCTGCAAGAAGCAATTTCCACCCCACACTACTACAGAAGTCAGACAGACGCTCCTAACGTACCAAAAAGAAATGCCTGAAAAACTTTCAGCAATAAATACCTGCTGGAGTCGTCCACTGCAAGGAAAAGATACAAAAAATATTATATTTTCTTATGTAACTAGTGGGATTCTTAGGTACTGGAGTGTTGCTAGTTACTGTAAGAAAAAGATTAAACGAACGAAAAATATTGTTTATTGCAAAAATTCTAAGAAATCAAGAGAAACTTTTTCTTATAAAAAAAATAATACATTTACGGGTTCTTTTCAGAACGGTAGATTGCCTCTAAGAACATTTATATACGAAGTGTGGGAAAGCTCTTTTATCACTTTTCTTTAAGAATGTTATTTACTCACCTTAATGGCTGAGAGCCACGCCTACCCAACTTGAATAATTATTCGATTGAACTTTCCTAAGTACGGTCGAGGCTGTTGCGTGAGAATGTAAGGGAGTGACGTGAATGAAGTATGTTACTTCTAATGGAGGAAAGATTGGGCTCGCCTACGCTGTGGCGCACAATACCGTGAGCTGCATCGACAACTGCCTGCATCGCTCACCGGTGAAAAATAACAAAACTATCTCTTTCTATCTGGATTGACATTCGCCAGTCGAACTCTCACTACGCCTTGATGAAGTCAAGGACTCCTATCTGCCCCTAGTCTAACTATTGGCGTGGTACATCGGTCAGATAACCAGTCCACCGCGATGCCACTCAATGTTCGCTCACAGGCACTAACTAATACTCTGTCTGCGTTTACACCACACATTAAGTGTCGCGGCCAACACAGTCAACAAACGCTTAATCACAAGTGACTGAATATAGAGTATCACAGCAATTCGCTAGCGGCAGAGGTGCTCTCTCAGTACTGAGTAGAGACTTTGTTCCTCGCTCTCTGCGTACATGCACGAGCGTACTCGCACCTGCTACTTGTTCCTGCTACAAGAGCGTCACCAGAACGACTTCCCTCCACACAAAAAGCGAAAGGGTACATCATTCGCTGTCTTTCCCTCACTCCTCCAGCTCATTGCATCAGAAATAGTCCACCAATCAGCGTAACTCTTACAAACGGGAGAATGGCTAAGCTGACCAATCCGGAAATATATAGCATCTGCGTTAGGCGTTTACTGTCCACTTGTGAGAACTCTGAAACTGCGCACTAGGTCCGTCGAAAAAATGCGTATGCTGGGGCTCTCCCAAACAATACAGCGGGTTTTCCTTTTAAGGTGAACACGCAGGCCATTATCCTTTTCTCTGGCAAAAACTGTTTTGGTCCGTGGGCGGTCAGCCAGCAGGTGCAGCTGCATGCTAACTCTCCCTCCTACGGACTTTCCAGCGGGCTGGTTGCCTCCGCCAACCAAAAACTGCTGTGGCCGTTGTGTCTTGAATGTTTGTGTACGCCAGCCTCGACTTTTTAAGCTCGGTGCACACTTGTGATTTATTTATTAAATTTGCATATCAATTAAATGGAAATATGTAAAACTGACTCTACCCTATCAAGTCTGCACTCGAATGAAACGTCTTGATATGCAGAACACGATGGTGAGGTCGGAATGTGCAAGAAATCAAGGTCAGGAGACCACACCACCTTACAGTAATCATCCAGAAGAAATGATTTTAGCGAGCCACGGTGGCTGTGCAGTTCTAGGCGCTTCAGTCCGGAACCGCGTGACTGCTGCGGTCGCAGGTTCGAATCCTGCCTTGGGCATGGATGTGTGTGATGTGCTTAGGTTAGTTAGGTTTAAGTAGTTCTAAGTTCTAGGGGACTTATGACCTAAGATGTTGAGTCCCATAGTGCTCAGAGCCATTTTTTTGAAATGATTTTAGGTAATGAGATGAAACTCTATGGTTCGAGTGACCTTTTAAACTTTCAAACATCTATGATGTATATAGGTAGACGGTAAAGACGAATGAAAATTTGTACCAAGGTCGGGATTTAAACCCAGCTCCGCTGCCCACTGGGGGCTTGCACTAGCCACACACAGTTACTTCGCACAACTGCGTGGACTATCCTAGACCACCTCTCTCCTCAGTCTAAATTCCCCTTCAAGCCTCTTAGTATTCCCCCTGAATTCGAATGGCATTGCTTACTTAGTCTCTCCAACTGTATTGTAATGGCACATCAGCATCGAACGAAACGAAGGATCGTGTCAGAAACCCAGACATTGATGCTTTAATCAAATGTAGCTACACTACTGGCCATTAAAACTGCTACACCACGAAGATGACGTGCTACAGACGCGAAATTTAACCGACGGAAAGAAGATGCTGTGACATGCAAATGATTAGCTTTTCAGAGCATTCACACAAGGTTGGCGCCGGTGGCGACACCTACAACGTGTTGACGTGAGGAAAGTTTCCATCCGATTTCTCATACACAAACAGGAACTGACCGGCGTTGCCTGGTGAAACGTTGTTGTGATGCCTCGTGTAAGGAGGAGAAATGCGTACCATCACGTTTCCGACTTTAGTAAGGTCGGATTGTAGCCTAGCGCGATTGCCGTTTATCGTATCGCGACATTACTGCTCGCGTTGGTGAGATCCAATGACTGTTAGCAGAATATGGAATCGATGGGTTCAGCAAGGTAATACGGAACGCCGTGCTGGATCCCAACGGCCTCGTATCACTAGCAGTCGAGATGACAAGCATCTTATCCGCATGGCTGTAAGGGATCGTGCAGCCACGTCTCGATCCTTGAGTCAACAGATGGGGACGTTTGCAAGGCAACAACCATCTGCACGAACAGTTCGACGACGTTTGCAGCATCATGGGCTATCACATCGGAGACCATGGCTGCGGTTACCCTTGACGCTGCATCACAGACAGGAGCGCCTGCGATGGTGTACTCAACGACGAACCTGGGTGCACGAATGGCAAAACGTCATTTTTTCGGATGAATCCAGGTTCTGTTTACAGCATCATGATGGTCGCATCCGTGTTTGGTCACATCGCGGTGAACGCACATTGAAAGCATGTATTCGTCATCGCCATACTAGCGTATCACCCGGCGTGATGGTATGGCGTGCCATTGGTTACACGTCGCGGTCACCTCTTGTTCACATTGACGGCACTTACAAAAGTGGACGTTACATTTCAAATGTGTTACGACCCGTGGCTCTACCCTTTATTCGAACCCTGCAAACCCTACATTTCAGCAGGATAATGCACGACCGCATGTTGGAAGTCCTGTACGGGCCTTTCTCGATACAGAACGTATTCGACTACTGCCCCGGCCAGCACATTCTCCAGATCTCTCACCAATTGAAAACGTCTGGTCAATGGTCGAGCAACTCGCTCGTCACAATACGTCAGTCACCACTCTTAATGAACTGTGGTATCGTGTTGGAGCTGCATGGGTAGCTGTACCTGGACACGCCATCCAAGCTCTGTTGGACTCAATGCCCAGGTGTATCAAGGCCCTTATTACGTTCAGAGGTGGTTTTTCTGGGTACTGATTTCTCAGGATCTATGCACCCAAATTGTGTGAATATGTAACCACATGTCAGTTCTAGTATATTATATGTGTCTAATGAGTACTCGTTTATCATCTGCATTTCTTCTTGGTGTAGCAATTTTAATGGCCAATAGTGTATATAGTTCCAGAGTAGGAGATCCGTATTAGAATCTCGCTCGGCCGTGGTACAGCTTTTCATTCGTCGCCTCAGTCTGCTGATACACAGCTTAGATTTTAGGTTAGATTTAAAATGTACTGCAGTACCTGACAGACGTATTCAGTTGCTGGGCAAATCATTAAAAATTTCTGTAGATGCATACTAAACTCCTGAGCCTCTGACTGCTTTAATAGTGAGTAATAAAGGTAATTTTTAACTCCTCGTGTTGTAGGTATTGGCAACGCTATTCTTCTCAAATTATGATGAATTATTTATGATGAATTTCATTAGCGATTATAAATACAGTTTTCTTCAGTATTCTTAATACACGCATCCAGGATTAGAACAGGGAGGGGTTTTACTAGATAAAATTTTGGTAAGGAATCCTTGTTCGGAAATGTACCGTTCGCATGTAAAGTAAGTTTGAAGATGAGACCACTTGCACGACTCCCGTTTCACACTACGCACAGAAACTGAAAACGGGTTTGCTGTCTTCAGTCACTGTTGTCATTATGACATCACATAGCATTTTAGTCTGGATAAATCAAGGGCTGCGACAAATTGGTATGCTTCGAGCTAGGAGAGTTTACTGTGGTGCTTCATGAACGCGCCTCACTCTCGATTTTGAAGAGGTAGTCCTTCGTCATGTAGGAGAGAACCCGACGACGAGTACTCGAAACACTGCCCATGTCATGTGCTCCTAGAGTACACGGATCAGAGTTCATTGTCTCCGCTGTATGCCTACCGTGAAGCTGTATCGGTTTGATGCAATATTTTCCAAGGATTCAGGAATTACTGCAACCAATCGCCGTTTTTTTTCTTCAATTTTTATTTATTCATGACCGGTTTCGTATCGCTTGGCGAGTCATCATCAGATGATACAATTTAGTTTGGAGTACTGTGGCGGTCGTACATCTGTGGCAAATACACAGACGAAAAATTGAGCACTGTATGTGGGAAGAATATTACGGGGCTCCGGAACGCCCTATGCATGCAATGTTAAAATAACGCTTATAAATTACATCTTTCCTTACAAAGTATTTGAGGTAGGAAGTTGAACTTTTTACAGATTATTTATTGGAATATGGGCTACAACGTAACACAGGGATTTTACAAAATTTTAGTTCAGTTATTAAAGATGATTTTTTTTCAATTGTAATGAAAATTCACAACATTTTTTTGCAATTTTTTATTTATATATTCAAAAATATACAGTTTTTTGGAAAAAGGCTGTGTTAAATTATGCAGAAGGTACTGTGTAACATTTACTGAAAGTTTGGAAGATCCTTAGAAAACATGTAATTAGTATGAGAAAATAAAAGTTTTGGGAATCGAGCGACAAAGATTGGATTAACTTTTTAGTGCATTCCAGGTCCATAGGATGGATTATCTTCATCCTCTGCAAACTCCTCCTCCAGCTTCCTCTTGTTCCTCCTCCTGTTTACTCTTGCTTGTATTTCTAGACTCTTTACAGCTCTGTCTGCAGCCCGAAGGCGTTCCTTGTCTAAAGCAAGCATCGCTCGTTGTTGTGTTCGTAGATTTTGCTACCATTTTCTTCAGTTGCAGTTACTGCAACACTGTTCCAAAAGGTGGTCATGTATGAACACTTATCACATTTCAGTTGTATTTCACTAGCAAGTCCTACGTGCTTTATTATGGAGAGTTCCAGACCAACTTCACTACAATGAATACATCTTACACAGTTTGAAAAAATTCCTTTGAGAACCGACATATCAAATATTTCATTCACATCCGATTCGCCCATAAAACATTCATAGGTTTCACTCATTGAACCAAGCTTCTTCTGTGAAGTATTTTCTTTCCCACTTTGACTGCTATGGGCAGGTGTACTTGAGAGGTTAGGTTCACTCACTTGGTTATCGTCTTCATTGTTTACAGTAATAACACATACCTTTGGCTTTCCAACATTTCTCCTTTTCTTAAAAGCCTTCAGAGGATTTCTAATAACTTTACTTTTACTCATTATTATACTTCAATAAAACAGAGACTCAAGAAACAGAATTAATTACGAATATTTTCGAGATAACGACAGAGTAAATAAACATGAAACAATCGACAATCACACCAGCGATATATATTGAACCATCACAGGTTAGCCACAACACATACTTTATCTCACATCACTAAAATGTACATGATGAACACGGACGTTAATAATAACACTATTTGACAGCAGTTTAACAGCGCCACAGTGGGTCACGCCCATGTAGAACACATTTCAAAAAAAATTTAAAAATAGTTGTAGTCTTCGGAATTGAATAAGTTATATATCTATTAAAAGGTAATAGTCTGCAGATTCAGAAAACGCAAAAAAGTAAAAATTGAACTTTTCATGATTTTGAGCCTTTCCGGAGCCCCTTAAGATTATAAGATTAATTTGATGGTATTACTCACTGTTTTTATTTTTGTTTGCTTCTTGCCGAGCAGTCACAGCACAAGATCACAGTTTTGAGAGGGTGGAGCGGAAGCTAACTGATGCTCTGAAAGAATTAACTGCCTATTACAGGGACAATCAATTGAAACCAAATCCTTCTAATACCCAGACCTGTGCTTTCCACCTCCGAAACAGACAGGCTAGCAGAACCTTGCAGATAGATTGGGAAGCAACCTCTTTAGAACACTGCAAGACTCCAAAATACCTCGGAGTCATTCTGGACCGTGCTCTTACATATAAGGAACACTGCTTAAAAACAAAGCAAAAAGTGGCTGCCAGGAACAATGTGGTTAGGAAGCTGACTGGAACAACATGGGGAGCACAGCCAGACATAGTGCGCACATCCGCATTAGCCCTCTGCTACTCTGCAGCTGAGTACGCTTGCCCAGTATGGTGCAGATCTACACATACAAAGAAAGTTGATGTTGCTCTGAATGAGACATGTCGTGTCACTATGGGTTGTCTTAAGAGCCACACCTGTGGAAAAACTGTACTGCTTATCCGGCATAGCCCCCCCCGGACATCCGAAGAGATACAGCAGCACGGAGTGAAATGAAGAAGGCGTTAACATCCGAAGCCCACCCACTACATGGCCACCAACCGGCACAGCAAAGACGTGTGTGTAGTAAGAGCTTCCTTCAAAGTACAGAACCACTCGCTGACACTCTACATCAACACCGGGAGAAGAGATGGCAGGTCAGATGCCAGCATCTGGAGGAGTGGCTGATCCCGCAAGAAGCTCTTCCCCCAGGCCAGACAGAGAAATGGTCCACATGGAAATCACTCATCCGCCTGCGTTCTTCTGTTACAAGATCCAAGAGTACTCTGGAGAGGTGGGGCTTCCAGGTGGACTCTGTCCAGTGTGACTGCGGAGCTGCCGTGCAGACATCAACACATCTACTACAATGCACATTACCTCCAACTGTGTGCACCATGGAGGACCTCGTAAACGCTACACAAAGTGCACTGGACGTTGCAAATTTTTGGGCATCCACTGTATAGATTAAAATTACCTTATGTTTGACAACACAATCTGTGCCTAATCAATTATTTCATTCTTGACTAGTTTAATTTATAAACCATAATGTATGTATGTATGTATGTAGTAATGTATCTAATTTTTTTTTTAGTTTGCTTCTGACACGATAAATAATAAATAATTCTTGTTGCAAGCACTGCTCTGGAAACCATACTGTATGCTTCCCAGTATCGTTAAATATAAAGTGAAACAGGCACTTTTCCACCGATAGCGACTCCCACATACTTTACATAGTTGTTTATATTTTGTAAAGTATGTGCGAGGCGCCGCGTGATCACGCCACAGGAGGGCGGAAAACAGGATGGCTGAAAAAACTGAGAGTACCAGAAACAAACTGGGAGTACGCTTTGCTGCTTTAGGTCACGTTAAAATTTTGTCGAACCTAGTGGTTCAAACCTGTGCACAAGAGCAAAAGTTATCGTCCCGCTGAACTCCAAAGGCGTGCGATCGCGTTCAATGGGGATGCATCCCCACATTGTGCTCAGAAGGGTTGAAGCGTCCGAGGGTGCCAACAGGTTGTCAATAACACCTGCCTGTTTCTCATCGCACTGCGAATTGTTTTCGGCCGCGAAGTGTGTAGTAATCAAGGCCCCCAAGGAAGTGGGTGGTTTCATTGACGCCCTTGATGCCCCTGGGGCCATTTCGTGCCGATTCTTAGGGACGGGGTGCTTTAAATGTTTTCCTCGGCCACCCGTAAGAAACGGTGTCACTGTTCTGATCTCCATCGCTAAGACGTCGGAAAAAGGGTTGTTACATGGGTACGAGGGGCTGTGACCACCTCATCGTGCGACGCGTCCACGGCGCCTTTGGGCGGAATTGTGACGAAATTTTGTGCCAATGTGACATCATTAACCTACCTTGCAGCTCACATGAACTTCCGATGATTGGCCTTGCTGCCTGAAATGTCGTCGAGCCTGGGGGTGGCATGGAAATGGAAATGGAAATCAGTGTTTGGCGTCATTGGCCGGGAGGCCCCTTACGGGGCAGGTCCGGCCGCTTTGGTGCAGTTCTTATTACATTCTTATTACATTGGGCGACCTGCGCACCGGATGGGGATGAAATTATGATGATGACACAACACCCAATCCCTCAGCGAAGAAAATCCCCGACCCCACTGGGATTCGAACCCGGGCCCCATAGGACGGCAGTCCGTCACACTGACCATTCCGCTATCAGGGCGGACGTGGGGGTGATATGACACGGCGCCATGCCTTTGCACCTCTACAGAGAAAGGTTTTAAGCAATTTTGAGCCAAATTTCAAACTTAGGTGTTGAAATGGGAGTAAGTTTCGCAATGTATTTCTGGTTTTTGGGGCTGAAGAACGTGTAAGATAAGATTTTGCTTCCGTCATTTTCGTGATGCGGCTGCAGTCATCGACATGAGGACAACTGAGATGCTACTTGAAGGAAAAGTGGTGGGCAACGTTTTGAAAGGAGAGGAAGACTGAGCTGACTTAGCAGCTCTGCATATGAACGTCCAGTTACGCCATAGAATGACGGAACAGTCGGTCCGCATCGCGTAGCATATTTTCTCTGTTAGTGGGAAGAAGTGATAGTAGTGCTGTTGACATCGTTTGTTGACGGAAGAGACAGATGCTATCTTCCAGCAAGAGAGTGGAAAAGCCTCCATTATGTACAGTGCGCAGGTTATTTGTCCTCCATGTGTGAGACTATTCAGCATTTTTGTTGGTTCAAATGGCTCTGAGCACTATGGGACTTAACTTCTGTGGTCATCAGTCCCCTAGAACTTAGAACTACTTAAACCTAACTAACCTAAGGACATCACACACATCCATGCCTGAGGCAGGATTCGAACCTGCGACCGCAGCAGTCGCGCGGTTCCGGACTGAGCGCCTTAACCGCGAGACCACCGCGGCCGGCTTCAGCATTATACCCAAACAAACTGTTTAGATCAGTAAGTTACTCTTGTTGTTTGATCTGTAGCTTTTATGGACGGAGAATGCACGTATACCCCCAAGAAATTACCTTCTCAGCCGTTTGTTATGAAATAAGTGGATAATACGTTTGTTCTCTGTTTACAGCGTCTTTCTATTATCGCAGTGTGTCAGTGGCTGAGAGTTGAATCTTTTTTACAATGTTGGCGCGAGTTCGTGTGTGGGCCCTAACCTCTTTTCTCATTAGTAGAGGTGCTGAGCCATGTTGAGGTGGTGAAATTGCGTTTGTTCCCCCACTGAGTCTTGGCACTGGTGTAATGAGTTTCTAGGATCTCGGCCAAGCGCAATTAAGAAACTGCACAAGCGAAAGAAACGAACACCTGTCGCCAAACGTGAGCAGTGCGCTAAAGAGGTGACCGTGATTTATGTATCCGCTGATGCTGTTGATCCTTTGGCCTCTGTACTGCGAACATGTTGTCGCGAGGAGTTTGTGACTAAACTTAAGTGGGCCCCCACACAAACAGGATGAACCCCTCCTCAATCAAATAAAAGTAAGAGAAGGGAATAAAACACGCTGATTTATCTATGCTCTACCGTTCAAGGTCGAAATACACAGTAGAAAATTTTACAGTTTTCATCAACTTATCGTTGCGCAGTCCGTATCACTAATGTAGTGAGAGTTTCAGTACTAGAAATACACTGACGAAAATAAGTCGCAACACCAAAATACAATTAATGTAGTATACGAAATTACGGGAGTAGATTTGCCTAGGTAACGCATTTCAGTGATTAATGTTGTAAGATCACAGGTTAATCTAAGCGCGAGATAAGCCATTCTAAATGTGAAATGCTGCTACATTACAAAATATGTAACTGCCGTAATGTTGAATGCGAGGATGCAAACGTGCACGCATTGTGTTGTACGGGTGTGGGTTGTCAGTCTGTGGGATGAAGTTCCTTGCCTGTTGCATTGATCAGTCAACACAGGGTGGTTAATGCTGGTTGTGGATGATGCTGAATTTGTCGTCCCACGATATCCCATATGTACTCGATCGGAGACAGATCTGGTGATCGAGCAGACCAAGGCAAGTCGACACTTTGCAGGGCATGCTGGGTTTCAACAGCAGTATGTAAGCGAGCCTTATCCTATTAGAAAAAATCCTCTGTAATGCTGTTCACCGATGACAGCACAACAGATCGAATCACCAGGCTGACGTACAAATATGCAGTCAGAATGCGTGGGATAAGCACGGGAGTGCTTTTGCAATCATACGAAATTGCACCCCAGATCATAACTCCAGATGTAGGTCCATCCTGTCTAGCACAAAGCCAAGTTGGTTGCAGTCCCTCAGCTGCCCAACTTCTGACCAACACACGGCCATCACCGGCACTGGGGCAGAACCAGCTTTCATCAGGAAACACAGCCGATCTCCATCCTGCTCTCCAATGAGCTCTCGCTTGACACCACTGTAGTCTCAAATGGACGTGGTTTGAGGTCAGTGGTGTCCACGTTGTAGGGCGTCTGGTTCGGAGCGGTCCTTAAAGTAACCAAACTGTGACAGTTCGTTGTGTTACTGTGGTGCCAACTGCTGCTCATATTGCTGCTGCAGGTGCAATACGATGCGCCAGAGCCATACGCCGAATGCAATGGCCACCCCTCTCGATAGTACCATATGGCCGTTCGAAGCCCGGTCGTCTTACCACCGTACATTCTCGTTACCACCACTGCCAGGAAACGTATGCAGTGGCTACATTCCTGCCAAGTCTTTCTGCAATGTAGCAAATGAAACACATAGCTTCTTGTTGTCTTATTACACGACGTCGTAAAACTGAGTGAGGTGTTGATCAAGGTATCTTTGTCAGCTTACAGTCAATATCATCAACCCACCACGTCCAATAATCAACGCTGACGACCGTTACAATGTGTATTTAAAGCGAACATGATTTGCAGGCTGATTTGCTACTAGCGCCAATAAGCTTAATCTTTCCTATGTAGAAACATGCCTACTAACTTGTTATATCTCACAACTCCTTCTTGGTTTTATTTTTTTTTTTTTCGTCGTGTAGGTCACTGGAGCTTGCTTTAGATCCAGTGCAAACCCTCACTGCAGCGAAGCACCCATCATCTTGCCAAGTCCGTTGAAAGATGCGTTGTCCTGCTGAAAAAGATAGTTCCACCGTTTTTCACTATCCTCGGGCCTTTCAGCTAAAGGCTAGTCATAATAACAATCTATATTCCCTTTTACGGGCTTCAAGACTTTGTAACTAAAAGTCTAAGAAGCCAACCTTGCCTAGGGCATTGGACAGATAGTGATCGTTCCATCAGATCTGACGGTCAGCTAAGAATACAGAAAAGCAGTCCCAGACCAAGGCAAAATAAAACCAAATCCAATTTGCGTCAGTCTTTTAGCAAGCGGCAAAGTGGTCAGCGTCTGTTCTCCAGTGGTGCGACTGAAATTTATATTCTGGAACCAACCCTTCCAGTCTTGACACTCTGAGTTCAGTCAATGAGTCTACTCAACCCGACCGGATTACAGGTACAGTCATCTTGGAGTATTTTGGTAATCACAAGATTACCCCAGGTGGTTAATCCACGGCCAGTATTACTGTCGCAACTGGTGTTTTGGATTCTGGGGCGGCCAGGTTAAAATTCAATGTGATTCAGCAAAGGAAGTCGGAGATCTCTGGCCAACTTAAAACCAAAACAAATACATTTTTAGCAGCACTTAACGTACAAACACTTTTGCAACCAGGTAAACTTCGTCATTTGGGAGATACATCAAAAGAAAAGAATATTCAAATTGTGACACTTCAAGAAACACGAATGACGGACAATAACACGATGAATTTCGGCACTTATCGTCTTTTTAAAAGTAGAATTGATAAAAGAATACTTAATAATACACCACATCTGGGAGTTGCTTTTGCAGTCTTCAAAAATATTTTAAATTCAATAACGGAGATAAAACCAAATAATAATAGACTAATGACAATTTCCCTTAAATGCACAAGTAAAGCATACACTTTAATTAATGCCCGTATGTCAGTCAATGAGGATAACCATAAAAAAACCTGAAGAAGTTAATGAAGCTTGGGGAACGTTAGAAAGCATCATCTCGAAAATTCCCTCAAACCATGTTAAAATTTTGATACGTGATTTTAATGCTCAGTTAGCTAAAGAAAAAAAATATAAGAGAACAGTGGGAGCTAATATTGATTTTGACCATTATTTAACGCGAATAAGAGTAAAACTTCAACTTCAAAAACTTTTCAAAACAAAATATGTTACCCCTAAATTAGACACATACTAAAATAACTCCCAACTCTGACAAGCGAATTTGAAAAAAAAAAATCCAGAAGTTGGTAAAGCATAGAAAAGTTCATCAAAACAGCAAAAAATTCAATTTCGCTTACACCCTTGGTGGAACGTGGATCGTGAAACAGCAGTTACGTCTAGATATGAGGCATTAAAAATATGGAATAGTAACAAAGCTCAAAATACGTACAACCCCTTTCTAACTGTAAGAACAGGAACATCTAAATTAATCCGACAGACCAAAAGAAACTAAAGAAAATGCCAAACTCCTAGAAATCGAAAAAGACTTCGAAAAGAACAATACAAGAAACTTTTATAAAGCATTCAAAACAAAACTAACCGTTTACCAACCTCAGTGTCTTTACTTCAAAAATGAAAATGGCAGTTTTGCTCTTAACAACCAGGAAAACTGTTACGTGCTAATTATTTTGGAAAACTATTGAATAGTCCAGAACCAGCGAATAAATTCCAACCACAGCAAACTGATAACACCAGCACTAACTCTAACGAACCTGATGAAATCGAAATAATTAAGCATAATTAAGAGACTTAAAAACAACAAAGCATCCGGAGAAGACTGTATAATTGGCGAACTACTAAAATCAGCTGGCCCTAACACTACAAGAGAGATCATTCATCTAATAGGACATGCCTGGCAAACTGAGAAAATACCTGAGAACTGGAAAACTGCCTTAATTCATCCTATGCATAAAAAAGGGGACAGAACCGATGTTAATAGTTACCGAGGAATCTCTCTTCTCCCGGTCGCATAAAAAATTCTCTTTCCATGGTTACTTGATCGAGCCCAAGAACAATTAGAACTTAAAATTGGTGAATACCAAGCAGGCTTTAGAGCCAACAGATCATGTTCAGAACAAACTCTCAATTTAAAACTAATCCTTATGCACCAAAGGATTTCTGGTAATAATATTGTGTGTACATTCGTGGATTTTAAAAAGGCCCACGACTCAGTTGATCGTGAATCTCTTTTCCAAATTTTAAAGAAGCATGGTCTAGAAAATAAAACTCTAACAGTGATTAAGGGAACGTTAACTGACACTAGCTCTAAAGTTAAATTCAAGAGAGAAATTTCTGAACCATTTGATATAAAGACTGATGTTAGACAGGGAGATGGACTGTTTCCATTACTGTTTAACTGTGGTATGGAAAATGTGATAACAGAATGGCGAGAGCAAAATTGAGTCAAAATATAGATCAATCATCAATCAAGTTAGGTAGAAGTAATATTAGAGTAGATTGCCTCGCCTTTGCAGATATCTGGCAATTTTAACTGGGGACACTACCAGAGCTCAAAAACAAATTGAAATTCTTAAATAAGTTGCGGAAAAAGTAGGACTACAAACATCATTCGAAAAAACTGAATATACGAGGTGCAACAAATAAGCGCCAAAGTTTTCGAGCACCAGACATAGAAAAATAAAGTGTTTCTCATTTTAAATACTTTGGGGAAATCATACAAGAATACGGTCTGGAAAAAGTAGCGAACGAAGATCGCTGTCAAAATAGAGCAACAGCTTTCAGATTAACACAAAATATTTATAATAAAAAATCACTTCCTAAATTCAGTAAACTTAGCCATTACAGCTCTATAATCAAACCTGAATATCTTTATGGAGCAGAAACTTTAATTTTAAATAGAAAGAGGGATATTGAAGAGATTCAGAATAAAGAAAGAATGAAAGAAAGAAAGATTATTAGTATAATATTAGGCCAAAAATTACAGATGGAGAAACTTATAGGCTGAGAAGTGATAAGGAAATAGAATAATACACAGATATACATGGTGACATGAGACAATGAAGACTTAAATTTTATGGGCACATTAAAAGAATGGCACCCAGAAGGTTGACAAAACAAATACTAGAACTCTACGAGCACAGAAGTACGGCGAAAACTGAGCCACATAAACGGATCACTGCGGAAAAGCAGGCTCTTAATGTATCGTTATAACTCAGGCAGACTTCGCAGATAGATAATTAGACGCAAGATATTTGATTGGAAAGTGGATCAGAGGGAAGTTAGAACACGGGCTGGAACACCCTGATCTGATGAAAGAAAGAGACTTCATTCTGAAAGGATGAAACGAATTTGGACAGAAAGGAAGTAAGGCCAATCATCAAAAGCGACGTTGATGGATTGTACCTCGCGTGGTCCTATTGGGCCCATGAATAATAACTATAATCGCTTTTCACTCCTAGGATAGATATTCGGTCAGCAAATGAGTTTATTTCCAGACTCAAATATCTCCATATCAGACAAGTAACCACTGTGTAGTTCCAAAAATTTGTTTACATGTTTTTCCTTCATGCTACTTGTTCTTTTTTCTTCCTTTCGTTGCGGCCTTTTGCCTGATGAAAACGATATCGGGGAATTTGTGTTACTTCCTATCTGTGTCCGTTTCAAAACTGACGCATTTCTGTGCGGCTCATAGAAAGACTAGAGAACGTTCCGTATTACCTCGGAGTCAGTCCCTTGCAGAGGATATTTAGATTTATTTGCAATATGTAAGCCAACAAAGTTAAACGAGCCTAAAATCTGTCATCTCTCGCAGCTGATACAGAGCCACACCGCTGAAGCCTTAAGCAGAAAAAGTATGCTAGGGAGAACTATATACGAGGTGTGGATAGAAAAAAAAAAAACGGACTAGTACTGGGGAAACAATAAAACGAATGCAATAAGGCTGAAAGTCGCGTGGCCTGTCACGTGACTCTCGCTCCGCCTACTGCTCGAGTTTCATTGCCTCCTGCACTCAGTCTGCCCGTGGCGTCTGTTTTAAGTAGTTGACGTTTTGTCTGTGCGTCGGAAAATGTTGAGTGTACAGAAAGAACAGCGTGTTAACATCAAATTTTGTTTCAAACTAGGAAAATCTGCAAGTGAAACGTTTGTAATGTTACAACAAGTGTACGGCGATGATTGTTTATCGCGAACACAAGTGTTTGAGTGGTTTAAACGATTTAAAGATGGCCGCGAAGACACCAGTGATGACACTCGCACTGGCAGACCATTGTCAGCAAAAACTGATGCAAACACTGAAAAAATCGGTAAACTTGTTCGACAAGATCGCCGTTTAACAATCAGAGCAGTGTCTGAGTTAACAGGAGTTGACAAGGAAAGTGTTAGGCAGATTCTTCATGAAAGTTTCAACATGAACAAAGTGTGTTCAAAAATGGTTCCAAAGTGTCTCACAATTGAACAGAAGGAACGCCGAAGAATGGTTTGTTCTGACATCCTGGAAAACATTGAAAGTGATCCCACCTTCCTACAAAATGTTATTACTTGCGATGAAGCGTGGTTTTTTACTTACGATCCCGAAACTAAACGCCAATCAATGCATTGGAAAACTCCTGGTTCTCCACGACAAAAAAAGCACGAATGTCAAAATCGAAATTCAAGGCAATGATGATTGTTTCTTTTGACATCAAAGGGATTGTGCACATTGATTGGGTACCAGAGGGACAAACAGTGAATCAGCATTACTACATTAGCGTCCCGGCTACCCTACGTGAGCGAGTACGGAGAAAACGGAACGATTTGTGGAGAAAAAAGTCATGGATCCTTCACCAAGACAATGCCCCAGCTCACAGTGCGTTGTCAGTGAAGACGTTTTTGGCAAAACACAACATTCCCATCTTAGATCATCCACTCTACTCACCTGATTTGGCCCCCTGTGACTTTTTTCTTTTCCCTAAAGTCAAGTCAGCTTTGAAAGGAACTAGATTTGAGACTGTTGAAGCAGTAAAAGAAAAAGCGACGGAAGTAATGTATGGACTTACCGAAAATGATCTGCAGCATTGCTATGAACAGTGGAAAATTCGTATGGAGCGGTGTAGAGACCGAGGCGGAGAGTACATTGAAGGAGATAACATGAAATTGTAAATAAATGTTTTTTCCAGCATCAGTCCGGTTTTTTTCTAGCCGCACCTCGTATGTGTCATTACCAATATTTGAATCATTTACACGATCTGACTATTTGTTCTATCGAGAAAAAGGCAGAAAGCCCGGAAGGGGAGAGGGGGGAGGAAACGAAGTAAAACGTTACGGATTGGGAGGGTACGTGACGTTATTTCAGTAATTACAAATCGAATCAAATTTGTAAGTAGCTTGCCAGTATGAGCAAACGTATCAGTGTGGCGTTGTACCCATTCTAATAAAGCTGCTTTACCCTTCCCTGGGGCAACTGTCGTAACTGGTCCTTGATGTCCTGTGTACTAGCACTGAGACAGATTTGATGTCGGAGCTGGTGACAGATGTTCTGTCAGGGGACAGATTTGGGTATCTTGATGGCCATGGTAGTATCTCAATATCACCACAGTGACACAACGAACTGTCACAAATCGGTTACTTGAAGGACCACTCCGAGCCAGACGCCCCATAACTTCCATTCCACTGACGCCAAATCACGGCCATTTGCGACTCCACTGGCGTCAAGCGAGAGTTCATTGGAGAGCAGGACGGAGCTCTGCTGTGTTTCGTGATGAAAGCCGGTTCTGCCCCAGTGCAGGTGATGGCCTTGTGTTGGTCAGAAGTAGGCAGTTGAGGGACTGCAACCAACCTGGCTTAGTGCTAGACAGAATGGACCTGCACCTGGAGTTATGCTCTGGGGTGCAACTTCATATGATTGCAAGAGCACTCCCGTGTTTATCCCACGCATCCTGACTGCATATTTGTACGTCAGTCTGCTGATTCGATCTATTGTGCTGTCATCAGTGAACAGCATTCCAAAGTTTTTTTTTTCCAAGAGGGTGAGGCTCGTTTACATACTGCTGTTGAAACCCAGCATGCCCTACAAAGTGTCGACTTGTTGCGTTGGTCTGCTTGATCACCAGATCTGTCTCCAATCGAGCACATATGGGATATCGTGGGACGACAACTCCAGCATCATCCACGACCAGCATTAACCATCCTGTATGTCACCGAGCATTTTCCTGTTGAAAAATTTACTACTTCAATGTGACACTGGGTTAACACCTGAGGACAATTAAGAAATCGCGGAACATTTTCTGGCAGCCCCCACCACTGGTCGGAGACCAACAGCAAATGGACTAGGGAATTCCCATCCAGCGTGTAGACTGCGGTTAAGATGACAACCCAAACGGATACATTTGAAGTGATGCCGTCAGTGTTCCCTCAGTCACGACCAACCGTGACCTGAAACTATGCACGATGGCTCTACAAACCACACCTCCCAGAAACAATGGAAGAATGGTCACTACCATACTCCGTAATGATGGTCATTCGGGGTAGTGCAGAACCCTGAAACAGTGCGACGCTATGCATCAGTGCTTCCCGGTCACTGCACCACTTCAAATGTATCCGTTTGGGTTGTCATCTTAACGGCAGTCTACTCGCTGGATGGGAATTCCCTAGTCCATTTGCTGTTGGTCTCCGAGTGGTGGTGGGGGCTACTAGAGAATGTTCCGTGATTTCTTAATTGTTTCTCAGATGGCTAGCCCATGTGTGAAGGGATACAATGTGCTTGGTGCACAGTACAGTGACCCTTCCTTGTGGTGTTTAGACATGGTCGACGACAACCTTGACGACGAACGTCCCTGCCGCCACGTCCGAATGCCCCACAAAACTGGATACTGCACGATTCTACCAGGCCGACAAAGAGGTTCCTTTCAAACCTGTCTTTTTCGAGTATACGGTGTGATTATGTCCTTCACGCTGATCACTCAACGAGGCCTACGAGAAAGACAGCCCGCGGCGCCTAAGTCATGAAGGTAGGCCTGCACTCGCTCGCTCAGCTCAGCTGTCAAACGTTTCTACACCTGTTAACTCGTAACTGCGTGTGTATGTACAAACGAGAATTGCATCTTCCACTGGATTCCGCTGTTATGGAGTCTTACTGTTATTAGTCCTACAATTATGGGGAGTCCATAGGCTTGCTTATAACTTGTTACGGCTGTACTGGGGTACAATAACATTAAAATCTTTCCAAAATGATTATCAGTTACATAAGCCACCACTTCTTGTATGGTATGAGGGGTATTAAGTAGAAGAGACTAAACGCTGTAAACAAGCCGTTATACCATTTATATCGTGTACTGATCTTAAATTAAATTTTGTTGTAGTACTGTTAATCAGTAAGACTTCATAATAGCAGATATCGGTAGAAGATGCAATTATCGTTAATGCGTATACGCCCAGCTGCAATTTAACGGGCTTAGAAACGCATTTTGTGTGCTGAACTGAGCGAGTGAGCGAGTTCAGGCCTACTTTCGTGACGTACGCTTCGCGCCCTATCTCTCTCGTGGGCTTCGTCACTCAGCATCTGACGCCGTTCACGTCGCTTATAATCCTACATGATGTGGTAAAAACCCTGAAAAAGAGCAATGCGAGCGCTATACTTGTCACAGAGAATCACAGCTCTAATCGTCTACAGACCAGCCAATAGTGTGAAAGCATAAAATAACTACATTGACATCGGAGTGTGTGTTCTGGGCGCTTCACTTTTTTTTTTTTTTCAGGCAGTGTATATTTTGGCAACGGATAACGCAGGTTATCACATCATAAAACTACTTGTAGTACTATCACAATAGATTCAATCAGTTCATTTGTCCCTTCTTCCAAAATTTAATCACAACCCCCTTCCTAACTTGTATGGGCATCGTTGGATTTTCATCCACACAAAGGAAAACGATACCATTTGTACTTTATGCAAGAGGTCTAATTACTGTGTTGAAGATTTACGTTTATTTATTTTAACAATTTAGAGAACATACTCATCACATGAATTCCTTGAAAAAAATCTCGTTCATTTCAAGATCGTCTTTATAATGGCAGTCATTCTCTCTGCAATTTAACAAGGCTAATGGTCAGGGAATCGAGTTATCGATTCCTTGGAGAAACACACTGAGTAATGACCAGTTGATATCTCAAATAGAATACTGCAGTTAACAGTCATGTCACTGGAAAAGAAATTTAAAAAGAATATAAAATTAATGTAAAACAAAATAAATGGAGCATTGCTACGAAATGTCTCACTACTGTACCATTGCAAAAACTAGCTCAACCCTTTCTTGGCCACGAGAACGCCTCAGTGAATAGCATCCCATGAAAATTTGGAGGGAAAGGCTAGCTTGCTGGAGATCATAACAGGAATTCGTTAACCTCCTGTCCCTCTTCACTAGAGGTGAAATTGCGCACACTTAGTGAAATATTGCAAGATAGAGTCCGAAACTGCAATACTGAATTGTCAGGCCACATAAATCTGGGGGAATTTCAGCAAAACATGGGACGACTGCGATGATGATAAGGATATTTTAAGTAAATTAGCGTTAACTGATGGACGTTGTGGTAAGTACTTTCAAAATAAAGTGTTCTTTTAAGTCCAAATGAATGCTTTTCCTAGGAAACAAAGATTTATTAACGCTTTCTATGAAGTTTACCACTCCCCTGCCATATTTTCAGTCTAATTTAAGTATTTTTCCTCAATTCGTGCTTGATTTGGTATCAATAGTATTTGATTTTTTTACATTAACCAGATAATTCTTTACTAATAGGCATTAGGTCATAGGCTGTCCGTGACTGTAACTTCTTGGTGAGGGATATAGTTTTTAGTAATACCTCTTCAAGCACAATATTTTTACCTGAGCAGGCAGCATTGTTGTTAATAGACAGTAAGACCGATAAAAATAGATGTTCTGTAATTACAATGAACAGAAAAATTCAGTAATTTTGCTGCAACGTGACTTAATTCCAAAACTCACTGGGAATTATCAACCACTTACTGAAAAATAAGGACTTTTGTCTCTGTGTTGTTGTTGTTGTTGTTGTTGTTGTGATCTAAAGTCCGAAAACTGGTTCGGTACAGGTCTGCACGCTACTCTTCCCTCTACACGCCCTCTTCATCTCCGAATAACTCCTACAATTAACATCCATTTCAA
This sequence comes from Schistocerca piceifrons, assembly GCF_021461385.2. Taxonomy (NCBI): domain Eukaryota; kingdom Metazoa; phylum Arthropoda; class Insecta; order Orthoptera; family Acrididae; genus Schistocerca; species Schistocerca piceifrons. Next base: position 348,540,198 of record NC_060138.1, read on the forward strand.
TGTGCTTACTGCACTCGTCTCTTGGGCTCCCTCTGCAACTTTTACTCCCACACTTCGCTCCATTAATAAATCGACGACTGCTTGACGTCTCAAAACGTATTCTATCAACCGATCCCTTATTTTGGCGACCTTACACGACAAATTTCTTTCGTCCCCAATTCTGTTCAGTATCTCCTCATTAGTTACTCGCTCTATCCATCTAACCTTCAGCATGATTCTGTAGCACATTATTTCAAAAGCTTCTTTTTTGTCTAAATCCTCCACTTCCGTACAAGGTTACACTGCACATAAATGCCTTCAGAAAAGACTTCCTAACACTTAAATATAGGTGCGATTTTAACAAATTTCGCTTTTTCAGAAACGTTTTGCTTGCCATTGGTAGTCTTCATTTTACACCCTCTTTACTTAGACCATCATCAGTTATTTTTACTGGGCAAATAGCAAAACTCATCTACTACGTTTAGTGTCTCATTTTCTAATCTGATTCCCTCAGCATACGTCATGTTACTTGTGTTTTGCTTTTGTTCACTTTCACTTTATACTCTCGTTTCATGGCTCTCTCAGTTCCATTCAACTGCTCTTCCAAGATCTTTGCTGTCTCTGACGTAATTACAATGTGATCGGCAAACCTCAAGGTTTTGTTTCTTCTTCCTGAATTCCAGTTCCTTCTCCAAGTGTTTCTTTAGTTTCCTTTACTGCTTGCTCAGTGTACAGATAATGTACATCAGTCATAGGCTAGAATTGTCTCAGTCCCTTCTCACTCACTGCTTCCCTTTCATGCCCTTCGACTCTTACAGTTTCTATCTGGTCTCCCTACACTTTGTAAATAGCCTTTCGCTCCCTGTATTTTAGTCGTGCTACCTTCAGAATTTCAAAGAGTATTTTCCAGACAAGATTGTCAAAAACGGTGTCTAAGTCTTCAACGCAGATTCGCCTTTTCACAGCCTATCTTCTGGATTAGGTCGTAGGGTTAGTATTGCCTCTCGAGTTCAAACATTTCTCTTGAACCCAAACTGATCCTCCCCGAAGTCGTCTTCACCAGTTTCTCCGTTCTTCTGTAAATAATTCTTGATAGCGTTTTGCAGCCATTACTTATGAAATTGACACTTAGGAAAAATTCACGCTTTTCAGCATCTGATTCCTTTGGAATTATTCAATTCTTCTTGAAATGTGAGGGTATTTCGCCCGTTTGACACACCATGTCAGTACATGATACCCTGCAGTGGAGCCATGTGCCAATAATAGGCTTCAGGAAAGAAAATTAAGTAGATTATTTAAAATTTTTCGTTCCGAAATTTTTCATTTCTTGGGTGAAAATCACTTAGGAAACTTGCTCTTCAATTTGTCGTGCAAATCCATAGACATCTGTCATTTACCTGCATGAGTTGCTTTTTCGCTTTTAAATCTAGACAACTCATCCTTTCTTCAAGGATCCCCTCCGTTATCTTTGCTAGTGGTGTGAGGTGCCACCATTTACTAGTTTCCGAGGTTCCCTCGTGACCACGACGAATGCTCTGGGATAAATGTGAATCATTTTGCTTTAATCATCACAAGGATTTTCATTAACTACTGTCGGAAGTGTCTATGGAACAGGGCGTAGCCTAACAACGCACGGATGCCTTTGCGTAGTAACGGAAAGAATATAGCGGTGATGAGAGTAGCTTGAACAATGATCTAACAGAAAAGCAGCGTGCCTCAGGCGATGCAGGCGGAGCAGAGGAGCAGAATCTTGGGAAACAGGGGCGCCGGAGGTTAACGGTTCCGCCGCAGGCCGGTACGTCTCCCAAATATCAAGGACGGGGCGTATTTGAGGACACTAGCAGAACCTTTCGCGTCTCTGCTTATCTCGTCGAGTTCGCTTTGTTCTTGCTGTATTTCTGGTAAAACTTCATGGCCAGAAAAAGAAAAACGTAGCTGCTATTGTCTATAGTGCATCTAGTTTCTTCCGTATTCTTGTTCTTAGTAATGTACAAGAAGTTATCAGCTTAATTTTATGAAAGTCTAACGTGTAGGGCAAAGGACACGGTAACTATCTGGGAAGAAACACGATCCTAATTCTACGTATTTACATATACCAGAAAAAACTCGTGTGCTTGTGAGCGCGCACATGATCTTGGTAAGTTTTTCACTTGCATAGCTAAGTTGTCTGAGAGAGTCTTACGTACATTCATTAAAACAGCCTAGGAAACAAATAAAAATTGGAAAAATTAAAAAATTGACCGAGTTACAAAAGTAGATCGAAGTGACCATTAAAGTACTAGTCATTTACATTCTACCAGGTTACCACAACAGCCAGTGTTGTTATTTTGTATTGTTGGACTGTAATGTATTCATTGTGTTTTTAACAGTTGTGGAGCCCAAGTAATGACTATAAAATCGTGACAAACATTTAAGAAGACTTAAGAATAGATTTAATGATGGAAGAATGTCGTCATCTGAACCATGATATTCGTAGACATGTCTTTTCAGCTGCCTCCTTCAGAAGTTCTTGTTATTGTTATTATTACACGATAATCAGTCTTCTGACTGACTTTTGAGCTCCATCACGAATTTTTCCCCTGTGCCAACCTCTTCAACTCCAAGTGGAACTCGCATCCAACGTCCACAATTATTTGTTGAATGTACTCCAATCTCTGTCTTCTCCTGCAGTTTTTACACTTTTCAGTTCCCACCAGTACCATGTAAAATAATTCCATGGGGCCTTAACACATTGATTACCAACCTGCCCCGACTTCTTGTCAATTTTTTCCGTATATTACCTTCTTTGCCTATTCCACCGAAAGCCACCACCTTTCTTGTAAGTCCACCTAATTTTCAACACCCTACTATAGCACCACATCTGAATTGCTTCCATTCTCTTCTTTTGCGATTTTCCCGCAACCCATGATTCACTTCCATACAACACTGTTCTCCAAACGTACATTCTCAGAAATTTCTTCCACAATGTATGGTCGATCTTTTGACACTAGTTGACGTTTTTGGCCAGGAGTCCCCGCTTTCCATGTGCCATCCTTTTTATACGCTCTCAATCCTTCGTCCTTCTCGTGTTATTTTGCTTCCAAGATAACATAATTCCTTGAGTTCAACTACTTCGTGTCTTCAATTTTGATGTTAAGTTTATGGAAATTCTCACTTCTGTTATTCCTCATTGCTTTTGTCTTTCTTCGATTCACTCTCAGTCCATAATGTGTACCAATGAGACTTTACATTCAATTCAACAGGTCCTGTGATTCTTCCCCACATTTATTGAAGATAGCAACGTCAAAAGCAAATAGTATCATTGATACTTTTTCACCCTGAATTTTAATCTCACTCCTGAACCCACATCTTACTTCCTTCATTGTTTCTCAGTTGTGCAGATTGAACAGCATCCCTGCCAAAGCTAAGAATTTCTTCTTTTTGCCTGTTGGTTCTTGTACGTACTGGATATTACCCGCCTTTCCCTGTAATTAACGTCTACTTTCTGAGAATTATGAACATTTTTCACCATGTAACGTTGTCTAACTCTTTTTCTAGATCGATAAATGCTGTGGACGTGTATTGGTTTTATTATCAAGCACAGCGGTAGAGATTCCTTTCCGTAAGACCATGAAAGTCGTTCAGTGACTTACAAACATAATTCTTCCATATCTGAGGCATGTCGAGAAAGACAGAAACTAGTTAGTCATAGCGTGACCTAGGAAATGCTTGGATGGTTCATAGTATAACATTCCAACTTTACCCTCGGATAAAACAACTGAGATATTCGCGTAAGGTACAGCGAATTGTCCTTCACGAGTAACTAATCCAAGAGATCAACGGAGGGCAGAATGCAGCATATCCTATGAAAACGTTGGACACAGCAATATCAGTATAGACTCCCCATCTTCTTCGGGAAGTTCGTTTCTATGCACGAGTGTCTCGGTTAACAAGACGACACCGCAATTCTCGAAGATGATGGGATGAGGGGGAATATATAATCAGGGTCCATTGAATTTGTTCTCCAAGTAATTTCGTTTTATAGTCAAACATGAGAACCAGCCCATCATCTACAAAATTGGTGAGACTTCACAAGAACTCAAAGCTGTGTTGTAAAAATCCCAGCGTCGTGATCTTTTGGGTGAGTATGAACATTTGTGTGAGACTGAAAATTTTCTTGGCGGTTCCAAATTTTAGAATTGATTTCATATCTTTTGTTGTACCGAATGCTGTTGCTTTTGGCGAGTCATTCAACTCTACGGAATGTAGTACTTTTCTACGTAGAGTTCAGATGCTGAACGAAGCTGAAGGGTATCATCCTAATGCTGTGATCAGTATGCTTTCCGGATATGAATCCTATTGACCATGTCCGTGATTCGCTTGAATGACATAACTGAGCTGAGATACGCCCTCCCACGACTTTTCAGATCTGGATGTAGCTCTTTTTGAGAAAAACAGAATGACCTTCAACGAATCCATACGGCACAGGTGGGAATTAGTGCCAAAATTAGTACGTCAATTTTGAGTTCTACTGTCCAATGTAACTCTCGTAAACCTCAGGAGATTCACAAAGAAATTTTCTATTATTCAGCGTGTTAGAGAATGAAGTTCTAAAAATTTAGTAGATTACAGAGGATTAAGTTCAAAACATTTTGTAATAAGGCACCTATAGCCAGAAATTAGAAATAAAGTTGCTGTAGGAGTGTGCACTTCATACTCATTCAGTAGGCTAAATGGAATACCAGAGTACTGTAGACTGAAAAAAATTTATTGATTGTAGAGTACAGACAAATTTTAAACCGAATCTGTGGCTACATTACCGTAAAGTGGATGTTCAATGTGATGACAATCAATTTCGTCACATAATGTGCAACAACAAACCATGTTGTGTCCGATTCTCTCTGAGGTTTCGCGCCGCCTTCTGATGGTACCAAACTTCACAAAGATGCGCTCAATAAGCTTACGTACAGTTCCTGCTGGTATTGACTACAAAATGAACTTTCAACAACTCTAGAGGAAAAAGTCAAGAGGGGTGAGGTCAGAGGAGCGCACAGACCAAGGGATAGGGTGCCCCTTTCCAGTTACGGCCTGTCTGAAGTTGTGAGATATGGCGTGGTCCGACGGTATAGATGCGTAGGCTGTTTATGTTTTCTTATTGGCAACGTTACGTAGCGCTCTGTATGAAAATCACTGGCTGTGCTGTGTGCAGTCTGTGGCTGGTTTGCATTGTTGTCTGCCATTGTAGTGTTGGGCAGCGGCAGCTCGATGTTAACTGCGCGTAGCGTTGCGCAGTTGGAGGTGAGCCGCCAGCAGTGGTGGATGTGGGGAGAGAGATGGCGGAGTTTTGAAATTTGTAAGACTGGATGTCATGAACTGCTATGTATATTGTGAGTTTTCAACACTATTAAGGTAAATACATTGTTTGTTCTCTATTAAAATCTTTCATTTGCTAACTATGCCTATCAGTAGTTAGTGCCTTCAGTAGTTTGAATATTTCATTTAGCTGGCAGTAGTGGCGCTCGCTGTATTGCAGTAGTTCGAGTAACCAAGATTTTTGTGAGATAAGCGATTTGTGAAACGCATAGGTTAATGTTAGTCAGGGCCATTTTTTTGTAGGGATTTTTGAAAGTCAGATTGCGTTGCGCTAAAAATATTGTGTGTCAGTTTGAGGACAGTCTTGTATAATTGTTCAAAGGGGACGTTTCACAGTTCCTGCTGGTATTGACTACAAAATGAACTTTCAACAACTCTAGAGGAAAAAGTCAAGAGGGGTGAGGTCAGAGGAGCGCACAGGCCAAGGGATAGGGTGCCCCTTTCCAGTTACAGCCTGTCTGAAGTTGTGAGATATGGCGTGGTCCGACGGTATAGATGCGCCGGAACTGTGGTGCCGAAACCAAAAGCTAGAGCGCAATTGCAAGGGTTCAGGCAAGGCAGCCTCCAGAAAGCTCAAATACTATGTCTCATTTTAAGGCTCTAGTAAGAAGTGTGTCCCAGTAAGGTGTCTCCCAAGAATACCAGCCGATATGTTCACTGAGAATCTCTCCCGTGAATTTCTCATACAGGTAGTTTGTGGATTTTCAACAGTGCAGTGGTGGCTGTAGAATCCAGATTTTACATTTCTGGTTACAAGTTCCTTACATCAGAATGTTCCGAATTTCATACTCTACCATCCTAAATTCTTAAAACGTCGTTCTGTTAACACCTTGTATTATGAAATGTTCATCTCTTTATTAATATGGCAACTGCAAGTATATTCAAGGGTCTCTCGTTAATTCTAAATATCCTGTGATGTTTTCAGGTGTCCTTATTATGAGCTTAGGTTGCTGTAGAGACCAGTCCAGTTATAAGATCGGAATAAATTTTTTATTACATTCCCAGACTTTGCAAAAATAGAGTATACGATTTTCTGTCTGATTTGCAGGAACTGCAAAAGACTGCTTCCATACCGCTCTGTTAGATGATGTCCTTCCTCACAATGGGCAAGACTACAAGGAGAAAATTTCTTAAAGAAAATTTCTTAACACATTGTTAATAAGACTACCATTTCTTATATTGCACACGTTCATTACTGTAATATTATAGCAATTATTGTCTTGTTGCTATTATGTTATGTACAATAGATACTGTAATGTAGAGGCGCTAAAGACGTCTAGCCCTATGTAAGAGAAAAAAAGTAAGTAAACATGACCATGTTAATATCGAAATCTGGTAATACATGCAGTTATATGACGTTCAGACCTCTTGGATCGATCATTACTTTTCGTTAACAATGGGATTGTCGTCTATTGACTTCGTCATCTCCACGGGCATGTAAAGAAAAATTTCTGCGGATACTTCATAGAGTGGCAGATTAAGCGTGGTAGACCAGTTGTTACGTCACGTTACTCGTATTCACGGCTGTCCGGTATCCCTATGTAGATTTTCCATGGTTTCTGAAAAAACGAGGACTGACGTGCTCCAGCTAATGGCATTCCACAGACTTCCTGCCTCATCTGTAACGAAGTTAGTTGGTGCCGCCTCCCAGATGAGCTCAGTACCGACAAATGTTAAGGTTCCGTACCTCAGTCGGTGAAAACGGATCCCTGCACACACTGTCCGACTGTCAAAGCCCCTTTTTCTCAGGAACGGACTGACATATCAAGCTGAAATTTGTGTCACATACTAAGATTTATGGTCTCATTAGTGTAAAAAAATGGAACTTCTACGTCTTCGCAATCAAAAAATGCGGTCATTTATGTCACATATTTTGATACTCGAAAACTCGCGCTTTAAAACCTTTAGGGTATTTGCGGTAGGCCAACCATCATGAAATTTGGCAAGAAGGAAGATTTCACGGTACAAGTAAAGCAAAATTCCGAAAATTGTGAATTTGTAATTACATTACAAGAAAGAAAATTTACGTGTCTGTCTGTCCGTTCACCTATTTAGATCCCGTTTGCTCAGAAACGGATAGACGTATAAAGTTGGAATTTATGTCACACGCCAAGACATTTAGTCCCTTACTATTATAACAAAAGTAACCTCCTAAGTCAATGCAATCAAAAGATAGGGCCATTTATTTACTTATTTTGATACTCGCAAACTCGATCATTAAAACCTATAGGGTACTTCCCGTTCATATAGTATCATGAAATTTGATAAGAAGCAGGGTCACAGTGCAAGTAAAGGAAAAATGAGAAAACTGTTAATTTTTAATAATATCATACAAAAAAATTTTTGTTTCTAGTTATGCGACGTTCAGCTTAAAATCGCACTATGAGAACTAAAGTATCCGGACACCCCCAAAAACATACGTTTTTCATATTACGTGCACCTACTGCTAGGTACTCCATATCAACGACCTCAGTAGTCATTAGACATTGTGAGAGAGCAGCATGGGCCGCTCAGCGGAACTCACGGACTTTGAACATGGTCAGATGATCCACTCCTAAACATCCCTAGGTCCACTGTTTCCGATGTGATAGTGAAGTGAAAACGTGAAGGGACTCGTACAGCACTAAAGCGTACACGCCGACGTCGTCTGTTGACTGACAGAGACCGCCGACAGTTGAAGAGGGTCGTAATAGGCAGACATCTATCCAGACCGTCACACAGGAATTCCAAACTGCATCAGGATCCACTGCAAATACTATGGCAGTTAGGAGGTGAGGAAACTTGTATTTCATGGTCGAGGGGCAGCTCATAAGCCACACACCACGTCGGTAAATGCCAAACGACGCCTCGCTTGGTGTAAGGAGCGTAAACATTGGACGTTTGAACAGGGGAGAAACGTTGTGTGGAGCGACGAATCACGGAGCACAGTGTGGCGATCCGATAACAGAGTGTGGGTATGGCAAATGAACAGTGAACGTCATCAGCCAGTGCGTATGGTGCCAACACTAAAATTCGGTGTGTCGTGTTTTTCATTGAGGAAGCTTGCACCCCTTGTTGTTTTACGAGGCACTATCACAGCACAGGCCTGCGTTGATGTTTTAAGCACCTTGTTGCTTCCCTCTGTTGAAGAGCAATTCGGGGATTTCAACACGATCGAGCGCCTGTTCATAATGCACGGCCTGTGGCGGAGTGGTCACACGACAGTGACATCCCTGTAATGGACTGGTCTGCACAGAGTCCTGACCTGAATCCTATAGAACACCTTTGGGATGTTTTGGAACGTCTTGCCAAGCCTCACCGACCGACATCGGTACCTCTCCTCAGGGCAGCACTCCGTGAAGATTGGTCTGCCACTCTCCAAGAAACCTTCCAGCACGTGACTGAACACATGCCTGCGAGAGTGGAAGCCGTCATCAAGGCTAAGGGGTGGGCCAGCATTACCAATGGAGAGCGCCACGAACTTTTAAGTCATTTTCAGACAGGTGTCCGGATACTTTTGATCACATAATGTGAAACATTCCTGGGACCGATGTCTGCCAGTACCAATGGCAATAACAGATTCTAGATTCCCAGGCTGAATGAAATGCCTCTGCACATAATTAAGGTTGTACGCAACCCTTAGAGAGAAAGTGCTACTGGGGCCAGATACATTTTTTTTAATAGCTTAAGGTGCATTCATTACGATTAGCTGATTGCAGACACAAAAAAACACCTCTTGTTTCACCTCTACAGTTTCTATCATCCTCGCAGTCTCCTTCGAACGTGGGAACTTTTCACCTGTTCTGATGGGCTCTTCAAAGTTCTGCCCTGACTTCTCCTCACTACAGTATTTTTCATCCGGTGTGAGACAGAGCGAGAAGAAAGGCCCTCCAGCGTCTCGCAGCCACGTGGCGCCAGCTGGGAGTGAGTCGGCAGCGGCGCCGGCCTGGTGATCCAGGACAATCCATCACCGCTGCCACTCGCTGCCGCCTGCGCTCTCCCTTGGCGTGGCTCCCCTCCCCTTCCCTCACCGAACCGACCTCACGATTTTTCAGCGCCGATCGTCGAGCGTGAAACGCCGCTCTCTTGTTGTGCCCAACTTGGCTGCGGCTTCCGATCAATCTGCGGAAGAACCTCCTGTCTCGTTAAATCCTCCGGGCCGAAATATGTCCTTCGATCCATCTTCCTTTTCACATCCCTCGTGTAGTACAACTTTTCTTTCACAAATGGGCATGTGCATTTCTATTATCTACAGCTGCACTGAGTTAATACTAATTATGAAATGAAAATGGTTCAAATGGCTCTGAGCACTATGCGACTTAACTAATTAAACCTAACTAACCTAAGGACATCACACACTTCCATGCCCGAGGCAGGATTGGAACCTGCGACCGTAGCGGTCGCTCGGCTCCAGACTGTAGCGCCTAGAACCGCACGGCCACTACGGCCGGCAATTATGAAATGAATTTTAAAATCGCTGTAGTATTATCGAAACATTGCAAGGTAATATTTTCTTCCCCGTCGCATTTCAGGAGGATTTTGAAATGTCTTTTGAAATCCGTGAAGTTTTAATTCAACGTATGCAGTTATTTTCTCCACGCACGAAAAAGTAAGACGCAAAAAATTGTTTCATTCCTTAGGTTAGGTAGAAGTTAATAATTCTAAATGAATCATACTATATAAACTGTTTGATCAAAAGTATCCGAACACACTTACGTAGTGCAGAACTGAGCACTAGATGCCAGCATAGGCAGACGCAGTATAAAAGGAAACTTCGTGGGAATATAAAAGTAACTGGGGAGTACTGTGTTGGCCGGCCGCTGTGGCCGAGCGGTTCTAGGCGCTACAGTCTGGAGCCGCGCGACCGCTACGGTCGCAGGTTCGAATCCTGCCTCGGGCATGGATGTGTGTGATGTCCTTAGGCTAGTTAGGTTTAAGTAGGTCTAAGTTCTAGGAGACTGATGCCCTCAGAAGTTAAGTCCCATAGTGCTCAGAGCCATTTGAACCATTTTTTAACCAGGTCTCCGTCAGAAGTAGTACATTGATGTCTTTCTTGAGGTTTATGACGGAACTGGTTGAGATGAGATGGCAGAGATTTTACATGAGCATGTACAATGTGAAGCTTGCTATGTTCAGACGCCAACTTTTTGAGGGAATCACTGCTGGACCCTAGCGACCGTGGGTCAGTGCTGGCGAGGAAATACGATGGAAGGGTTTGAACTTAGTGAATGTCTGGAGAAAATTACCTGTCATCATTTGTGGCACCAACAGTGAAATATAGAAGAAGAGATGTTACTGCATATAGGTGTTTTTCGTGGTTACAATGTGGTGTGTATATTGTGCTGAAGAGAAGGCTAATTGCAGAAGGACATGAAGAGCTTTTACAGTATTGTGTACTGCGTACAGCAGTGGTACACTTTGGAGACGGTGATTGTTTTTATTAGTAGGTACTCTGACATAAAGCAGCATCTGTGGGGCAATCATTTGAGGACAGCAACATCCCTGAAATGGACTGCACTGCTCAGAGAGCCGATCCAGTGGATCATGTTTGAGATGAGTTAGAATGCTGACTTTTTTCCAGACACCAGCGCTCAACATCACTAACTTTTCTTTTTTCGGCTGCCATGCCTCCATAGACACCCAGCCATCTCGTTGAAACTGTCCCAAGCAGGGCTGAAACTGTCATAAAGTCTAAGGGTGGATGCACCTCATGTTAACGTCCACTGATTGACGCCCGGATACTTTAGATCATAGAGTGTAGGCGCTAGAAGACGAAGGAAACGTTGGCAATAACTTCCTCTGTGAGTGTAGCGGGGGAATTGCCCACTCCTTGAAAGATGGAAAAGAAGATGAAGGAAAAAAAAAAAACACTGATGTGCCAGAAGTCATGGAGTATGTTGTGGACATACGCAGACGACGGTATCATCGTGTTAACAAGGTACAAAAGGGCAATGGATTGGCGGAGATGTCATTTGTACTCAACTGATTCATGTGAAAATGCTTGTGAGGTGAATGCGGCCGCACAAAGTGAATTAATAAACTTTGAACATGCAATGGTAGTTGGAGCTAGACACATGAGACATACATTTTCGTAAATCGTTAGAGAATTCAGTGTTCCGTGATCCACAGTGTCAAGAGTGTACCGAGAATACCAAATTTCGGTGTTACCTCTCAACGAGGACAACGCAGTGGCCGACAGTTTGCACTTAACGACCGAGAGCAGTGGCTTTTGTGTAGAGTTGCCAGTGACAACGCACAAGCAACACTGCGTGACATAACTGCAGAAATCAAAATGGGACATACAGCGAACGTATGCCTTAGGACAGTACGGCGAAATTTGGCATTAATGGACTGTAGCAGCAGACGACCGACGCGATTGCCTTTACTAACAGCACGATATCACCTGCAACGCTTTCCCTGAGCTCCTCATGATCCTAGACGACTGGAAAACAGTGGCCTGGTCAGGCGAATCTCGATTTCAGTTGGCGTGAGGGGATCGTAGGGTTCGGCCGTGGCACAGAATGGACTCAAGTTGTCAACAAGGTACTGTGCAAGCTGGTGGTGCTCCATAACGATGTGGGTTGTGTTAACATGGAATAGACTGGGTCTCTGAGCCAACTGAACCGATCATTGAATGGACATGTTTTTTGCTCTGCTACCGGGAAAAACATTTGCACCCATCCAGCGACGCAATTTTTATGACTGTCAGTGCGCCACATCACTGGGCCACATTTGTTCACGATTAGGTGGAAGAAAATTCTGGACAGCTCGAGTCAATGATTAGGCCACCCAGATCGCCCGACTTCAATGCCATCGAGCGTTTGAGAGACATAATCGAGAAGTCAGCATGGCTCAATATTTCTGCAGAGGGTATTTGACGATTTGTTGAGTCCATGTCACGTCGAGTTGCTGCACTACTTCGGGTAAAAGGACGCCCGACAGGATATAAGGAGGTATCCAATGACGTTCACCACCTCATGTGTAAAATGCACTGAAATGGAATGATAGGATCGATGAGGATGAACTCAGTAATGGTATGGTTACACTAAATGATAATACTGAAACCGTACTGGGTAGTGAACGTTCAGGATTAATTGTAAATTTATGTCAGTCCGGACTCATACGCAGATTTGCTGTATATCGTCATAAATCTCCCTAACTATTGGCCTGCCTCAGCCCATATACAGATCTGACTCTAACTCTCATTCTCACTGAAGAGATTTCCGAACACTTCTACTAAAACGTCCTCCACGCGATATGTGCTAATAGTGTCACAGGGGGGACGGATACGGTGGACGACACTGGCGTGTCCTGCCACGGCGACAAGGGGTATATAAGAAATGCTTCACTGTAGTACTTTCAGCTGACTTCTTCGTTTCTACTCACAGTGATCATTCGTCAATGATATGGGTTTTACATAGCTTTTTACTCTTATTATGGCACAATGTTGTGAGTGCGAGGTGCTCTGAATTCGTACTGTGTACTGGTATGACTTGTCGACAGCTTGTTCGTAATGACAGTCGGTTTTAAACCCAACATGGACTGCTGCTGTCAGTTAACGCAGTTCCGTCTCAAGCGGTTTCCGAGCTAACATCCTACTGATGAGCGTGCAAGCCATGGGCAGTACCGTCTTCCAAGAAGACAACAGCATAGTTGCACGCATTTGGTCCTGTTTTGGCGAACACTCAGGCATCCTATCGTACCTACTCGCAAAACCACGCTATCTTAATCCAACAGAAAATTACTGTGACTATTCGGAACGTGGGTAAAACATAGCAGTCAATATCCCCGTAGTTGGGTAGTTCTACGTAATCTAATCATCAATGTCTGGCTTCAGCTGGATATGACATACCTGGAGAAATGTGTGGCCTCGCTTCCTCACTGTGTTACACGGTGTTAGCGTGAGGTCTCCTTGCAAAGAGAAATTTATTTGGCAGAAGTGTTGATTATTAAAATTTAGTGTTTCATTGTCATTAAGGTGTTGAAGGACAGGAGTACAACCTATCACTGCCTTTAATAAATCCATAAACGATAATGGTAGGTCTGAGATTGTAATTTTGTACCTTTTAAACGTCAATTTGCGTCCTTAAATACTGTGTCTCTACTTATTATCGAAACGACGATGTTGTGACATAAACAGCAACGTCAGATCCAGATTGAAGAATTTTGCAACATCTGCGATATTCGCCAATTTCATGCCGAATCGTCTGAGGCAAAATGTTGGTGCAGACTTAAAAAAAATGCGACAGCTATTAACACGGGCGTACGAACAGACTTGCTTTTTCAGTTATCGTCAGGATTCTCCACGTTTGTCAGAAATGCACCACAAACAAAAGCCACTCTGGTTGAATCCCCTGAAACTTCTTGAGAAGTAAGCTGCAAAATTGCATTTTGCGCTTGCAAAGTTCATAAACATACTTCCAACAATGAAAAAAGTGAGTCTGGAACTGCGATTAATTGTGTCGTTGACAGTTTACTATAGTCGTCAGGTTATCGCAATATTCTATATAGTCCTATCAATGATGTCCATTCAGTAAGTCGTAATGATACGAAGAATGATTCTGATCTTCATGAACCATTTGTAATGTTGTAGCACCGCTCCTTGAGAAAAGATAATTAAAATGCTCTGCGGTATAAGTGAGATTAATCAGCCTATGGAATGAGGCACATGCTGATAGAATCTGGAGTAAATTAATTAATCGAGATGAACTAATACCACAACGTCATCCGCTTTTCAGCTGCGTCTACATAAGTCCTGCATCCCACGACGAACACGAAACTCCTCAGACCGAATTATTTATAGCATCAAAGAACCGCGAACGATAAACTAATGGCTCCATGGCAAAGCAACTTGACAGCTGTATCTCTGGAAAACGAACACACCTCTCCAAAACACTCAGTGGATGGAGGGCTGCGTCTATATGCCTGCGATGTCTCTTCGGTTTAAACCAGTTTGAAAGTATTGCTGCAGCCGGGGTACGAAATGTTAATTGACAACCAACTTCATTTTCTTCTTACAGTCCAATCAGAAACTATGAGTAATATGGCATCCCTTCGGTTATGTATGTTGCATTTGTGCTTCCTGGTCGGAATATCTCCATGCCACTTCATTTATAAGAGAACATGTGGAGAGTATTCAATTCGCCTTGTGAAAAGCCCCGACCTAATTTGGACTTTGCTGTAACAGTCACGTCTTTCCAGTGCATATCCTACAAAACACGGGAACGATATTTAATGAGTTACAAAATATATTCCTATTCTTCAGTTTCCTGCAACAGGTTTTACAATATACTTTATAAATTATCTATACACATTGTGGTCATAAACAATATAAATAAAAATACGTAGTAACTGAAAAACAAAGCATACAGAATGGAACAGTGACAGACAAATACTGAGACACAACAAGCACTTGTAGAAATGAAAAACAAAAGTAAGTAATCTCTTACGTACTTCTGACAGGTGAAATTTATTGTTCATTTCCTTTTTTTATAAAGTTTTTATCGCATTTGTTTGGATATTCATGTCGATATAACGTGTAGTTTAGAAAAATCTTTTAAGTAATTAGGAAGTTATCGACGGGAAATTTTAGCTGTGTTGAGGAATTAAGAAGTAAAAAGAGCTTTTGAAAAGATGAAAGATTTGTTGGTAAAAAAAAAAAAAGAATTTCAAGAGAACTAACGATGAGAAAGAGATTCGTAAATTGCTCTATTTAGAGCGAAAGAAATGGACTGTAAAAAAAAAGAAAAAAGGCCGTTGGACAGTACTTTTTAGGCAAATTGTCACCAGAAGTGACAAAGTTTTTAAAAAGTCACAGTGTAAAATATGACAAACCATTAATAAGAGATTGGTGGAA
This sequence comes from Schistocerca piceifrons, assembly GCF_021461385.2. Lineage (NCBI taxonomy): Eukaryota > Metazoa > Arthropoda > Insecta > Orthoptera > Acrididae > Schistocerca > Schistocerca piceifrons. Next base: position 348,555,364 of record NC_060138.1, read on the forward strand.
ACGTAGTAATTTATGTTTGTCGATCTACCCTTAATGTTCTCATGCAGCGGGGATTGTTTCGTTTATTATCTTTTATTATTCGTATTATGCCATTCATGGTTTTACGCAATGTTTTATGCATTTTAGTACCTCCACATTGGTTATTCCATCAACCCACCGAATCTGCACGGTTCTTCCATAGTACCACATTTCAATGCATCCTCTTCTTGTCTGAACTGCTTGTAGTCTACGTTTCACTTCAATACAAGCTTACAATTCAGACAAAAACCTTCGTAAAAGACTTCCTGACACCTAAATTTATAGCCCATATTATCAAATTTCACTTTCTTTTTTAGAAATATTTCAGCCAGCATTTTAGATCGTCTCTATTCTAGCCATTTTCAGTTGTTTGGCTGTCCCGGTAGAAAGACACATCTACTGTTGACACTGTCTCATTTTCTAGCCTAATTCCTTCAGTATTGACTAATTTCATTCGACTGCATTCAATTCCCCCGTCTTCTACTTTTGTTAATGTTGATCTTACAATCTCTTGTCAAGTCTCTGTCCATTTCGTTGAGTTTCTGATCCAAGTCCTTCACCATCTCTGACAGAATTACCATGTCGTCAGTAATTATCAAGTTCTTATTTCTCCTTTAAGTTAAATGTCCTTTCAAAATTTCCCTTGGTTCTCTTACTGTTTGCTCAATGTACAGTTTGAATAACGTCAGGCATAGACTGCAATTCACTCTCGCTCCATTCTCAGCTACTGGTTCCCATATGTGTCCTTTGTGTGTTTTAGAACTGCAGTCTGGTTTCTGTACAAGTTGTAGATAAGCTTTCCCACTCTGTATTTTATCTCTGCTATCTTTGGAATTTAAATGAGCGTGTTCCAGTCATCACTGTCAAAAGGTTTTTCCAAGTCTACAAATCCTTTAAATGGATGTTGGTCTTCCTTCAGACAGCCTTCTAAGATAAACCCTAGAAAGTCCCGAAAGCGTCGCATGTGCTGTACTAAAAAACTTGTACACTGATCACCAAGGACATTATGACCACCGACCTGCCATCGGTATAAACCAGTCCAGGCGGTAGCAGTGGCACCTGGAGAGGAATGACTGCTAACAAGACACATGCACGGTGCATGTAGTATTAGTGAGCGTGCTGTCCGTATGTAGAATGGGGAAGGTGGAAGACAGATTGTGATGGCCCAGAGGCTCGGCTCGAGCATTTCGGGAACTGTACCACTTGCCGGGTGATCGAGGAGTGCTGCGGGGAGTGTCTTCAACGCGTGGCGAAACCAAGGTGAGACCACTTACATACGTCGTGGGGTTGGGCGGCCACCCCTCATTACAGATGTCGGACATCGAAGGCCGGACTGGTAAAAGAGGACATGCGGCGAACTGTGCCGGGACTAATATCAGACTTTAATTCTGGGCAGAGTATAAGTGCGTCTGAACACACACTGCACTGAACACTCCTAACGATGGGCCTCCGCAGCCGATGGCCCATGCATATGCCAGATTTGCCCGACACGGGCAGCTACGACGAAATGGTCCCGTGGCCATCGGCGCTGGACGTTGGCGCAGTGGCAGAACCATGCATGGTCTCATGAATCCCGATACCTTCTTTATCATGCCGATGGAAGGGCGCGAATCCGTCGTATTCCACGTGAACAGACCTGTGACATCTGTGTAGTGCGACGGAGACTAACTGAAGGCGGCTCCGTTATGCTCTGGGGAATATTTACGAGGGCATCCATGGCTCCATGGCTCCATCGGAGCTCGTGCAAGGCACCATGGTGGGCATGGAGTATCGTACAATGGTTACATGCCATGTACACCGCTTCATGACGATCATGTATCCCGACGGCAGTGGCATTTTCCAGCAAGACAATGCGCCATGTCACGAGGTCAGGAGTGTGATGGAGTGGTTCGAGGAACACAGTAGCGAGTTATAGTTGATGTGCTGCCACTCCTCCCTCTACTCTCCAGATCTGAACTCGATCGAACACGTCTGAGATATGATAGAATGTGGCATCAGAGCCCACCGCCCCCTTACCCGGAATTTACGAGAACAAGGTGGCTTGGGTGTGCAGATGTGATGCCAACTCCCTCCATTGATCCACCAACGCGTCATTGCTTCCATACGAATTCGGCCGGGGTGGACGAGCGGTTCTAGGTGCTACAGTCTGGAACCGCGCGACCGATACGGTCGCAGGTTCGAATCCTGCCTCGGGCATGGATGTGTGTGATGTCCTTAGGTTAATTAGGTTTATGTAGTTCTAAGTTCTAGGGGACTGATGACCGCAGAAGTTAAGTCCCATAGTGCTCAGAGCCAGAGCCTTCCATACGACGACGCGTCGCCGCTGTTGCCGTGCCAGTGGTGAACATTCCGTCTATTAGGTAGGTGGTCATAATGTTCGGACAGATCAGTGTATCTCCAGAACCCAAAGTCATCTTCTCGAAAATCAGCCTCTACCAGATTTTCGACTCTCCTGTAAGTAATCTACATAAGTATGTTCTTCTTCTTTTTCGTGTGCCTTTGTTCCGCATCGGTGCAGGATCGGTATGGTCGTTAACGGATCCGGCATGGTTCTACATCTACATATATACTCCGCTAGCCACCAAGCGGTGCGTGGCAGAGGGCACAATTCGCGCCAAAGTCATATTTCTCCCCCTCTGTTCCACTCGCGAATCGCGCGAGGGAAAAACGACTGTCTGAACGCCTCAGTACGAGCTCTAATTTCCCTTATCTTTGAATGGTGATCATTTCGCGATTTGCAAGTTGGTGGTAATAATATATGCTCTACATCTTCGGCGGAGATCGGATTTCGGAATTTAATGAGCAGCCCCTTCCGTTTAGCGCGTCGTCGATCTGCAAGTGCGCACTTCAAACTTTCTATGAGATTTGTAACGCTCCCGCGGTGGCTAAATGTACCAGTCACGAATGGGTTAGTACAAGGCGTGGGCGGAGGCCTTCCTATCGCCACCGGTTATTCCCACACTTCACCCCCGCGACGGAATATGTGTACCCCAATTACCTGCGTGTTGTGGTATTAATGTTGTAAGTAGGCTGTTTATGTTTTCTTATTGGCAAAGTTACGTAGCGCTCTGTATGAAAATCACTAGCTGTGCTGTGTGCAGTCTGTGGCTAGTTTGCATTGTTGTCTGCCATTGTAGTGTTGGGCAGCTGGATGTGAACAGCGTGTAGCGTTGAGCAGTTGGAGGTGAGCCGCCAGCAGTAGTGGATGTGGGGAGAGAGATGGCGGAGTTTTGAAATTTGTAAGACTGGATGTCATGAACTGCTATATATATAATGACTATTAAGCTAAATACATCATTTGTTCTCTATCAAAATCTTTCATTTGCTAACTATGCCTATCAGTAGTTAGTGCCTTCAGTAGTTTGAATCTTTTATTTAGCTGGCAGTAGTGGCGCTCGCTGTATTGCAGTAGTGCGAGTAACGAAGATTTTTGGTGAGGTAAGTGGTTTGTGAAAGGTATGGGTTAATGTTAGTCAGGTTCATTCTTTTGTAGGGATTATTGAAAATCAGATTGCGTTGCGCTAAAAATACTGTGTGTCAGTTTAAGGACAGTCATGTATAATTGATTAAAGGGGACGTTTCAATGTGAAAGTGAACTAAAGTTTTCTAAACGTTTGTGAATTGTGTAAGTGAGGTGTGACTTGGGTCTAATCCGGCATTGGCCTAGTGTGATGTGAGCAATGGCCTAAAAATCATGTGTAGAATGGTTTGCACATCGACCCTTGTCGTTAATCCGCCGAGTAGCTTTGATCCGGAGCTGGCGTACCTTCCCGTCCCGGGAGCAGCTCTTATACACGCACGGTTCTCTGGGGTGGGTAATTCATATCACTATTTTGCAAGCACTCAATAGGATAGAATAGGGAATGGGATGGAGACTTCTGTCAACGAAGAAATCGCTTCTGAGGGAAGCGCTTGGATAAATTTAGACTTTTTATATTTCTGTCGCACTGTAGATCAGTTACTTCAAGCTTTCGATCAGCACGAGTTCGGTACTGAAAGCATCTTCATTGTCTCATTCAGTTGCTTTACGACTCCTGATTTGATTCCGAAGATGACTGGCTCTCCGTTTGTAGACATACAAACTAATAAATTTGACGATAAACCTTCATTTTCTACACTTTCTTCAACGCTGCTAATAATGCCACATTCATAAAGAAAATGCAACAAAGTCTGCACAAAGATTTAGCGAACGTCATCTCCACATAACCTGAGTGGGACGCCAAGGTTGTCGTGCTTTATAACTCCACCACACGAAGCTGCTCTACCTGAAGTGGACATAAATGTTCAGCAGTAACTACCAAGTTTTATTTTACTAAATCACCGTCCGTGAAAGAGCGCAGGGCCTTTGCTAAAACTGGGGCAAGTTTGTAGCTCTTCTCAGTGGCACACTCGCTTGAATTTTCTTCCTCTTCATCAGAGAGCTTCCTTTAAAGTTTTAAAATCTCTTATACGCGCTCAGGTCCTTCACAAATTCCGTTTTCGTATTTGACGGGGAGAGACACGTAGTGCCTTTGTCAATTGAATTTGCTGAACGTATTTAGTATCTTAGGGTACACTAAACGTACCCGCCCGGTTGTCCGTGCGCTCTAACGCACGGCTTTCCGGGCGGGAAGGAGCGCCTGGTCCCCGGCACGAATCCACATGGCGGATTTGTGTCGAGGTCCGGTGAACCGGCCAGTCTGTGGATGATTTTTAGGCGGTTTTCCATCTGCCTCGGCGAATACGGGCTGGTTCCCCTTATTCCGCCTCAGTTACACTATGTTGGCGATTGCTGCGCTAACAAGTTCTCCACGTACGCGTACACCACCATTACTCTACCACGCAAACATAGAGGCTACACTCGTCTGGTGTGAGACGTTCCCTGGGGGGCCCACCGGCGGCCGAACCGCACAATAACTCTGGGTCCGGTGTGGGGCGGAGGAGGGGTGAAGTGGACTGTGGTAGTCGTCGTGGGGTTGTGGACCACTGCGGCTGCGGCGGGGACGGAGCCTCTCCGTCGTTTCTAGGTCCCCGGTTAACATACAATACAATACACTAAACATCGTCTTTTTGTGTAAAATGCTAAGATTCCTCGCACTGCGGGTTGCATTGTTGGCGTGTTGCACAATGCCGATTCTCCATTGTTGCTACTAGACGGCACCGCTGTCAAACCTGAGACTCCCCTGCTTAACAACTGACGCTTCTCCTGGGTGTCGGGACCACAATGTGCGCGCGCATTTCCCTCACTGTCTACCACGCCGCAACTGCCCTGCTCGCGAGCGAGAGCCTTAGCAGGCGCCAGTGTTCACACTCAACATCCGAGAGTTGTTAAGCCCTGTACTAAACTGACAGTTCGGTGATATTCACACCTGTCAGAAACTGTCTTCGTTGGAACTGAAATGTCACATGTCTTGCACATCAGGTACAATAGTTTCATCATGATCTAGGGCAGGGCTTCCCAACCTTTTCAGCTAGTTGACTCCTTCTTCAGTCAAAAATCCATGGCGGACCCCTAGTCTGTACCCAATGACCCCCCCTCCCCCTCGAAGTATCAATAGTCTTTGGTTTAGAGATGAATGAAAACAACTTGAAGGTCAAAAATCGACTTATGAAATAGGTAGTGCACTGACAAAGCAAGTTTAACATTTAATGATGCCTGGGGCCACATACGTGCCAGCGAGTGCTGTGATTGGTCGACAATGCTCGCTCCGCGCATGCGTAAAACGTTTCAGCGCATCTACCGCCGTGAGACGGCGCACAAACGACCCCCGTATTGTTGCGAAACAGTCGATCAGAGAATCCGCATTCTCCGGCACTAAACTGTGTATGCGTTCTCACTTAGGAACCGCAAAGGCTGCTTGGGAATACGACCTGAAGTAAAAGTACACTTTTTTTTCACACGAAAAAAAAAGTGATGAATTTGATTTTCACATTCAATAATTTTACTCATTGTTTTACACGATTTGGTGAAGGGTGGCCGCGGACCCCCTAGAAAGAGCCAGCGGACCCCTAAGGGGTCCGCGGACCACACGTTGGGAAGCCCTGATCTAGGGTAAAGTCGTCGACTCAAGGAGCATTGTTTCGACTTAGGTGATTAAGTGGTCAGTCAAATTCATTTCTCATTATCAATTCTCCCGTTTCATCTGCGTCAGGTTTGTTCTTGTACGATCAGCAGCTCGGGAAACAGTTACGTGTAACAGGGCAGCTCCGTATGCCGTTGCTCGTCAGCGGAGGGGGTACGGCGGGGAGCCCTCATTACCCTTGCCGGTGAGCATTAGCGGTCGGCACACGGGCAGCGGCAGCGGCGGCGGGAGTGGGCGGGGCTCCCCGTACTGCCGCCTCGCCCAAGTGTGCCAGCGCGGCCAGTTGCATAAGGCGGGTCGCTGACCGCCGCCGCCGCCGCCGCCGCTGCCATCCCGCCGCGCCGCGCCGTTTCTCCTGCGATACGTGACTTCATTCCTTCCGCGCACGCACTTCGCGCCTCCTCCAGCTTTCTACTGCCACCTACCTGGCCGCGCACGAGGCTTTTCGCTCGCTTCTCGCGCTACAAAGTGCGGCGTTCAGTGCGGGAGGGCACTCCACTCTCTCTCTCTCTCTCTCTCTCTCTCTCTCTCTGTCACACATTCGTTCCTTCGTTCCGGTGATCCAATGTTACCTTCCTCGACGGAACCTCAAATTTATCTACCGAAGTCATATTGAGCTAACATAAAGTAGAGCGTCACGTTAGGTAGGTCTGAAAGTGAAAATAATGAGTCACAACGTTACCGTGTATAAATCACTGCATGTGTCCCACAAAGGTTTGATATTCGGGGCCATTGTTTTCTAGTCATTTGACTACAAAAAATCAGATGAAAGTCGTCCTATCGGAGCACAAAATAGACGAATATGTTCCTGTTTATGTAGAACACTCTGACTGGAAAGTGGGGTACCGGTTCTCTCATTCTATCTTTCATAGCACATTTAAAAATTTTGCGAACATATTAGAGCTTTCTTTTTAACATGCAACTCACCTCAAACTCCCACAAGCTCCCCTGACATCAACTCACTCACACTCTCCAGTCCCACCGCTTTAAGTCGCTCGTACCCGTCCGCTCCCAGTTGACCTTTCTCATTCACTCAAACTCACTGTCATTATCTCTTTGTGTCTCTCTGTCGTTGTCTCCGGTGTCACAGCCACTGTCCCCTTCCTTCTGCCCTACTACTACAGTTTCGTCTCTCTCTCTCTCTCTCTCTCTCTCTCTCTCTCTCTCTCTCTCTCTCTCTCTGTCTCACTTGTTGTCATACATTCTGTCTCTCATTATCTCTGGCTCTCACCCACTTCCACTTCCTCTTCTTCCTTATTCATAACCCCCCCCCCCCCTCCCACACACACACACACACGCTGTCTCTTTCAGTCTTTTCCTAGCACTGTTCTGTCGCTGTCAACAATGTTCCACAACCACTGTGTCCCTCTCTTTCCCTCACACTCCCACTGCCTCCTTCGCTCTTTCTATACCACAACCGTTGAGTGTTGTCGTTTGCCACTGCCACTTTCTTCTTCTCTCTCGGCATAAAAGAGTCGAATACGTTCGCATGACACAAGTTGTGGAAAATTTCTTAAATCGGCTGAGGGAGGTAGGATGAAGTATCTGGTACCGCAAAGACTTTTAAATAAACATGAACATATTCGCATTTTTTGTACTCCGATAGTAGCATTTTTCCGCTGGTTCCCTTCTTTTCCTTGCTGCAGCAGCGTTTGTCACTCACATGAAAACAAATAATTGGTCAGTAAAATTTTGATATTTTACTCACGCGAAATTGAAGTCATTGAAAACTATTTTTACACCCCGGAAGAGATTTTAAATGCACAACTTTGCATATGCTTCAGAACTGACAAAAATGGTTCAAATGGCTCTGAGCACTATGGGACTTAACAGCTGTGGTCATCAGTCCCCTAGAACTTAGAACTACTTAAACCTAACTAACCTAAGGACATCACACACATCCATGCCCGAGGCAGGATTCGAACCTGCGACCGTAGCAGTCACACGGTTCCGGACTGCGCGCCTAGAACCGCGAGACCACCGCGGCCGGCCAGAATTGACAAATTCGGATGATAACGGAGACACTGCACAGGTATTCCTCCATCTTAGGCCACTTTATAAAATACGTTTTCGCCTCACTCTGACTTTTACGTGCTTATTTTGCATGTACAAGTAGGGTAACTTTGAAACTCGGAAACGAATAAAAAGATGAAGTAAAGATCTGGAACATAGGAATACATCGTAAATCTACAGCCACTTGCTGTGGATAACCTTCCCGGAATCTACAGCCGAGTTTTGATACCCAAAAAACAAGTTTAAAGATTTGGCTCTTGTACACAAATGCATAGATAATACAGCGTTAAAATTTGAATAATTTGCTGCGGTTATTTATGATTTATATTCCGCCTCATGCCGGACTGTACACGTAGAAATAGGATAACTTTGAACCTCTATATCTTGGAAACAGATAAAGACACCAAAAAAGTTCCAAGGTTGTTTGAGAGCGTAATCTTAGGAATATATCGTAAAAATTTCAGTCATTTGTTGTGTAAAGCCGTCTTGCAATCTTTGCCTGGGTTATGGTCCAGCAGTGCCGGCGAAAATGCAGCAAAATAAACCTTTATGGGGTATTCCTAGGAACCGTCCGGGCCTCCGAAATTCCCATCAAGCCCGCCGAAGACCACATCAAACGCAAAAACATCCGACCGATTTGCTCTTTTTACCTAATCTGGACGAAGTGTCTAATATTCATACTTCGACTCCGTACCGTATGATAGTGAGACAAGATGATGGTTCCGTTGGATATAGCCCACAGGCTATCCAAAACAACTGGTCTTACCTTTTTATCACAAACAGAAACCAAGATATGAGAACCTAAAATCCCGTTTATATGCGCGACGTTTTAGAATATATGCTGGGGCGCCAAAGACACTGGTATAGGCATGCGTAAATACGGAGATATGTAAACAGGCGGACTACAACGCTGCCCCCGGCAACGCCAGTATAAGACAAGAAGTGCCTGGCTCAGTTGTTAGATCGGTTACTGCTGCTACAATGGCAGGATATCAACACTGAAGTGAGTTTCGATGTGGCGTTACAATCGGCGCACGAGCGATGGGATACGGCATCTCCGATGAAGCGGGGATTATTCCGTACGACCATTTCACGAGTGTACCGTGAATATCAGGGATCCAGTAAAGCGTCAAATCTCAAACATCGCTGCGCTCGGAAAGAGATACTGCAAGAACGGGACCAACGACGATTGAAGCGAACCGTTCAACATGACAGAAGTGCAACACTTCCCGCGAATTGCTGCAGATTTCAGTGATGGGCCATCAATAAGTGTCAGCGTGCGAACGATTCAACGAAACATCATCAGTACAGGGTTTAGATGCCGAAGGACCACTTGTATACCCTTGATGACTGCTCGACACAAAGGTTTACGCCTCCCCTGAGCACTTTAACACCTACATTGGACTGTTGATAACTGGAAACATGTCGCCTGGTCGGACGAGTCTCGTTTCAAATGGTATCGAGCGGAATGACATGTACGGGTATGGAGGAAACCTCATGAATCCACGGACCCTGCATGGCGGTAGAGGACTGTTCAAGCTGGTGGACGCCCTGCAATATTGTGGGGCGTGTGCAGTTGATACGTCTAGATACGACTCTGACATGTTACACGTATGTAAGCATCCTGTCTGATCACCTGAATCCATTCATGTCTGTTGTGCATTCCGACGTACTTGGGGAATTCCAGGAGGACAAAGCGACGTCCCACACGTCCAGAATCGCTACAGAGTGGCTCCAGGAACACTCTTCTCAGTTCAAACTGCTCCGCTGGCCACCAAACTCCCCAGACATCAAAATTAGTGACGTATCTGGGATGCCTTGCAACGTGCTGTTCAGAAGAGATGTTCACACCCTTCCGTACTCTTACGGATTTATGGACAGCCTTGCACGATTCATGGTGTCATTTTCCTCCAGCACCAATTCAGACATTAGTGGAGTCTAAGCCACGTCGTGTTGTGGAATTTCTGTGTGCTCGCGGGGGCCCTACACGATATTAAGCAGGTGTACCAGTTTCTTTGGCTCTTTCGTGTGTTAGGTACCGGTACGCAAGCTGTCGCATACATACCGATTATATTCACCGTCACTGAGGATAGGCCGCTCACATCGCTCATGACAAGGAATAAAGTTTATTTTGTCACTGATTCTACAGCATACTCACACCAGACAAAAAATATGACTTAGTCTCCTCCAGAAGGCATCACCCTTATACCATGCGACACCGCCACTAGCATTGATAATGGCCGCTATTCGGCGAGGAAACCACTTCGTGCAGGTACTATAATACTCTTTTTATTAAAGCCGCAGTTAGCTTGATCAACAGTCCAAGCAAAACAATAGTTACTGACAGGAGATATCATGCTAATGTCGTTTAACAGAGCCTCCGGTCTTTATAATGGCCTCAGTTTGGTGTGAACGAAGGCCACAAGTTTCTTCAGGTATTCCATATCCAGCTGGAGCCATTAACTGACGGTAAATCCCGTAGAGGGGCAGTGGTGATTGTTACGTTTCACACGCTCTTCCAAGTGGTCCCAGATATTTTCTGTCGTATTAAGATAGGGTGATTAACAGGCCAGTCGTGGTGCGACAAAGTGTCCGAGTCTTTGCCGAACCAGAAACGTATGCGCGCTGCCTTGTGAACACACCTGTTGTCATCTTGGAAGACATGAGTGTCGACAGCATACTCATCGTAAAGAGTTGGAAGCAAGGGCAACACATGATCAGCGAGAATGTTGAAGTAAACAACCTGGTTCATGTTCACAGTAACCTGAATGAGAGGGCCTAGGTGATTGTATGAAAAGCACCCAAAGCATCACAGAACAAACTACAGTTTAAATTACACTCTCCATGCATAGCGAGCTAAACGCTTCGTTGGGCCGTCACTGCCTGCGAGGCTCTGCATCATTTCAAAAGAGGCAAAATGTTTAGTCACTGCGCCATACGCCTCCAGTCAGCTTCTGTTCAGTTTGTGTGTTGTGTGACCCATTTGAGACGTGCAGCTACATGTGCAGCTGTAATCGTATTTTGCGAGGTATCAGACTCCGAATATCCGCAGCATGCACTCCCCTTCGCTCAGAAATTGGATGAGTTGTATCTGTATGTCAAAATGCCGAGTTTCGTCGTGGTTCATATAACTTTCTGGGTAATTCAATGCGAATGAAGGAGAAAGGAAGGACATACTACATCCATTAGCACCATTCCTAGTAAATCCTTTTTTCAAACCAGACATCACGTTAAGTACAGACACACAGTAGATACCTCTGACAGTAAGAATAATGAATCATCACTGGTTAATAGAAATTAGGGATTTAGGTTAGCCAGCTTCAGCAGAGAGAACAACGAATTGCAAATCTGTGTGTGTCCCTCAGGGTTCGATATTGGGGCCACTATTTTTCTCGTTATGTGAGTGATATACGTGTACAAATTTTGATGATGGGTTACTCACATCAAAAGAAATAAGAAGTTTTGTGTATACAAATGTCCAGGATTGTCTGGTTTTCTGGTTAAAATAAAGACGATTAAAGGATCGCTGTACTACTCAGTTCCGCAACAGCATATTAGTCTTATTCTTGGGGTTGATGAATAAACTAGTGTTCTGTTCGAGCTGATGGCAAATGACGAGTTGGACCAACTGCGTTATACGAGAACTTCCGACACAGTTGGTGGCAATTATGTTTAGCTTGTTGTGTGCGCTCAGTTCTTGCGATATTGCAGTGCAGGGAAACGGGCACGTAGGACTTAGTGACTTACATGTTTCGCGAGGAGGCGAGAATGAATTACAAATATTGTGACGCTGATGATGATGTGCATAGGGCAGCATAGACGTAAGCTATTAGAGAGCCTTCCACGAAGGGCAACAGCAGAATCACAAAACATTCACTACTGTTTACAGAGAATGTGCAAAGAATACCGAGATCCGTGTTCCGAGACACACCGTTCTGATGGAGCGTATTCTGCAGCAAGTTGCAGAAAACCCAGATTGCAGTACATAATATCTGTCTCCTGAGGTTATTGTGAGGCAAAGTATTGTATGTAGCACACTTAATGGACAGTATCTGCACCATTATCACTACTGAAGTATCAAAGACCTCCTCCTTAACGGTTAGCCGCAACGTGTGACCTTTTTGTCTAGTATTCACAAACAAAGCTGCTGCTCCAATGTTTCTCTTCTGCGTGCTCCTTGAGGATGAAGCAACCTTCAAATGGTTCAAATGGCTGTAAGCACTATGGGACTTAACATCTGAGGTCATCAGTCCTCTAGATTTAGAACTACTTAAACCTAAATAACTTAAGGACATCACACACATCCATGCTCGAGGCAGGAATCGAACCTGCGACCATAGCAGGAGCGCGGTTCCAGACTGAAGCACCTAGAACCGCTTGGCCACAGCGGCCAAGCAACCTCCGATGGAGATGGTACCGAAAACTTTCAGAACCAACACCTCTGGGCATCCGAAAATCCACGACGTGTTATCCAACCTAGATATCATCAACAACCATGAATTAATGTGTGGGCCGATATTAGGGTCTGTAATATAGCGCCAATCGTTTTACCATATCGTCTTAAGGGTAATGCATATTCTTAATTCACTCTCCTCCAGCTCTTCTGAATGATATGGCTATGAATACGCTAGTGGTCAAACGGTTTATTCTTGATAGTGCTCAAGCTGATTTCTGCTGCAACCTTCAATGTACACTAACTTATGTTTACCAGCACAGGTGAGCAATTTGAGGTAGATCAGTTCTGTAATATGTGTCGGCATCTTTCTATGTGGAGAGTAAAAATACTTGATGCGACTAAGAGTCGCCGACAGTAATGATATGATCCAGACACCAACAAGTATGAAAACGAAATAATCCACAAATAGCATGGGGTTTTTAAATTGTGCTAGGTGTTCAAGATTTCACTGAAGCAGGAAGAAGACGTGCAGAATATTTGTTGGCGTTCCCTTTTCTCTCCTATCCTTTATTGTAGTACAGGATCTGCTTTTTCGGGATTTGGAGTTTTGTATTTTGCTAATGGACTTCGTGTCCACCTCCGCAGCTGCGTGCTCAGCGTAAATGGCTGCCATGCGGAAGATCCTGGTTTCGATTCCTAGAACTGGCCAGGATTTTTACTTGGTAGGAGGATTAGCACGTGGTGCACTCAGCCACGTGTTGCCAATTGAGGAACTACTCGACACAATAGTAGCGAATCCACTGTCTGGAAAGTCTGCAAAACGGCAGGGAGGTCAGTGTCTCTCCATATTGCCTCCGCATAACGCCATAAGGCAGAGGATGACCCAACGGTCTGTGGACATCCCTTAAGCCTTCATGATTTGGACGAGAAGCTCGTTATCTAACTTTGTGGTTGGATGCTCTTCCTAGTGTCACAGCCGTCAAGGTAGACTGAGGAAGGGTAGATATTTATGTATCGTATTTTCTTATGCGGAATTCGGAGAAAAGTCCAGCATTTGCCTAAACGAGAGTCGGCAACCGCCTAAAAACCACTCTCAGACTGGCCCGTGTGTCAGCCCACGCCTGTTAATCCACCTCTCGGATTCGATCCGGGTTCGGCTCAGCTCCTTGTCCCGCAAGTTTGCGTGCTGCACGTTATGCTATACGAGCAGGTCGTTTGTTATAGTTCACTACTTGTTTAAATATGTTTACCAACGACGCTACTAATATGCATGCTCAATCTAAAATTTTTATGGTTTGTTGCGACACTGTTTTACAAGTACCTTGTAAATGAGAAATTCGCGAATAGATGTTCGGACAAAAAATGTTTACTGAACTCACCGGTCTTGATGTGAAAAACGCTGTCTTCAAGTGTGGACAGAGACTCATCAAGTATTCAGTCTGTCCTCTGCATCAAGGGTGACTTATAAATTCGTAAATTTTCATGATATCGAAACAAGGTTTTTCATGTATAGCTACGTATACATGTATACTCCTCAAGCCCCTTACGATGTGTGACGTCGGAAGGGGGGCAGGTAGGGGGAGAGGGTAATTTCCTTCCAGTGTCACTTACCACGTTTCTTCTTCCAGTCGCGAATGTTTCACGGGAAGAGCGATTGCTGGTAAACCTTTGTATGAGTTCGAACCCCTCTAATTTTACCTTCAAGGTCTTTCGTGAGATAGAACCTATGTAGGACGAAGAGATATATTAGTTGGCTGTTCTAGGAATGTAGTCGCTCTGAGCTTTAATAGTAAAGTGCACAGTGGGACAGGACACCTCTTTTTGCAGACTTTGCCACTGAATGTGGCCTAGCATTTCCTTAATGCTTTCACAAATGCTAAATGAAGGTGTTACGAAACGCGCTGCCCATCTTTCGATCGTCTCTATTTTCTCTATCAATTCTATCTGTCACAGATGCTGGACTAAGGAGCAATACTGAACTATCGGCCGAATGAAGGTCTTGTAAGCTGCCTGTTTTGTGGGTGGACTGAGTTTCCTGAGGAGTCTTCCAAAGAATCTGTCTGGCATGAGCCTCACCTACGATTAGTTTTATACGGTCGGTCCTCTTCAGGTGATCTTGCATTTCACTACAGTTTCCTAGCGATGCGACTTCTCTGTATACAACAGCATCATCCACGAAAAGCCTCATGGAACATCAAACGTTATCCATTGGGTCGCTTTATATACACTCCTGGAAATAGAAAAAAGAACACATTGACACCGGTGTGTCAGACCCACCATACATGCTCCGGACACTGCGAGAGGGCTGTACAAGCAATGATCACACGCACGGCACAGCGGACACACCAGGAACCGCGGTGTTGGCCGTCGAATGGCGCTAGCTGCGCAGCTTTTGTGCACCGCCGCCGTCAGGGTCAGCCAGTTTGCCGTGGCATACGGAGCTCCATCGCAGTCTTTAACACTGGTAGCATGCCGCGACAGCGTGGACGTGAACCGTATGTGCAGTTGACGGACTTTGAGCGAGGGCGTATAGTGGGCATGCGGGAGGCCGGGTGGACGTACCGCCAAATTGCTCAATACGTGGGGCTTGAGATCTCCACAGTACATCGATGTTGTCGCCAGTGGTCGGCGGAAGGTGCACCTGCCCGTCGACCTGGGACCGGACCGCAGCGACGCACGGATGCACGCCAAGACCGTAGGATCCTACGCAGTGCCGTAGGGGACCGCACCGCCACTTCCCAGCAAATTAGGGACACTGTTGCTCCTGGGGTATCGGCGAGGACCATTCGCAACCGTCTCCATGAAGCTGGGCTACGGTCCCGCACACCGTTAGGCTGTCTTCCGCTCACGCCCCAACATCGTGCAGCCCGCCTCCAGTGGTGTCGCGACAGGCGTGAATGGAGGGACGAATGGAGACGTGTCGTCTTCAGCGATGAGAGTCGCTTCTGCCTTGGTGCCAATGATGGTCGTATGCGTGTTTGGCGCCGTGCAGGTGAGCGCCACAATCAGGACTGCATACGACCGAGGCACACAGGGCCAACACCCGGCATCATGGTGTGGGGAGCGATCTCCTACACTGGCCGTACACCACTGGTGATCGTCGAGGGGACACTGAATAGTGCACGGTACATCCAAACCGTCATCGAACCCATCGTTCTACCATTCCTAGACCGGCAAGGGAACTTGCTGTTCCAACAGGACAATGCACGTCCGCATGTATCCCGTGCCACCCAACGTGCTCTAGAAGGTGTAAGTCAACTACCCTGGCCAGCAAGATCTCCGGATCTGTCCCCCATTGAGCATGTTTGGGACTGGATGAAGCGTCGTCTCACGCGGTCTGCACGTCCAGCACGAACGCTGGTCCAACTGAGGCGCCAGGTGGAAATGGCATGGCAAGCCGTTCCACAGGACTACATCCAGCATCTCTACGATCGTCTCCATGGGAGAATAGCAGCCTGCATTGCTGCGAAAGGTGGATATACACTGTACTAGTGCCGACATTGTGCATGCTCTGTTGCCTGTGTCTATGTGCCTGTGGTTCTGTCAGTGTGATCATGTGATGTATCTGACCCCAGGAATGTGTCAATAAAGTTTCCCCTTCCTGGGACAATGAATTCACGGTGTTCTTATTTCAATTTCCAGGAGTGTATATACTCCCTCGGAGTACGCCCGAATTTACTTTTACATCTTAAGATTTTTCTCCGTTGAGTACGACATGCTGTGTTCTCTTCACTAAAAACTCTGCAGTCAAGTCACATGGTGGCGCTTATTTTGTTCATTAGGAGTCAAGGAACAGACGTCAACCTGGGTCCCGGTATCTGCTGCTTTCTCTGTCTCACGGACGAAGAGAGCGATCTGGGTTTCACACGATCGTTGTTTTCGGAATATCTCGTAATTCTTATAGTGAAAATGTCATAATACGCGACCTTAAAACATGTTCCAGAATTTTACAATGGACTGACGTCAGATTTGTAGGCCTCTAATTTTGTGTGTCTGTTCTATGACCTTTCTTGAAAACTGGGATAACCTGCACCGTTTCTCAACCATTAGACATGTTTCATTCATACAGTGATCTACGGTACGTTGCTGCAGGAAAAGGGACAAATTCTTTGGCACACTCTATATAGAGTCGTATTGGTATCTCATCAGGTTCAGTGTGCTTTCCTCAATTGAATCTGCCATTTTTGTCGTTCGTATGACGAATTAAGTGGGTAATTATAGTGCAATCTTGCTCAGTGAAACAGTTTCGGCGAAGACGTTTATTATTTCGGCCCTCTCTTTGCGATCCTCTGTTTCCATGCCTTTTTGGTCTCCGTGCGTGTGGCAGTGGCTTCGATCTGTTTACTGATTTAACTTAAGACCAAAATTTCTTAGCGTTAGCTGTCAAGTCGGTAGATAAAATTTTACTTTTTAATTCGATAACAGCTTCACCTATAGCTTCAGTTACGCTAAATTTGGCTTCGTTCAGTTTTTGTTTGTCGGTGAGACAATGGCTCTGTTTAAATATGCTGTTAGGCTGCTATTAGTTTGGTAGCAGTCTTCTAACACGGATATCCAACCGCAGTGAGCCTTTCCCATCCCTCACAACTTTGCTTGGGACATACCTGTGCCGGCCCCTTTGGCCAAATGGTTCTAGGCGCTTCAGTCCGGAACCGCGCTGCTGCTACAGTCGCAGGTTCGAATCCTGCCTCGGGCATGGATGTGTGTGATGTCCTTACGTTAAGTCCCGCAGTGCTTAGAGCCATTTGAACCATTTGACATACCTGTCCAAAGCGTAATGGACAGTACTCTTGAACTTTATTCATTTATGTTCAGTATTGTCAGTGTTGGAGATGAAAATTTTCATGTTGACCACTCAGGTCATCTGAAATATGTTTCTTGTCTCTCTTTCTAAGGAGAAATGTCTTCCTACTCCTCTTTACATGACTATTTATAGCCGTATTCAGTCATACTGCTGCGGCCGTACGATCACTGATTCCCGTTTCTATGGTGAGTTCTGAAGTTCAGGTCCGTTTGCACAAGGAGATCTAAGATGTTACCTTCACGAATCGGTTCCCTGATTAAATACGCTGGAGGTAATTTTCAGGTAAGATATTGTGAACAATTCCACACCATTCCCAGACCGTACTAACCTCTCTAAACACACGAGATTCCCAGTGTTCATCCGATAACTTGAAGTCTGCATCTATTATTATAATGTGACCAGGAACTTCATGAGTTTTCCTCGTGAGGTAGAATGCAAAGCGACAACATTTTGTTTTATGTTCAATGCTCGTACTCTATTTGGAGGAACGAAATGAATAAGACCAAAGAAAAGAAAGAGGGAAACCTGTGCGACAAAAGAGTAGTAAATTGCATTTAAGTTACATTCCGCATAGCTGCTGTGTATCTTAATACCAGTCTCGTGTTACCGGTCACGAGACTGTTTCGATTCTAGATGAAGTGAAATACATTCATTCGCACAAAACGAACCTTACGTAAATGAACGCCACAGTTTTTATCAGACTCTAGGGAGACAACTATGTAAATACGAAATATTGACGATGACGTCTTTATCTGCGTTACGGAAGATAGAGAACTGTCAAAAAATATTAGCATTGCTCGTCTAACCACGGTTAATAACACCCATTCTTGTTTCCTGCCACAGTTCCGTGCTGCGCTAAGTACTTTATGGGTTTCCTTACGTTACAACAGTTGTCAACGTGGCCATGCGTCAGACAGAAATGACTTTGATGTCTCGACACGTACGTTTATGTACTTCCGTGTACATGCTACTTTTACGTTTCACCTAGATAACTCTCTTGCTGGGAAAGACCATTTATTATTCAGTCAGCGTCTTGACAAAGTGTGGAAATAGTGTAGTGGAAGTGTGTTAACCGAGCGGTTCAATTACACGTGTTATGGCCTGGTTTACTACTTCGCTTTGAACGACTTTCTCATAATCACCACGCAAGCTCTATTATTAGGCGACCTTCCCATACTTTCGCCACCTACCCTTCTCTACGTTTAGTACTCTTTATAAGGCGGACCATACGCTATTAAAATAATTCTGGTTCCGAAGGGAGGAACTGCATCTCCTGCTACAGCTGGTAATTTTGCCCGTGGGAGATGCTGTTTAGTACACAGTAAAAAGTGCTTGGGCGCTGAACGGCCGTTAGATTTCATCCACCAAAGCAGTGGCGAAACAGCCAAAGCGGTATTGCCGTCATTTCGAAAACGGTGTACATCACTCTGCCACATATGATGCTAACATGTTTTGTGTGTACTGGTTAAAAAAAATGGTTATGGGACTCAACTGCTGTGGTCATCAGTTCCCTAGAACTTAGAAATACTTAAACCTAAGGATAGCACACACATCCATGCCCGAGGCAGTATTCGAACCTGCGGTGTGTACTGGAAGTCACGTTGATAGATGGGTATAGTGACATTTCCAGCTAGTGTGTGTCGGTCTATTACTGGGTATTGGCTGAAACTACATTGAGATCTGTCACATAGATCAGCTTACATGGGACAGCCAAAACGCGGTCCTATAAACGTGAACTCCGTTTAACTGGCTCGTTTCTAGTCCCTAGTGCTTCTCTTATTCACTTACTAATAATGTTATTCATGTTCGTCGAGTGTAGTTCAAGATTCTGTCAAAAGAAATTGCTTACATTAGAAAAAAATGTAATCTGATGAAGAATGCTGTTGTTGTCCAATTGAGGGATTAGTTAATGTGTAAGCAAATCTTACATAATTTGTTGATCAGCTACACGTCCGGTATTTAAAGCTTGTCGGTGGAACGTGGAAAATAGTGCAGTAGTTGTCGTAATGCGGAAACCTTCAAAAGGGCTTGACCATTGCCTTTCGCGCCAAGATTAGAAGCATTTTCGAAACGGTTGATTTTGTAAACAGTTGTCGTGCCCCGCGGTTAAAGTATACTGTGCATGGCAAAATGGCGCTATGCAAAATCTGCGTGAGGAACTATGGTGCATCACGGGCCATAGACGAAGAGGTGAACCACGGCTGCGAATATGTGTCAGGTCGAATACACGTGCAACAGTTGAGCAACTGACGGCATGCATGGTGGACCAAAGAGCTACCAACAGTGTCTCATCGACGACCGTTTAGGAAACGATTTACGCATAGGCCTCTGCAGGATGTGTCTGGTCCATGCACCCATGCTGAATAGTGTTCGTCGGCGACGAACGCAACAGGATGTCCACTGTGTGGTCACAGGCGGATGTTCAGACGTATCGGGTCTAATGCTCTATCGGGCAGACGGCAGTTGGCGTGTACTGCGTGAAAAGTCTGAAAGCAAAGACCGTGGAACAATCGTTGGAAGGGTCAGGAAGAGGGGTCGTTACAGTCTAGGGAAGGCTCTGGCGGCATTCCCTGGGTAGCCTCGTTGTTCTGGAAGTCAGAATGGATCAACACACGTATGCATCAATCCTTGGGGACCACGTCCACCCCTGCATCCAGTTTGTTTTTCGTCGGCATGATGGCATCTGCCATGACACTGCAACTTGTCACACAGCTCGCAGTGTACGTGAATTGTTCGAAGAGAGCCCGGATTGGTTCATCGTACTCTCCTGGCCAGCAAACTCTCCGGATTTAAATCCAGTCGAGAATCTGTGGGACTACCTCCATTCGAAGCACGCTCCACGGATCCTCATCAAGCGAGAAACCTAGCGCTGGAGTCGTCATGGCTCCACCTCCCTGTCGGTACCTTCCAGAACATCAGGCTCTCTTCCTGCACATCTCGCAGGGGTTCAAGTGGTTCAAATGGGTCTAAGCACTCTGGGACTTAACATCTGAGGTCATCAGTCCCCTAGACTTAGAACTACTTAAACCTAACTAACCTAAGGACATCACACGCCCGAGGCAGGATTCGTACCTGCGACCGTAGCAGCAGCGTGGTTCCTGACTGAAGCGCCTAGAACCGCTCGTCCACAACGGCCGGCCCTCACAGGGGTCCGCCCTGCAAAACGTGGTTATTCATGTTTTGACAGGTGGTCGCATTAATGTGACTGTACGGCATATAAATGTGGTCTCTTAGTGACAGCCATCGAAGAAAAGATCCTTCAGGACAGACCTCTGAGACTGAAAGGAAAAAAGAAGAAAAAAAAAACCATGTACTGGGGAAATGAAAGTGGAGAAGTGGAAGGTGGCAAGAATATCTGGGAGAGAGAATCTGTATGGAATCACGTGAGATCACAGTTCTGCAGTGAAACGCTGTGTCATAATCGTCGTCAGCGGCCATTAGCGGACAAAGGCCTCCTCTAAACTACTCCAATATCCGTGTCTCTTTAGCAATTTATGTGCGACCTACCCACCCCCATCTTCCATTTGGTCGTCGTACCACAACTAGACCTGACAGACTTGACACGCTTCGATTTTCTTCATACATACAGAATTTGAAGCTCATTGTCCGGATATCCGTTTCCTATAGCAGTACGACGCAGTTCTAAAAAAATAACCCAAATAATTAACTTTGAAGTTAGAGTATTTTCGAACACTTATAAACAAAGAAAGTTTCAGTTACAAACACCGTCGGCATTAGCTGAGTGCGTAGCGTAAAAGTCTTGTACTCCTGAAGTCACTGATTCAAATCTCACTACCACCACATACAGAATGGATAAAGTAAAACTTTCCCAGAAAATATTTCACGCTCCTTAAGATAGGTATCGTAACTTACACGTGTGTGAGATAATGTGCTGGGTTGCCTATCGTAATGTGCTTGGAATATTTTATGGGCCATGCCCACTGACAAATTATCTAATCATATTTTAATGAAAATAAAAACTTAACTTTTAATCACTAATTGTATGAAAACTAAGATTATTCACCATCAACTAAAATTATTTTAAAATGGGAAATATTAGGCAGAAAATAAAATACTTTTAAAATACTGTTTTGTTTCAACAGACTGAACAATACTGTCGATGGATATATTTTTTCATTTTATATTAAGTCATTGCACATGTCAGTATTAAATTTTAATTTATTTTCGTATGAGTATCAATTAAAAATAAAAATGTCATTTTTACTAAAGATTGGAATTCAATGATTGTTAATTAACATTTTTATTTTATAGTAAGGATAGAACTGAAACAAAACAAAAAAAATTGCTTTGTTGAGAATCGAACCAGCGACTTCACGATCACCAGACTCGCTATGTTTTCTACTTAACAGTGCTGGGAAACACATTAATCTTCAAAGACAACTTTTCAAGTTTTCTGAAAGTTTTTTTGTACTACTTCAGCAAGTTGATATCCGGGCATTTACCTGTAAGTCGTGCAAGAAAATCGAAGAGGGCAGAGCAGCCCAAAACGTCCCCGTGTCACTATCTTACTACTTCGTGGAGAACAGCAAAGAAATTCTTTGGTTCATTTATCAGTCATTCTCGTGCCTCCATTATATTTCTTTTAAACATTAATAACTGTGTCTTCCACTTCAGTTGGGGTCTTGCTCTTTTTGTATCTTTTCCCGTCTCATATTACTCCCAACATCTACCTCCCCATTGCTCGCTGTGCAACCCTCAATTTTGTATGGTTTTGCCGTTTCAGGTCCATGTCCCACTGCCGTAAGTCAAAACTGGTATTACACACTAACGGTAAACGTGTCTTTTCAGACACATTGGTAGCTCTGTTACGAAACTCTCAGGCCGTTTAGGCTTTTTCTTTTATTTCCTTCGTTGTCCATTCAGTCATTACCTTCAAAACACCTAAATACCAAGTCTCATCAACTGGTAATACTGATGTTACGACTTAACCTAAAGACAGGCTAAACAAACTTAAATCTACGTTTATAGCATTAGCAGGTTTAGAGAACGTTTTTCACGATCTTGACTGGAATTCAATTCTGAAGGTATCAGGGATAAAGTACTTGGAACGCAACGTTATTTACAACTTGCGCAGAAAACAGACTGGAGTTATAACAACCGCGCGACTGCTACGGTCGCAGGTTCGAATCCTGCCTCGGGCATGGATGTGTTTGATGTCCTTAGTTTAGTTAGGTTTAAGTAGTTCTAAGTTCTAGGGGACTGATGACCACAGATGTTAAGTCCCATAGTGCTCAGAGCCATTTGAACCAGCAGTTACAACGGTCTAGGGACCTGAAAAGGAAGCAATACTTGAGAAGGGAATAAGACAGGATTGTAGCTCATCACCCATATTATTCTATCAGTACACTGAGCGAGCAGTAAAGGGAACCAAGAAGAAATTTCAGGGAGAAGAAATAAAAGCTTTGTGGTTTTCCGACATTATTGTAATTCTGTCAGAGGCTGCAAAAGACTTGGAATAGCAGCTGAACGGAATGGATAGTGTCTTGAAAAGAGATTATAAGATGAACATCAACAAAAGCGAAACAAGGAAAATTGAATGTAGTCGAATTAAATCAAGTGATGCTGAAGGAATTATTTAGGAAACGAGACACTTAAAGCAGTAGACGAGTTGTGAAGGCAAGGGATATGTTAATAACGAACATAGAGTTACAGGTTAGGAAGTGTTTTCTGACGTTATCCATCTGGAGTGTAGTCTTGTATGGAAGTGAAACGATAAACAGTTTCGACAAGATGAGGATAGAAGCTTTTGGAATGTAATTATACAGAAGAGTGTTAAACGTTAGATGGATAAATCCAATAACTAATGAGGAGGTACTGAATATAAATGAGGAAAA
Source organism: Schistocerca piceifrons (assembly GCF_021461385.2). NCBI lineage: Eukaryota > Metazoa > Arthropoda > Insecta > Orthoptera > Acrididae > Schistocerca > Schistocerca piceifrons. The sequence goes on from NC_060138.1 coordinate 348,578,512, forward strand.
AATAAATTTATTGCACAATTTTACTGAAGAAGGGATCAAGTGATAGGACACATCCTGAAATCGTCAACTTGGTAGGGAAGGGAATTATGGGAGGTAAAAACTGTAGGGAGAGACCAAGGAGTGAATACAGTAAGCAGGGTCGAATGTATGTAGCTCTCAGAAGTTACGTATGTATGAAGGGACTTGGACAGGGTAGTCCGCCGTGGAGAGCTGCATGAATCCTGTCTTCGGACTGAAGACAAGAAAAACAACTGTTGACATATAAATTCTTTGACACACTTACACATGTTCAATCAACACTTTATTTCTCCATGTCTGATCATACATTGTAAATTCCCAACTATACTTTTTTCTATTTGAAATTTAGACCAACTTACAGAGCCTAATATGAACTGAACTGTAACTGATCAGAAAGGAGATTGACTTCGCATTAAATGCGCAACGGAAGTAAAACAGTTACCCGACCTTAATTCAAATTTCCACTTACCTCGAGTCTTGACAACATTTTTGCTGTTTTCTAGAAAGCACAAGAGAAACAGCAAGCAGACAGCGGCTAAGCCAGATTTTTGTTTCTAAATACATGTTCATACTGTTGCATGTGGTAATACATAATGATAAACAGTGGGGTGGGAATAATAACTATTCCTATGAAATGATATTGCAAGACTACAATTTTAGAGTGAAATGTATATTCAAAAAGACAGAGTGAAACTTCGCGTGAACTTCACACATTACATGGGTCTGAGCAATACTGTACTTAACAAGGTAAACAATGATTTAAAAAGAATAGAAAGATAACAGAGAATTTCTATAAAAATCAAGCAGCTAAATCAGTTAATATACAAATCCATGACTTAGTAAAGTGAGGTGGTCTTTTACTCAGCTCTGAGAAAATTAAGCTGCTGACAAGAATCTTTCCTACCTGCGCAGTGGTGCATTCTTACCTCAAACTACTACTCGTCAAAAACATGCACATTATTCAAAATTTATATTCCTTTCACGTTTCATTGTCTACATGATATTCATCCTCGCTGTCCTCCCTTCATCTAACAGATATAATCACAAGTTCTCACAGCACTACTAAGTACGTCCATCACCTACCACACTTCAACTAAGAATGTATCAGAATGTGCAGAGGCAAAGACTGTGCCCTTAAAACGCCAAACATTACTTAACAGTAACGTAACTTGCTTTCTTCTCTGACATGCATATCGACAACACACAAAATTCAAATTGGCATGACCGCTACGGTCGCAGGTTCGAATCCTGCCTCGGGCATGGATGTGTGTGATGTCCTTAGGTTGGTTAGGTTTAACTAGTTCTAAGTTCTAGGGGACTAATGACCTCAGCAGTTGAGTCCCATAGTGCTCAGAGCCATTTGAACCATTTTTTGAGGACAACACAACACCCTGTCCCTGAGCCGAGAAAATCTCCGATCCAGCCGGAAATCGAACCCGGGCCCCTTGACGTGACAGACCGCCACGCTGACCACTCAGCTATCGGGATGGACAATGTATAAATAGCAATGGAAATTATTTTGAATAAAATAGATGTGTAATGGTTACAATCAAATTTCGGTTCCGTACTTCTGCACATGGTAGTTTCGTTCACGACTTGCAAATCGGTAAATGTGCCGTGTCACTCCCAAAGTAAGCTTGTTCCTTTACTTGATGAAAGTGAAATCTTTATCTATGTGGGTCTATGGACAAATTAACAATTGGCCTAACCGTCGAAACTTGTGGTCTTCACATGTCTCTTAGACTGACTGAATAGCTACGCAGCAGAGTGAGTTAAAACAAAATAAACAAAAAAAAAAAAAACAAAAATAAATAAATAAATAAGGAAAAGCACATCTGTCGAATAATAACCATCTCCCTGCACGTAATCTCACACACCAGCTACGAACCGTCGATAACCCTGGATCAATCACTACTACTGATAACAGCAGCAGTAACAACAACAACGACGTCATATTAGTTTCCCGGTAGACGTCACGTGAATCACATGCCAACATCTAAACTTCAAACTTCTCTCTTTCATTATGTGGTAAGAGAATGTATTTGTGTTTAGCGTTGATGGAAATAAAGTGTTAAGAAGTCTGCAACAACTTGCAATTGATCTATGGATGCGGTGATCGCAATAAGATCACGACCAAAAATAGAGTGCTGTATTACCAACTGGCAGCCATTTTCGCGGAGGTATTCCAAAAGTCCGGGGCTGTTCATAGTAAAATAAATAAAGGAGGACGTCGGTCGCTTCGTGTTTCTGAGACACATGCTATGTGTGCGTAACGTCTTCTTATAGGTGGTCGGGAATATAGGCGTCAGAAATAGATCCCCAGAAATACTCAGAGGGCAGCGACAGGGCAGGGTGTTGCAACGCGACGTGGCCTGCTTGCCGGAGACAGGTGGGCAGCGATTCGCGTTCTATGCTTCACTGCACTGCACTATGCTACGATTGTCCGCGGGTGAAGCCAGCGCCAGGAGTACTGAAGGCGTGCTGTGTGCTGAGGGGCGATTACCGTGAGGCACTCACAGAAGTAGAGGCGTCACCAGAGATGGCTGCCGGGTCTCTCTTGGCTGTTCCGTAGTTTTCCCTCAGTATTTGTGATATCGTATATAATGCAGAGCTCCATGCAGTCTTGAGGGCGCTGGCGCAGACTGGACGTATCAATGTTGAGAAATTGCTCAACTGCTCTGAGTCCCTAACTACAACGGAATTCATGGAAATGAATCAGCAGATCTGGCAGCTAACATGGCGTATCTTCTAAAGCATGTGGCTGAATGCACTGTCCCCCTATGTACTATCCATAGTCTGTTCGCAAAGAGATGAACGAGGGCTATCTACATCTACATGGATACTCTGCAAATCACATTTAACTACTGGCAGAGGGTTCGTTGAACCACCTTCACAATTCTCTATTGTTACAATCTCGTATAGCGCGCGGTAGGAAACAACACCTATATCTTTCCGTACGAGCTCTGATTTCCCTTATTTTGTCGTGGTGGTCGTTTCTCCCTATGTAGGTCGGTGTCAACAAAATACTTTCGCATTCGGAGGAGAAAGTTGGTGATTGGAATTCCGTGACAAGATCCCGCCGCAACGAAAACCGCCTTTTAATGATGTCCAGCCCAAATCCTGTATCATTTCAGTGATACTCTCTCCCATATTTCGCGATAATACAAAACGTGCTTCCTTCTTTGAACTTCTTAGATGTACTCCGTCAGTCCTATCTGGTAAGGATCCCACACCTCACAGCAGTATTCTAAAAGAGGACGGACACGGGTAGTGTAGGCAGTCTCCTTAGTAGATGTGTTACATTTTCTAAGTGTCCTGCGAATAAAACGCAGTCTTTGGTTAGCCTTCCCCACAACATTTTCTCTGTGTTCATTTCAATTTAAGTTGTTAGTAATTGTAATTCCTAGGTATTTAGCTGAATTTATGGCGTTTAGATTCGACTGATTTATCGTGTAACCGAAGTTTAGCGAATTCCTTTTAACAATCATGTAGATGACCTCACACTTTTCGTTATTTAGGATCAACTGCCAATTTTCGCACCATTCAGATATCTAAATCGTTTTGCAATTTGTTTCGATTTTCTGAGAACTTTATTAGTCGATAAACGAGAGCGTCATCTGCAAACAACCTAAGACGGCTGCTCAGATTGTCTCCCAAATCGTTTATATAGATAAGGAACAGCAAAGGGCCTATAACACTACCTTGGGGAACGCCAGAAATCACTTCTGTTTTACTCGATGGCTTTCCGTCATTTACTACGAACTGTGACCTCTCTGACATGAAATCACAAATCCAGTCACATAAATGAGACGATATTCCATAAGCACGCAATTTCACTACAATCCGCTTGTGTGGTACAGTGTCAAAAGCCTTCCGGAAATCCAGGAATACGGCGCCGATCTGAAATCCCTTGTCAGTAGCACTCAACACTTCATGTGAATAAAGAGCTAGTTGTGTTTCACAGGAACGATGTTTTCTAAACCCATGTTGACTGTGTGAAAATAGACCGTTTTCTTCGAGGTAATTCATAATGTTCGAATACAATACATGTTATAAAATCCTGCTGCATATCGACGTTAATGATATGGGCCTGTAATTTCGTGGATTACTCCTGCTACCTTTCTTCAATATTGGTGTGACCTGTGCAACTTCCCAGTCTTCGGGTACGGATCATTCGTCGAGCGAACGGTTGTATATGCTTGTTAAGTATGGAGCTAATGCATCAGCATACTCCGAAAGGAACCTAATTGGTATACAGTCTGGTCCAGAAGACTTGCTTCTATTAAGTGATTTAAGTTGCTTCACTACTCGGAGGATATTTACTTCTACGTTATTCATGTTGGCAGCTGTTCTCGATTAGAATTCTGGAATATTTACTTCGTCTTCTTTTGTGAAGGCATCTCGGAAGGCCGTGTTTAAGTTCTGGATCAGCAGAAGTTACTAGACGTCGGTTGACTTCGGCCCGCCAGTGTTTCGTATCCGCGATCTGATACTGAACCTTGCACGTATAGCCACTGCTAAGTAATTGTTGAGTCGAATTAGGTTTTGCGTCATAAATTAACACATTTCTTCTGATGGCTGACGAAACAGTTCATGGCACATCACTAACTGCCCCAGATACTCTTTCCACTATTCGGAGCTAGAAATACACTACTGGGCATTAAAATTGCTACACCACGAAGATGACGTGCTACAGTCGCAAAATTTAACCGACAGGAAGAAGATGCTCTGACATGCAAATGATAAGCTTATCACGGTGACACCTACAACGTGCTGACATGAGGAGATTTCTCATACACAAACAGCAGTTGACCGGCGTTGCCTGATAAAACGTTGTTGTGATGCCTCGTGTAAGTAGGAGATATGCGAACCATCACGTTTCCGACTTTGATAAAGGTCGGATTGTAGCCTATCGCGATTGCGGTTTATCGTATCACGACATTGCTGCTCGCGTTGGTCGAGATCCAATGACTGTTAGCAGAATATGGAATCGGTGGGTTCAGGAGGGTAATACGGAACGCCGTGCTGGATCCCAACGGCCTCGTATCACTAGCAGTCGAAATGACAGGCATCTTATCCGCATGGCTGTGACGGGTCGTGCAGCCATGTCTCGATCCCTGAGTCAACATATGGGGACGTTTACAAGAGAACAACCATCTGCATGAACAGTTCCGACGACGTTTGCAGCAGCATGGACTATCAGCTCGGAGACCTTGGCTGCGGTTACCCTTGACGCTGCATCACAGGCAGGAGCGCCTCCGATGGTGTACTCGACGACGAACCTGGGTGCATGAATGGCAAAACGTCATTTTTTCGGATGAATCCAGGTTCTGTTTACAGCATCATGATGGTCGCATCCGTGTTTGGCGACATCGCGATGAACGCACATTGGAAGCGTATATTCGTCATCGCCATACGGGCGCTAAAGAAAACAACTGCGTTCGCTCGCAGCAGAGCCGTATTTCCATGAGAGTGAGCTTCAGCCACGGGATCAGCAGGGAATTTTAGCACTGATCTCGTCCATAAAGTGAAGACCTAACTTTCTACATCTACATCTACATTTATACTCCGCAAGCCACCCAACGGTGTGTGGCGGAGGGCACTTTACGTGCCACTGTCATTACCTCCCTTTCCTGTTCCAGTCACGTATGGTTCGCGGGAAGAACGACTGTCTGAAAGCCTCCGTGCGCGCTCTAATCTCTCTAATTTTACATTCCTGATCTACTCGGGAGGTATAAGTAGCGGGAAGCAATATATTCGATACCTCATCCAGAAACGCACCCTCTCGAAACCTGGCGAGCAAGTTACACCGCGATGCAGAGCGCCTCTCTTGCAGAGTCTGCCACTTGAGTTTATTAAACATCTCCGTAACGCTATCACGGTTACCAAATAACCCGGTAACGAAACGCGCCGCTCTTCTTTGGATCTTCTCTATCTCATCCGTCAACCCGATCTGGTACGGATCCCACACTGATGAGCAATACTCAAGTATAGGTCGAACGAGTGTTTTGTAAGCCACCTCCTTCGTTGATGGACTACATTTTCTAAGGACTCTCCCAATGAATCTCAACCTTGTACCCGCCTCACCAACAATTAATTTTATGTGATCATTCCACTTCAAATCGTTCCGCACGCATACTCCCAGATATTTTACAGAAGTAACTGCTACCAGTGTTTGTTCCGCTATCATATAATCATACAATAAAAGATCCTTCTTTCTATGTATTCGCAATACATTACATTTGTCTATGTGAGGGGTCAGTTGCCACTCCCTGCACCAAGTGCCTATCCGCTGCAGATCTTCCCGCATTTCGCTACAATTTTCTAATGCTGCAACTTGTCTGTATACTACAGCATCATCCGCGAAAAGCCGCATGGAACTTCCGACACTATCTACTAGGTCATTTATATATATTGTGAAAAGCAATGGTCCCATAACGCTCCCCTGTGGCACGCCAGAGGTTTCTTTAACGTCTGTAGACGTCTCTCCATTGATAACAACATGCTGTGTTCTGTTTGCTAAAAACTCTTCAATCCAGCCACACAGTTGGTCTGATATTCCGTAGGCTCTTACTTTGTTTATCAGGCGACAGTGCGGAACTGTATCGAACGCCTTCCGGAAGTCAAGAAAAATAGCATCTACCTGGGAGCCTGTATCTAATATTTTCTGGGTCTCATGAACAAATAAAGCGAGTTGGTTCTCACACGATCCCTGTTTCCGGAATCCATGTTGATTCCTACATAGTAGATTCTGGGTTTCCAAAAACGACATGATACTCGAGCAAAAAACATGTTCTAAAATTCTACAACAGATGGACGTCAGAGATATAGGTCTATAGTTTTGCGCATCTGCTCGACGACCCTTCTTGAAGACTGGGACTAGCTGTGCTCTTTTCCAATCATTTGGAACCGTCCGTTCCTCTAGAGACTTGTGGTACACGGCTGTTAGAAGGGGGGCAAGTTCTTTCTCGTACTCTGTGTAGAATCGAATTGGTATCCCGTCAGGTCCAGTGGACTTTCCTCTGTTGAGTGATTCCAGTTGCTTTTCTATTCCTTGGACACTTATTTCGATGTCAGCCATTTTTTCGTTTGTGCGAGGATTTAGAGAAGGAACTGCAGTGCGGTCTTCCTCTGTGAAACAGCTTTGGAAAAAGGTGTTTAGTATTTCAGCTTTACGCGTGTCATCCTCTGTTTCAATGCCATTATCATCCCAGAGTGTCTGGATATGCTGTTTTGATCCACTTACCGATTTAACGTAAGACCAGAACTTCCTAGGATTTTCTGTCAAGTCGGTACATAGAATTTTACTTTCGAATTCACTGAACGCTTCACGCATAGCCCTCCTTACGCTAACTTTGACATCGTTTAGCTTCTGTTTGTCTGAGAGGTTCTGGCTGCGTTTAAACTTGGAGTGAAGCTCTCTTTGCTTTCACAGTAGTTTCCTAACTTTGTTATTGTACCACGGTGGGGTTTTCCCGTCCCTCACAGTTTTACTCGGCGCGTAACTGTCTAAAGCGCATTTTACGATTGCCTTGAACTTTTTCCATAAACAGTCAACATTGTCAGTGTCGGAACAGAAATTTTCGTTTTGATCTGTTAGGTAGTCTGAAATCTGCCTTCTATTACTCTTGCTAAACAGATAAACCTTCCTCCCTTTTTTTATATTCCTATTAACTTCCATATTCAGGGATGCTGCAACGGCCTTATGATCACTGATCCCCTGTTCTGCACATACAGAGTCGAAAAGTTCGGGTCTGTTTGTTATCAGTAGGTCCAAGATGTTATCTCCACGAGTCGGTTCTCTGTTTAATTGCTCGAGGTAATTTTCGGATAGTTCACTCAGTATAATGTCACTCCATGCTCTGTCCCTACCACCCGTCCTAAACATCTGAGTGTCCCAGTCTCTGAGTCTCTCTTTTTCGGTTGCAGTGACCTCGTGAATCTGCCGCACGTCGTGTCTGCATGTCCAGTCTCGGCGCTCGGCCAATGTATACGTGTGCCTTAATGTCGCTCCCGCGTCGTTCCTCGGCTTGTTGAGAGGAGGCTGTCGGGCCGTCAGCTGTGTATGGCTAGTTCGCCGTGCGTTGCGCTGGGCTGGCTCGTGCCGAAGGGATTTTCCGGAGCCAATCCATCGGCGCCGCAGTCAGCTGAGGCAGTGTGTGGTGCGCCGTTCCGCCTGCTGCCCTGCCTTCTCTTTTGCTCTGTCACGCGCTGCCCACCTGGACGCACAGTGAGTTAGCCTCGCAGCGCCGAGGAGTCGCGCCCTTTCGCTTTCTGCTCGTGTCGTACACACTCGTTCCACGACTGCATGGTGCTGCGGAAAGGCATGAAATGCATCATTCATGAGGCAACGCAGGAGTATTTTAGCTTTCTCGTAGGCACTAGTGCTAAGCTGTCAGTGATAAACCGCAATCAGGAGGCAGTGGGAGGTATGTTCACTACATTCTCAATATGCACGTACACTGTGCCAACAAGCATATGGTGCATGGCGCAGTGTACCTTACATCATTACTAGTCATTAAAGATGGGCAAACTGAAACACGCAACTCTTTCGAAACAAATGAAACAGTACAATGTAATGTTTCGATACGATGACAAACTGTCTATTGGCTTCTGTCTCGGGTTCTTCGGTCGACGTTCATCTGATGATTTTTCTGACGTTTCGCCAGCACGAGTGGCTGGCATTGTCAAAGCCTCACCCTCCATTGCCGGTGGTGAACTGGAGCCGAGCTCGCGGCCGCAGACTATATGTACCTGGCGCGCCAACGTCCGAGGGCTTCTCCGCGGTCATTTTACGGTGCGGTTCTCCTCTTGCTACCTGCGACGGTCGTTCGCTGCAGTACGGGAAGCCAGGATCCGTTTACCTTAAGGCTTTCCTCTTTCTTGTTGAAACTGTTCGCGTGTTTTTGTATTTCTACAGCTTCTCTAAACAAGCGCGTGTGATAGTGCTTCTCTACAGCCAGAACTTCCGTGTCTGCGAATTTTATTACGTGGTCGGTCTCATTCAGTGCGTGCTCTGCCACGGCCGATTTCTCCACCTGGCCCAACCTGCAATGTCGCTTATGCTCTTTGATCCTGGTGTTAATGGATCGTCCAGTCATTCCGACATAAACTTTTCCACATGTGCATGGTATACGGTATATTCCCGACATTGCAAGTGGGTCTCTTTTCTCCTTCGCCGATCTAAGACACTCTTTGATCTTCCTTGTCGGTTTGAAAATCGTATTTACGCCATGTTTGCGCAATATACGGCCGATTTTGTCCGTCACTCTGGGAATGTATGGCAGAAAGGCCGTACCCGACATTTCTTTTTCTGGTTCCTTACTTCGACGAGTGTTTGGCTCTGTTACACTTCTAATGTAATTTGTGGAGTACCCATTGCTCCTCAGAACAGTTTCCAGGTGTTGCATTTCTCGTCTGAGGTGTTGCGGCTCACATATTCGTCCTGCTCTCGTTACGAGCGTACTAATCATGCCTCTTTTCTGGCTCGGGTGGTGGTTTGACAGTTTGTGCAGGTATCGGTCCGTGTGTGTCGGTTTTCGATACACGCTGTGTCCCAGGTTTTCGCCGTCCCTTGTGACCAGCACATCTAGAAATGGCAGTTTCTTGTCTTTTTCTACTTCCATGGTAAATGTTATGTTGGAATGGAGGCTGTTCAAGTGCCTTAGGAAGTCACCGAGCTGTTCTTCACCATGGCTCCACACCACGAAAGTATCATCGACGTACCTATACCACACCTTAGGTTTGCAAGTCGCCGAGTCCAGTGCCTGTGCTTCGAATTGTTCCATGAAGAATTTGGCCACCACTGGACTGAGAGGACTACCCATGGCGACGCCTTCCAGCTGTTCGTAGAAATCACCATTCCACGTGAAATAGCTCGTGGTGAGACATGCATGGAAGAGCTTTTTGATGTCTTGCGGGAACATGGAACCGATGTGCTCCAGAGCGTCACTGAGTGGCACTTTCGTAAATAATGAAACAACATCAAAGCTGACCAGTATGTCGTTTGGTGCAAGTTTCAGTTCCTTCAGCTTCTCAATGAAATGTTCTGAGTCCTTAATGTATGTGTCGGTCTTCCCCATGTGTGGTTGGAGCAGAGAGGCCAAGTGTTTTGCCAGTTTATACGTTGGTGAGCCAGGAGCGCTAACGATCGGTCTCAGTGGAACGTTGTTCTTATGGATCTTGGGCAATCCATACAGCGGAGGTGGTAGGGCTTCTGTGTTGCGCAGGTTTCTCCGTATGTCCGCTGGCAGAGAAGACGCCTTGATTAATCGATTCGTATTCCGAGTTATACGCTGCGTCTGATCTGCACTTAGTTTTCGGTACGTCGTCGGATCTAATAGGTCTCGGATCTTTTGCTCATAATCTTCGGTCTTCATTACGACGGTCGCATTCCCCTTATCGGCAGGCAGTACCAATATACTCTTGTCGGCGTTGAGATTCTTAATGACTTGTACCTCTTCTTTCTTCATGTTGCAAGCTGGTGGTTTTGCTCGGCGCAGTATCCTGGCTGTTTCAGTGCGTATTTCCTCTGTCCTTTCACAAGGAAGGGTCCGAATAGCTGCTTCGGTGTTGGCAATGATGTCCTCCATAGGTATAGTTCTCGGGACGATAGCGAAATTCCCTCCTTTTTGAAGAACAGACACTTCCTCTTCGGTCAATTGTCGTTCAGTGAGATTGACCACTGTGTGTGACATGTCGGGAATCTCCTTGTCGGTCTGCTTCCGGCATCTTTCAAACTTTTTCTTCTGCCGCTCGGTGCAGCGCTCGAGTTCGTTCTGCATGCTCCTGTGAGTGATGCTGTCGATCTTGTCCCAGTCGTCTCGATGCATTCTGCTACTAAGTTGATAGAAAATGTCCAGAAGTTCCTGATCCGTTCTTGCCAAGTCTCTCCGTGTTGTATGTATTCGCTCACGAAGCATAGCTCGTTCCATTCTGTCGTAGATACGATGTTCTTGGGCGGTGGTGAATAGGCGCTTACATCTCAAGAACTTCGGTGTAGCACATTCATCTCGGCATCGTGACAGAAAGGCGGGAGAGGACATCAGTCGCGCTTTCTTCTTCCGTCGTTGGTCAAGGCGTCGGTACAATCTGCAAATCTCCTCCCCGTAGAGGCGTAATACAAAATTGTTAAGGCTTTCGTGGCCACTTGTTGACAAACTGCCCGAGACAGAAGCCAATAGGCAGTTTGTCAACAAGTGGCCACGAAAGCCTTAACAATTTTGTATTTCGATACGATGTTTCGAAACAGTGAAACAGTTTGTGTTTTGTAATCTAATAAACCTACACATTTTATCGTCTTGAATGTCTACTGTATAAGTATGTCCATATAAACATAAATGAGGTGCGAGAGCGCTAATCATATCGCAGAAAGTATGAAACTATCACTTAGGCGTCTTGGCAGTTTCGTATTTCCTGAAGCAAATGCGCTGCTTTCGTGTCGTGTGACTTTCATACTTTTCAATTGGCTGAGGACAGCCATAGCTGAAGACAGAAGAACCACCACGAACGGAACTGGAGGTGGGAGCAATCTGGAGAAACAACGGATATGCTACTGGGATTCCCACATTCCATTAGTATGGGTAATATACCCATCCTGCTAATTTCCATGCACACAGAGGGAATCATTGTGGATAATAGGCACCGAGACTATAGACTCACAAATAATTCGAATAAATAACAAAATACAACAGAAAAAATTTTGTCTTTTAAGGTGTTTCGAACCGTTACTATAAATTCACTATGCTTCCCAGCCCTTCCCTTTCACCATTACACTATCAGTGATACGTCAAACAGATTGCTTGCAATTATACCTACAGCAAATTTAAGTATATGTCTAATAACTGTCACTTTACGCCTTTTTTTATTCAAAATGTTGTAGGCCTACTTGCGTTTCTTAATATGATTACTGTACATGACCAGAGAAACGTATGTTGTAAAAAAAAGTGAATGATTTTCACATATTTATTATTTTCAATGTGAATAGTATGCGGTGTTTCATTGTTTGGTTAGTGTTTATAAAGCAGATGTTACGTCATTTCAGAATAGGACACTCAGATAGAAACGAAGCTTTAGTTTCGGATATCTTAAGCTTCATGCTATTGCTTGTCAAAAAGATTTCGACACTCTTGAAAGTGTTTTACGAAGTGGTATGTTGTGTTTCAGTACGTATGCCGAGCCCGAATCTCGTCCGACACAGCGCGGAATGAAACATCACTGTTTCGATACAATTAGTCCGTTCCAAGCAGAGGTGGACTGAAACAGCCTTATTTTGAAACAACGATACAGTTTCTGTGTCTGGCTCGAGATCGAATTTGGTGCGGTTACCCGAGACAGGGGCGGAATGAAACACCACTGTTTCGAAACAGTGAACCACAGCCGTTACGAAACACTGAAACAGTTCCACGTATCGGTACACTGTATCGAAACATAGAAACAGTGGCCAAGTCTGTAGTCATTTCATTTCTTGTTCGACTGACAAATGAAGCGCGGGAATAAATGTTGTCTGTATACTTCCGCACGAGTACTAAGATCTCTTCGACTTCTCTTCGCGATACTTTGCCAGTTGTACGTTGGCGGCAGCAGAATCATTCTGCAATCAGCGGCAAGTCCTGGTTCTCTAAACTTTCTTTGTAGTGTTTCGCGAAAAGAACGGCTTCTCACCTCCAGGAATTCTCATTTGAGTTATAACTTGCGTGTTGGTCAGAACCTGTCAGCAACAAATCGATCAACATTCCTACGAACTGACTCTATCCATTCCTTTATTCCAATCTCTTGGGGATCCCAAGCCCTCAAAACTTGCAATAAATCGAAGTTGACCTTTCATCCTTTGGTAATACCGATCCATTTCATATAGTGTTGAACATACATCCTCTGTTATTTGCTGGATATATTCCAATCTGTGTCTTACTCTACAGTTTTTGCTCTCTACAGCTCCCTCTAGCAACATAGAAGTTATTGTCTGATGCCTTAACAGACATCGTACCAGTCTTCCTTTCCTCTTGTCATTGTCTCCCATGTATTCCTTTCCCCGACGATTCTGAGGGGAGCCTTCTCATTCCTTTCCTTACCAGAACGTCTAATTTTCAATATTGTTCTGTCGCATTGTTCTAGTTTTTACACAGTCCATGTTAGACTACCATGCAATGCTGTGCCGCAAACGTACATTGACAGACATTTAATCCTCAGATTTTATGTTTGATACTTGTAGACTTCTCTTTGCAGGAAAGCCCTTTTTGCAAGCGTTCTTCTGCTTTGTATGTCGTCCTTGCTCATGGGTTATTTTGCTGCCTAGATAGTACAATTCCGTAACTTCATCTACTTCGTGAACACCAGTCCTGGTGATCAGTTTCTCGCGGTTCTCATTTCCTGCTACTTGTCAAAACTTTCGTCTTTCTTCGATTTACTCTCAGCCCATATTCCGTACTCATTAGATTGTGTTGTGTGCTGTCCTTAGGTTAGTTAGGTTTAAGTAGTTCTAAGTTCTAGGGGACTGATGACCATGGATGTTAAGTCCCATAGTGCTCAGAGCCACCATTAGATTGTGCATTCCATTCAGCAGATGCTGTAAGTCTTCTTCACTTTTCACTGCGGATAGCTATGTCATCATTGAATCTTATCATTGATAGCCTGGATGTTGTACACATTTAATTACCCGTCTATCCCTGTACCTTACCCCTATTTTTTTCAGCTTTTCGAACATCTTGCACCATTTGACACTGTGGAACGGATTTTCCAGGTCGGCAAATCCTATAAACGTATGTCGATTTTTGTGTAGCCTTGCTTCGATTATCAACCGCAACGTCAGAACTGCTCTGCGGTGCATTTACCTTTTCTAAAGTTGAACTGATGGTCATGGAACACATCTCCAATTTTCTTTCCCATTCCTGTGTATGTTATTCTTTTGTCGGCAACTCGGATGCATGAGCTGTTAAGCTCATTGTGCGATAATTCTCACACTTGTCAGCTCATGCAGTCTTCAGAATTGTATGAATGGTGTTTTTCGAAAGCCAGACGGCATATCGCCAGACCTATACACTCTACACTCCAAGGTGAATAGTGGTCTTGTTGCCTATTCCCCCAACGATGTTATAAAATTCCGATGGAATGTTATCTATCTCTTCTGGCTTATTTGATCTTACGTCTTCCAAAGCTCACTTAAATTCTGATTCTAATACTGGATCCCCTGTCTCTTCCGTATCGACTCCTGTTGCTCCGCTTATGACGTTATCAGACAAGCCTTCCCCCCTCACAGAGGCCTTCAGTGCACTCTTTCCACCCATCTGCTGTCTCTTGTGTATTGCACAGTGGAATTACCATTGGACTCTTAATGTTACCACCCTTGCTTTTAATTGCTTCGTTCTGAGTTTTGTGTATGTATAGTCAGTCCCTCCGATAGTCATTTATTTTTCTATTTCCTCACATTTTTCCTGCAACCACTTCGTAAATTGTATTTCTGTATCCTTGAATTTCCCTGAACGTTTTTCTTACTTTATTTTTTCATCGATCAACTGAAGTATTTCTTCGATTACCCATGGTTACTTCTCAATTACTTTCTTTTTACCTATATTTTTCTTCTCTACTTCTGTCATTGCCATTTTTAGAGATGCGCATTCCTCTTCAACTGAACTGCCTATTGAGCTATTATTTACCGCAATATCTATAGCCTCAAAGAAGTTAAAGCGTAAATCTTCATTCTTTAGTACCTTCCGTATCCCACTTCCTTGCACATTGATTCTACCTGACTAGTCTCAATAATACTGTTTTCCAACATTGCAGTATTGTTTCTCCTGCTGATCTGCGTTAACTTACATTTCTGTTCATTTAGAGCAAGCTGGCATTATTCACACCAAATAGAAGTTCTGTGTAAGTCGTCTTGTATCATCCTACAGTTAGTCTTGGTCGACAGGTTACTGTTGACTCTATCTACGAAATCGTTCATACGTACAGAAAACGGGAGCCTCTCCATCAAACCTGCCTGGGGCACTGCTGACAATACCCTCGTCTCTGATGAACAGTCGCTGTCCAGAGCGACGTACCGGGTGCTATCACTGAATAATGCTTCGAGCCACGCTCATACCTAGGAACCTATTCCATATGATCAGATCTTCGTTAACAATCTGCAGAGGGCACTGTCTCAAACGGTTTCCGAAGATCTAAGTGTGTGGAATCTTCCAGTTCGCCTTTTTTTTTTTCGGGAGATGTCGTGAGTAAAGTAAGTATCCTATATTTCCCAGGCGGTTCAAATTTTTGTTTTGACACTACATAGCCTGTTTACAGGTATTTGACGCTGTTTATTTCGTTAGTTTCATACCATAGATCTATAACGCCTTTCCTTATGGAAATGTGGTGGAACGAATCAATTTGTAGGATATGTATATACGATTAGTTTCAGAAGATGGCTACATGCAGTGCATGTACAAGTTCTTGAATGGCACACTGACCTAAATTCGACATTTATTTTACAGGTTTCCAATTTTCAATAAAAATTCGCCTGTGGAATGTGAGGAGTTTTGCAGAAGAATCGATTTCAATTTGGTTTTAGTACCACTCATACATTTTACATTGTTTGGCAAATGATAAAAGGTGTTTGCTGATGCATATTCAAGTCACATGACAGCTTATTTATTCATGAAGCTCGACATTTTTCTGCACGAAACTGAGAGTAAGGCATTCCACATCTTTCCACAAGAGAAATATATAAGGTAGTCCCCACGAATCGAAACCATGTCTGCCGTGGCAGTAGCCGCTGCAAGCGACGCGAACCGCTTCTCCGCGGTTTCGATCTGGAAGGAGAGGAAAGATGTAGTTTCTATTTTTGTCAGATGGCTCTAAAAAGCAAGAAAATCGAAACACGATTAAATCGGAAAAATATTTCTCTTGCCAAGAGGCAAGTTGAACGAAATATGCTGAAGTCTCAAACTGAGAAAACGGTTGCCAGCACAGTTGCATTTTTCCTCGATAGATACCGTTCTAGCAGTTCCTTTGCTGCTCATAGATGTATGAAATGCGATTTATTTTTCATGGCACAAATGGAAAATAATGGAGAGCGGCTATTAATCTTCTTGTAGACAGGCGGAGCCCAATTTGCTCTTAACGGATATGTAAATACACACGACTGAGCTGTGTAGAGACACTACATGAAAAAAACAATGTTTTTGCTAGGTAAGTAACTATTCTGCCATTTTCTTTCTATAGTAATGCGATTTCCGACTTCTTCTAGAATGTTACCAAGTACTTCAGTCGTCTTATTTCACGGTAACGTGTGGAGTCAACGCTTTCTATAATACGATTATCCTTATACAACTCCACATTTTCGTAAAACACTATCCTTCAGCGTATTCCATAAAAATAACCATTGGGCACTACATGACCTTAATCATCTCCTCTGTACACCGTTTGTAACCCCTTATCAATATATAAACACTGAAGCGCCAAAGAAAGTGGTATAGGCATGCATATTCAAAAATGGCAAATGTGTGTGAAATCTTATGGGACTTAACAGCTAAGGTCATCAGTCCCTAAGCTTACACGCTACTTAACCTAAATTATCCAAAGGACAAACACACACACCCATGCCCGAAGGAGGACTCGAACCTCCGCCGGGACCAGCCGCACAGTCCATGACTGCAGCGCCTGAGACCGCTCGGCTAATCCCGCACGGCATGCATATTCAAATACAAAATAAACAGGCAGAATATGGCCCTGCAATCGGCAACGCCTATGTAAGACAACAAGTGTCTGTCACGATTGTTAGATCGGTTACTGCTGTTGCAATGGTAGTTTATCAAGATTTAAGTGAGTCTGAAGGTGGCGCACGAGCGATGGGACACAGCATCTCCGAGGTGGCGATAAAGTGGGGATTTTCCCGTACGACTACGTCACGAGTGTACCGTGAAGACTAGGAATCAACTATAACATCAAATCTCCGACATCGCTACGGCCGGAAAAATATTCTGCAAGACCGGGGTCAACAACGACTGAAAAGAATCGTTCAACGTGCAGAAGTGCAACCCTTCCGCAAACTGCTGCAGACTTCAATGCTAGGCCATCAACAAGTGTCAGCGTCTGAACCATTCAACGAAACACCATCGATAGGGGCTTTCGGAGCCGAAGTCCCACTCGTGTACCCTTGATGATTGCACGGCACAGAGCTTTACGCCTCGCCTGGGCGGATGGACGTATACGGGTATGGAGAAAACCTCATGAATCCATGGACGCTGCATGTCAGCTGGGGACTGTACAAGATGGTGGAGCTTCTGTAATGGTGTGGGGCTTGTGTAGTTGGAGCGATAGGGGACCCCTGATATGTCTATGTACGACTCTGACAGATGACACGTACGTAAGCATTGTGTCTGATCACCTGCACCCATTCATGTCCATCCTAGGTACATCCACCAGTCATTCACCTAGCCCCATTTAATTCTCTTTACAGTCATGATTATATCTTCCATTCCATTGTCTAACTCACTTACTTGGTTTCTTGTTTCGCTTAATAATTCCCAGCGTGCATCGTTTTAATGCTCACAGATCACCTGTCATTTGTTTAGTGGTATTCGCATTGAATGTACATGACACTGTCATTCAACAGAACTTACAATACTGCTGACTGTAAACCTTTCGCGACACACAGGTCCGTACCTTACATTTGAAATTTCTACTTAGACTACAGGCCATTTTTACCCTTACGTTTTTTTTTATATTCCTGTCGTACCTGATTTTACGTAGAAATATTTTCTAATGAAAGAAAATTTGTTCCATTTTATAACCCTTATGCTATCACAGGCACTCTTCAAATTTCCGTTGAAAAAAGGAAAGAAAAACATTATTTGCTACAGATCGTTTTATTATTTCTAAAATATTCAGTGGTAAAATTCATACACTTTCGCACGCGTTTACACTAGTCCACAAATACATCTCAGTAGCTTCCTGAGACGATGAAAATCGATGTTCGGTCCATTCTTGATGTAAGGAAACGCAAGATCTCACTAGCCTTAAATTAGGCGAATGCGCTCAATGCGACATAAATTGGACGGATTTCTCCCTTAAATAATCACTTGTTTACTTGTGTGAGATGCGTTTTTATGATGAAGTGCCGGCCGGAGTGGCCGGGCGGTTCTAGGCGCTACAGTCTTGAACCGCGCGACCACTACGGTCGCAGGTTCGAATCCTGCCTCGGGCATGGATGTAAGTGATGTCCTTAGGTTAGTTAGGTTTAAGTAGTTCTAAGTTCTAGGGGACTGATGACCACAGCAGTTAAGTACCATAGTTCTCAGAGCCATTTCAACCATTTTAATATTTGTCCGGCCCCTCCTGAAAAGTGCTGTCTCGAAAATTCAGTAGGAAATCTCTTCGTGATGCACGACGCCTCTCTTGCAACGTCTGCCAGCGGAGTTTGTTTATCATCTCCGTAACGCTCTCTCGCCAGCTAAACGATCCCGTGACGAAACGCGCTGCTCTTCGTTGGATCTTCTCTATCAGTCCTACGTGAAGTTTGTGGTAAGTTCCTGTGGGACAAAACTGCTGAGGTCGTCGGTTCGTAGGCTTGCACACCACTTAATCTAACTTAAAGTAACTTACACAAAGGAGAACACACACACATGCCCCAGGAGGACTCGAACCTCCTACGGGGGGAGCCGCGGGAACCGTGGCAAGGCGCTTAAGACCGCGCGTCTACCCCGCGCGGCGGATCCTACCTGGTAGGGATGCCAGATAGATGAATAATACTCAACAGCCTCTCTGTTCCAATCTTGGACAGTTGACTGGCGTTGCGATTTGTCGGACTTGGCTGCTATGTCTCACTTCAGTTGGGTTTACTGATCTAAGTGTTCGGTCTAGGTAGCATTCTGATAATATTTTTGATATTTACATTAAGCACTCACGAATGCCGAAAGCAGCTATCGGGCCAGTTATACACTGACCGAAAAAAATCGGAACACCAAGAAGGAGCTGAGTGATATAAACGTAAGTTCGTAGTCGTGTTTCTACATGTGAAAGATGATGTCCGTTGAAACTTCGCGCCAGTCGCATGAGAGTAGCAGCAGTAGCGCCACTATGAGCATGCAAATCTGGTTTGCTTTAAAGACACGCTTTAACGATCGTCAACGTTAGTTACCTTTCACAATGGACATGGTGAGTTGCTGTTAGTCAAGAATACCTGTAAGGCAACAAAGACGCTATTATCATAACTCATTGAGTTCGAAGGAGATGGTGCATTAGGGCTACAAGAAACTGAATGTTTCTTCTGCTATACTGCAGAAAGACTTGGCAAGAATGTAGTCGTTGTACATGATTATTAAGAGCGGAGGTGACGCTAATGTACATCGAAAGAAGCTCGGGCTCCGGACGGCCACGTGGCACTACCAAGAGGAAAGATCACGTTGTTCGTTGTTTGGCTCTGCATCTGCAGCAGCAATTTGAGTAGCAGGTAGCACCACAGTGAAACAGTAAACAGTTAAAAATCGTTTGTTTTAAGGACAGCTCTGAGCCAGACGTCATGTAGCATGCATTTCACCACCATTTGCGATTTCAGTGGCATCAAGCGAGAACTCATTGTAGGGCAGGGTGGAGGTTAGTTGAGTTTGCTGATGAAATCTGGTTCCGCCACGGTGCCTGTGATAGCCGTGTGTTGATTAGGAGAAGGCCAGTTGAGGGCCTAAAATCAACTAGTCTGTGTGTTGGATACAATGGACCTAAATTTCGTATGACAACAAAAGCAATCTCATGGTTATCCGACGCGCCCTAACAGTAAAATTGTACGTCAGTCAGGTGATTCAACCTGTTGTACTACCATTCATGAACAGCGTTCCAGCGGGTGTTATTCAACACGATAACGTTCGCCCACTCGCCGCTTTTGTAACCCAACATGCTCTACAGTATCGACGTGTTGCCTTAGTCTGTTTGATCACCAGATCTGTCTCCAATCGAGCACATATGCCACATCATCCACAAACAGCATTAACCGCCCCTGTTTGACCGATCAAGTGCAATAAGCATGGAACTCCATCTTAGCAAATGACATCCAGTACTTGTACAAACATTGCATGCACGTTTACATGCTTACATTCAACATTCGGGCGGTTACACAGGTTATTAATGCACCAGCATTTCTCATACGCAATACCTTATCTCGCACTTCCACTAACCTGTGATCTAGCAATTTTAATCACTTAAATATGTTACCTAGCCAAATGTAGTCGCGAAATTTAGTTAGTTTACATTACTTATTTTTTTGGTGCTGCGATTTCTTTTTCATCATTGTAAATTGACCACGTTGTACAACGCTGTATTGACAACACCATTCTCTATTTCAGATGTTCAGCAACTTATGTACGACTGCATTAGTTATTCCATAACTGCCAAGAGTAATAAAGGAACTTGACTCTGAAAATACATAGCTTATAGTTTTAAAAAGGCGGCACAGAATGTACCTGGTTGCCATGATTCAAATTCTTGATCTTCGCTAGCATGTTTCGAACACAGCCCGCCATTCAGCCTACGGGAAATCGCAGGTAAATTTTGTTTATATAATACGGCCGTGAACGTAGAAAACCCAGTATGAAATCGGGTAAAGAAGACATTAAAAGACAGCATGCAGTGCAGTCCGTTCATGCTGCAGGCTGCAAACGATGGCAAGAGAAGTAGAGGAGCAGTTCCTCTTGGGATGCGGAGCGGCGACTATAAGCCGTGCACATTGTGCACAATGCGGTCGGTCGCACTCTCCAAGGGCGGGAAGCGTCGCAGTACGCATGCGCTGGTAGTAGTCACTGGACACGGCGCGCAGCCGTGATCCGCATAGGCCGTGTTGCTCCCCATTAGCTGCCAGTGGACAAAACAGGCAGGACATCTCACTTACCAGGGCCGTCTGTGCGGATAAGCAGCGGTTTCAGAACGCCCGTACCCTAAATAATTGTCACCAAACTTAATGACATACTTGTTCTTGATGGAACAGTTTTGAGCTGGTTTCAAGTGCATGATTATACCCAGCGCACCAGAATAGACGGCTGTTTTTCTTCTTGTTCTTGTTCTTCTTCTTCTTCTTCTTCTTCTTCCTAGCGTGGTCAAGCTTTTCATATAACGGCTTTATCAGTTATGTATATACACCACTGCAGAGGTCAGTTGACACAAAAGCGAAAGATCGTTCGAACCATTTGTCTGTGAATCGAGTAAGCTTTTTACTATGTGACATCGTATTATAACTGTTAGTGTTTGGTGTTTCTTATGCGTACGTTGGGTATCAGTCCAAAATTTTCAAAAACGAGCATTGTTAAACGCCGAGAAGCCGCACAAGTGTTGGACTGTGTAGCAGACTGTGGTGCTCAAACAAATTTCCAAATTGATGGTCTTCCCGTTAATCGATCATCCCTTATTAGATTTCGTGACTGTCCGGCTCGTATCATTAAATCATTAAGATGTAGCGGAACAGGTTCTCTTTCTGACCAGGGTTGCTGCAATTGGGTCCACGCTTACATCTCGTACTAGTACCGCACGGGAGTATAAATGTTATTATCTCGTATTCAACCAGTGGGAGCAAGCAACTGCAGATGCATTAGTTCATCCCCTCGGAAGCAGAGAATTAACTCCATAACATGTCTTACAATTGTTATTTAGTCTGTTTTTTCGAATTCTTTTCTTTGGTGACTGAGTGAATGTCGTGGGTGTAAAGACCTTAATATTCTCTCAGGGTCTACAGAGCTGACCTATACTGCTAGTGTCTCAGTGACGTCATTACTTCAGAGTCCCATCCCGGAACTCTGATCGTTATTCCTCGCGCTTTGGGTGCAGTTCTGTTTACCCGAAAATGAGTACATGAGCCGTTGTCCAGCAATATTCTGCAAGTGATCTTTGCCTTCTCTAAGAAGAGCTGTTTGACAGTGCCTGTTACGGACAAAAATCGTCTATCTCTCACCTTAATTTTGCATGATCTGTGGTCCTAAAGCTATCTACTCTGTAATTTCCGGTTTATTAGAGGAACAAGTATGCTTTCATCTACGTGTCAGTACCACAGATTCAATACTTTACATTACTCACCACTTAACGGCAGTAGTCTGACAGACAGTGTATCCTTAAAGAGTATCTGGGATGTATGATTATAGCACTGCCCTCGGCATACTGTCTCATAGCGTATCTGCGAATTAATGAATGTTGGACTTAGGATATGGCAATTTTTGTAATAGTTAACGATAACCTAAAGTAAACAAGTTATTGAACATCCACATGACTACCAAGAGGTCGAAAAGTTCGGAAAGACGTTGGCTGCATAGCTTTATTTAATGTAGTGTCTGTTTTACTTTCGGTCATTCCACTTCATAAACTTAAAACTAACTCAGAGTTCTACTCTTACATTCCCAAAAATTTAATACGAATGTTACTCCCAAAGCACTTCCACAAACAAACATTCGCATGAATAAGAACTGTTTGCAATTATATGAATACATTTCGTATTTGATTAATTAATTATCGATCCTGTAAATAGTATTGTCATAGAAAACGAAAGAAAGACAAAAATGTCCAAGCATTTGTACGTATCCAAAATAATATTTTGCCGTACCTCAAAATGGATTTCCAACTGTAGTCACATAGACAATAACGAATCCAGATACAAAGATTTTCTCCTCACCCATTCCTCTCCCTAATCTCTCTCTGTCTTTCTCTCGGTAAACTTCAAAGTAAAAATTTTAAATAATTTCTGAAGTGAGTATAGCAATCTTTCTCCGGAATGATTCCGAGAACATAATTTTAGTGCACTTGTATTTGAAGCCATATGAGAGATCAACAATTTATTTTGCATCGATAGTAGTTCAGTTTCGTAATATTGCTTTATCCCATTGTTTCGAAATTCGTGACACAAAAATAGCCTCTGAGGCTTGCGTATGTATTAATTTGCAATATATATAGAAACGACAAAATCGTCTGTTTCCAAGTGGGGTTTTTCACACCGCTCCTGAGCGATGCCAGTACTTTGTGGAACGGCCCCTCACTCGGGTTCAGGCTTGAATCGGTCGCGACACACCATTGATCAGATTATCAAGCCAGTCCTGCTCCGAATTGTCCGATCCTTCAATGGCAATTCTGCGAAGGTCTCACAGAGTACATGATCGTTGTCGAGGTCCAAAAACAGCTCGTTTCAAGCGGACTCACAAACTTTTGATTGGGTTCATGTCCAATGAACAGTCAGGACATTCCATTCTAGTCATCGTAATATGCTGAAGGAAAACGCCGTCAGTACTCACGTTGCAAAATCCGCATAAAATCTGGTAGCAAGCTATCCTGTAATTTCTTAAAATACTTTCCGGGCGGAAAGTGGTTGCTTCGTTCTCTCAGTAAAATGTCAAAACTCTGAAACAAGTCTTTTATTCCATTTCAGTTAAAAAAAAAAAAAACCCTGCCCACATATAATTAGCGAACATCATCACTGTCCTTGGTTCACAGTTCGTGCAACCCAGTACACAAGCAAGGCAGCCAGAAATGTACTTAAGTCCAACCCGAAGAATAACACGATTTCACAGTCAATACTCCACTACTATATCTGAGTGTCACATTCAGTCCTTTTCAGTGGGTTTCTATTAAAGAAATTGCTCGCCAAATATTCCATATACGGATACGAAACATGCCACGCGGAATTTTACAAAGGCCGAAAGTTCACACGCGTTTATCTTTCCAACAAAACAACTCTAGAACTTCCAAACTTCATAAAACAGTCCGTAAATGCAACTGCTTCTACGGCAACACAATCTGGACGCGAAATTCCAATAACTTCTTCATTTTACACTTTATGAAGACTGAAAAGTTCAACATGACCTGCACATCCAGTAGCTGACTACCGACTGACTTGGATGCTGCTTCTACCACAACATATCTAACTAGCAGTGTGCGGGAACTGCTAAACCCTGATTGGTTGATCAAAATGACCAGCCAATCAGAAAAATCGTTGGAGATCATTCTCGCACCAAAACTGTCCTACACCAATCACTATTCCCAGTTCACGTCATTTCAACATGCAAATACAATATAAAATTTAACAGAACCAAACCAAAAGAAAATTAATCTTGGACTAAATTTTTGAATATGATTTTACTTTCACTTGTTATTCCCGCTGCCTCCTTACAAAAGCAAGTACACGTAGCAATATGTCATCAGCAAAGTGGGCACAAACATCTTTCCCACATTATGATCACGTAATGTAATACAATATAAAATATTGAATTTCTACGTATGACCCACTTACACACACTCATTCTCATTCATTCCACAACAACAAAACAAATAGATATTAAATAATAATCTTTTCTGGATTTTATATTACGAAAATGAGAAGTAGTAATGTTTTAGTATGAAAATCCAAATAAATTGACCTGACATTTTGTGAACTCCATTAATGATTTCAAATGATACTAAAAGAGAAACTGTTATTATTCCTGAGTTTTTTAGTCTAAGTGTCTATGATAGATCGAAGGCTGAAATTTTTGTACCATATTCTCTTGAATAACAATAGGCAGTGTATCGACTTTAAACAATATTAAATAATATTTAATGTAATTTATTTAGATTCTTAAGGGTTTGAATATTCAGTCGCTAGAAGTGACACAGATACCGCCTCCAACGGTTAACACAGCGACAGGTGCGAATGAGTCATTGCTAAGACACAATTGGCTGTCTCCTGCCTGCAATGGGCTGTTCTGCAAAGTAGCTTACTGCAGTAAAGTTATCGCGTATTGACTCGCGACGTTACAGAGCATTCAGCCCGCGGTTCCCTTGACTCAAAAGTCGTAGATACCGGTCATCCTGTGCACATATTGACGTGGGCTGCCAGTGGAGTGCTAGTCCTCAACAATAATTGTGAATTGGAACCAGTTCCATGTCCTCAGCGTATCAGTTTCTCTCCGGTGCACACACAGATCCAGAGGCGTCTCTAATTCGTCCGCACTAGTGTTTTACTTTCAGCTGAAATGCTACGATTCATTCGAGTGCGGCGTTCTGCCTGTAGATGTAGCACTCACGGTAACTGTTTGTATGTTTACAAACAACACTAGTAGCTGTCTTCGCATAGGCATAGGAATAGTCACAATAGAAACATACCTGCAAGGACATATCGGGGTTATGTAATACATCCCAGTCAGATTTAAATGTCTACATAGTTAGCTGACACTTGGATGACAACCTTCTGTTTCCTGCTTTCCAATTACGAAGTGGAGAATAGTTGAGCGTTTATCCTAGTCCCATGGGTTTGACGTGTGCATGAGTATTGCACGGTCCGCAGAATCAAATGTTTCATTATGTAAGAGAAGATACTCACTGTATTCAAGCTGTCATTTGGCGCTGCTAGAGCCTCGGACAGAGAAGAATCAATTTTGTTTTCTGACGAGACTCCTTTCCCGAAGCCAGACTGCGAGTTTGACAACAAACTATCCTTACTGAGATGTCACCACTCTTCTATATATTGTTGTTGTTATGGTCTTCAGTCCTGAGACTGGTTTGATGCAGCTCTCCATGCTACTCTATTCTGTGCAAGGTTCCAGTACGTACTGCAGCCTACAACCTTCTGAATCTGCTTAGTGTATTCATCTCTTGGTCTCCCTCTACGATATTTACCCCCCACACTGTCCTCCAATACTAAATTGGTGATCCCCTGATGCCTCGGAACATGTCCTATCAACCGATCCCTTCTTCTAGTCAAGTTGTGCCACAAACTCCTCTTCTCCCCAGTTCTATTCAATACCTCCTCATTAGTTATGGGATCTACCCATCTAATCTTCAGCATTCTTCTGTAGCACCACAATTCGAAAGCTTCTATTCTCTTATTGTCCAAACTACACTCCTGGAAATGGAAAAAAGAACACATTGACACCGGTATGTCAGACCCACCATACTTGCTCCGGACACTGCGAGAGGGCTGTACAAGCAATGATCACACGCACGGCACAGCGGACACACCAGGAACCGCGGTGTTGGCCGTCGAATGGCGCTAGCTGCGCAGCATTTGTACACCGCCGCCGTCAGTGTCAGCCAGTTTGCCGTGGCATACGGAGCTCCATCGCAGTCTTTAACACTGGTAGCATGCCGCGACAGCGTGGACGTGAACCGTATGTGCAGTTGACGGACTTTGAGCGAGGGCGTATAGTGGGCATGCGGGAGGCCGGGTGGACGTACCGCCGAATTGCTCAACACGTGGGGCGTGAGGTCTCCACAGTACATCGATGTTGTCGCCAGTGGTCGGCGGAAGGTGCACGTGCCCGTCGACCTGGGACCGGACCGCAGCGACACACGGATGCACGCCAAGACCGTAGGATCCTACGCAGTGCCGTAGGGGACCGCACCGCCACTTCCCAGCAAATTAGGGACACTGTTGCTCCTGGGGTATCGGCGAGGACCATTCGCAACCGTCTCCATGAAGCTGGGCTACGGTCCCGCGCACCGTTAGGCCGTCTTCCGCTCACGCCCCAACATCGTGCAGCCCGCCTCCAGTGGTGTCGCGACAGGCGTGAATGGAGGGACGAATGGAGACGTGTCGTCTTCAGCGATGAGAGTCGCTTCTGCCTTGGTGCCAATGATGGTCGTATGCGTGTTTGGCGCCGTGCAGGTGAGCGCCACAATCAGGACTGCATACGACCGAGGCACACAGGGCCAACACCCGGCATCATGGTGTGGGGAGCGATCTCCTACACTGACCGTACACCACTGGTGATCGTCGAGGGGACACTGAATAGTGCACGGTACATCCAAACCGTCATCGAACCCATCGTTCTACCATTCCTAGACCGGCAAGGGAACTTGCTGTTCCAACAGGACAATGCACGTCCGCTTGTATCCCGTGCCACCCAACGTGCTCTAGAAGGTGTAAGTCAACTACCCTGGCCAGCAAGATCTCCGGATCTGTCCCCCATTGAGCATGTTTGGGACTGGATGAAGCGTCGTCTCACGCGGTCTGCACGTCCAGCACGAACGCTGGTCCAACTGAGGCGCCAGGTGGAAATGGCATGGCAAGCCGTTCCACAGGACTACATCCAGCATCTCTACGATCGTCTCCATGGGAGAATAGCAGCCTGCATTGCTGCGAAAGGTGGATATACACTGTACTAGTGCCGACATTGTGCATGCTCTGTTGCCTGTGTCTATGTGCCTGTGGTTCTGTCAGTGTGATCATGTGATGTATCTGACCCCAGGAATGTGTCAATAAAGTTTCCCCTTCCTGGGACAATGAATTCACGGTGTTCTTATTTCAATTTCCAGGAGTGTATTTATCGTCCATGTTTCACTTCCTTACATGGCTACACTCCATACAAATACTTTCAGAAACGACTTCCTGACACTTAAATCTATACTCAATGTTAATAAATTTCTCTTCTTCAGAAACGCTTTTCTTGCCATTGCCAGTCTACATTTTATATCCTCTCTACTTCGACCATCATCAGTTATTTTCCTCCCCAAATAGCAAAACTCATTTACTACTTTAAGCGTCTCATTTTCTAATCTAATTCCCGCAGCATCACCCTAGTTAAATCGACTACATTCCATTATCCTCGTTTTGCTTTTGTTGATGTTCATCTTATATCCTCCTTTCAAGACACTGTCCATTCCGTTCAACTGCTCTTCCAAGTCCATCGCTGTCTCTGACATAATTACAATGTCATCGGCGAACCTCAAAGTTTTTATTTCTTCTCCATGGATTTTAATACCTTCTCCGAACTTTTATTTTGTTTCCTTTGGTTCAAAATGGTACAAATGGCTCTGAGCACTATGGGACTTAACACCTATGGTCATCAGTCCCCTAGAACTTGGAACTATTTATACCTAACTAACCCAAGGACATCACACAACACACAGTCATCACAAGGCAGAGAAAATCCCTGACTCCGCCGGGAATCGAACCCGGGAACCCGGGCGCGGGAAGCGAGAACGCTACAGCACGACCACGAGCTGCGGACTTTGTTTCCTTTACTGCTTGCTCAATATACAGATTTAATAACATTGGGGAGAGGCTACAACCCTGTCTCACTCCCTTCCCAACCACTGCTTCCATTTCATGCCCCCTCAGCTCTTATAACTGCCATCTGGTTTCTGTACAAATTGTAAATAGCCTTTCGCTCCCTGTATTTTACCCCTGCCACCTTCAGAATTTGATAGAGAATGTTCCAGTCAACATTGCCAACAGCTTTCTCTAAGTCTACAGATGCTAGAAACGTAGGTTTGTCTTTTCTTAATGTAGCTTCTAAGGTAAGCCGTAGGTTTATCAAAAAAGTTTGAAAAGGCTGGTGGAAAAGAACCTGCCTGCAGTTGCTTGCATTATTGCGAGTGATCTTCTTGACTGTTGGTCCGATGCACCGTGCTGACGGCACACAGGTTGGGCAAAGTCGCAGCGCTGGCCGCTGGGTGAGCAGGAGGTGTCGGCCGGGCAACGCCGGCGCTGGTGCCGGATCGCGCTGACCTCGCTGTGCCGGAAGACTCGCCGCTAGCGCCAGCCAGCGCCGCGGGTTCGCAACAGGTGGCGGGGATCCCGGCCAAGGCCATTAAAGCACCGGCCGATGCTATCACCTGCACACAAAACCGCCGCTGCGCCCACTTCCCACCAACTCCTTCCTTTATTTCTCTCCCCCTCCTTCCCAACAGGCCTCACGATTTACTGCGCCCATTTTCCTCTTGTTTCCGACGTACCTTACAAGCTCCTGCGGCTGAGGAGTCAGAGCAGAGACCGGGCGCTGGACCAGATGTTTCTTGAGCCGTCGGCACACGGACCGTGCATCCGAACGTTGAGCGTTGAGCGTGCCGGGTTTCTGACGTCATAGCGTGGAACAGCACGTTCGCGAGTCTTCCCGAATGTGCAGAGCAATATCTGGCACGTCAGGTATTCTGAGCGTGCGTCTGAGCGTTGACCAATGAAATGGCACAACGCCACCTACGTCACGCTCTCGCCGTCCCCCTTCATTACAGAGTTGTGAGGTGCCATATTGACATTCATTTCAAGCCTATATGTATACAGGGTGTTACAAAAAGGTACGGCCAAACTTTCAGGAAGCATTCCTCACACACAAAGAAAGAAAATATGTTATGTAGACATGTGTCCGGAAACGCTTACTTTCCATGTTAGAGCTCATTTTATTACTTCTCTTCAAATCATATTAATCATGGAATGGAAACACACAGCAACAGAACGTACCAGCGTGACTTCAAACACTTTGTTACAGGAAATGTTCAAAATGTCCTCCGTTAGCGAGAATACATGCATCCACCGTCCGTCGCATGGAATCCCTGATGCGCTGATGCAGCCCTGGAGAATGACGTATTGTATCACAGCCGTCCACAATACGAGCACGAAGAGTCTCTACATTTGGTACCGGGGTTACATAGACAAGAGCTTTCAAATGCCCCCATAAATGAAAGTCAAGAGGGTTGAGGTCAAGAGAGCGTGGAGGCCATGGAATTGGTCCGCCTCTACCAATCCATCGGTCACCGAATCTGTTGTTGAGAAGCGTACGAACACTTCGACTGAAATGTGCAGGAGCTCCATCCTCCATGAACCACATGTTGTGTCGTACTTGTAAAGGCACATGTTCTAGCAACACACGTAGAGTATCCCGTATCAAATCATGATAACAAGCTCCATTGAGCGTAGGTGGAAGAACATACTGACGAAACTAAAATGAGCTCTAACATGGAAAGTAAGCGTTTCCGGACACATGTCCACATAACATATTTTCTTTATTTGTGTGTGAGGAATGTTTCCTGAAAATTTGGCCGTACCTTTTTGTAACACCCTGTATATGCCGTTTCTGAGCACCAGCAAATTGACAATCACTGGAAAATTCGTTGTTAACTGTGTGATTCGTTCCAATAAAATAATAAGAAACATCATATTCGTGGCAAAAGAATTATTGTAACTTGCGTATTATGAGAGTAGGTTATTTGAAGTCAGCGACACACTGAAGATCCACCCAAAACGCATTGTTCTTGGTACAATTTGTTGTAATTAAATTTCAATTGGTAACATATCTACGACTTAGGTTTTCAAAAAGCTGTAACACAATAAGATTAGATACAAATAACGTGCTGTTGGTTTAGCGTATGCCAGCACGGTAGCTCAGCGTGTTCGGTCAGAGAGCTGGATGGCCTCTGTAATAAGAAACTGAGTGGAAGGATCAACAAGCGAACTTCACCGGATGTCATGTGACGTCCGCAACGAACAAACACAACGATCAACAACGAAAAAAAAGAAAAAAAAGAGGGTTAGCTGCCCTCTGTAATAAAAAAAAAGCTGAGTGGAAGGATCAACGACGAACTGAAACGGATGTCTTGCGACGTCCGCCCCGAGCAGATGCAACGAACTAAAACGAACAAAATGAGATTTATTTAAAAAAAAAAAAAGCGTAATGAGTAACGTCACTGGCCTCTATGAAGATGATAGTTGGGCGGTGGTTCCCGTCTTGACACTTCCAAATTTTTTTTTCCTAAGATTCACGTTATTTGGTTCTGATACTTTATTATTAGTTTAATATAAGTATATACTATAATAGTTGATGTTGTGTAAATATAAGTTCACCTTTTTTTGAGGGATGACTTTGTTCGATTGGCCTAATCTACAGGACAGTTTGCGCTACTTATTAGTTTAATATAAGTATATACTATAATAGTTGATGTTGTGTAAATATAAGTTCACCTTTTTTTGAGGGATGACTTTGTTCGATTGGCCTAATCTACAGGACAGTTTGCGCTACTTGCATAAAGATATTTTGCTCCTTTTTCTTTTACGCTTCGTAATTCACATGTTGCAAAGATTCTGCTACTGGATAGGAACAGTGATCAAGTAAGACTGACCTTGGGGTTTTATTAAAATGTGGGAATGATGAAATAATATTTATATTATTCGGAGAAGTATTCCAAATTTGTACCGCACTGTTTGTAAATGCAACTTTTTGTAAGTCTGTGTCCTTATTGATTGGACATGGTACTTTCCTTTCCGTGGACGATGGAGGAAATGTGCGTTTTAATAGAGGTAACGTAGGAATTTTAGCGCGCCCGTTGAGTAAATACTGTGATTTACGGACTAGAAACATCCCTCAACTGCCGCTGGACTGCGTTGCGATCGCGTATACCACGTTGGTCCCACGTACCGTATGCACAAGTCGTATCGTTCCTGAACGTTCAGCATCACGTTGAACTTGGCACGCTCAACGTTAACGTTCGACAGCACGGTCCGTGTGCCGACGGCTTTACTCTTTTCGTGTGTACAAGCTAGAGAGACGTGGTAGTTCAGTAGTAAAGTACCATATTACGGATCCTAGGGATTCGATCCCCAGTCAGTGTTGTGAGTTTCCTCTGTCAGTTACCACTTCTGGCAGCTTTGTCAAAATGCTTAGTTACGCTGTGCTCGGACTCCACGTCAAACCGTAGGTTCCCCTACAGTCAGTCAATGACCTATCTTCCTTACTGAAGATTCAAGTAGCGTTACGTAGGCACTTCCGTTGCTGACTCAAGAGTCCAGTGAGAGAGCCCACTTGGCGCACACAGGTGGACCAGGTTTGTCGGAGGCAGCTGTCTAGACACTCATTACGCAGCTGAGTCCTTGAGCCAGCTGCTGTCGAGGAAGTTGCTGCCACCCTTTATGAATTTACTCCATCTTCTGCGGTCTTCGTCCAGCTTCCCTCATTTTCCACAGTCAGTATTAACTGCGTTCATGTCGGGCTTGACGCAGTCTTCGAAGCGCGTTGCATGTCTGCCAAGAGGTCTCTCTACATGTGCTGTCTCACTAAGCAGTGTGCGTCGGGGAAGACGGGAGTGGTCTATACAATGTCGATGTCCTGGCTACCGCACGTGACGTTGCTTGAGAGTGGCTGTAATACTCGGTAGCTTCGCAATGTTCAGAACCTTCTCTTTTGTCACTTCTTCCCTCCATGTTTTGCCTAGAATGTTTCATAAGCAACACAGATGAAAGGTGATGAGCTTATTGATTAGCGTATGATGTCCAGATATCAGCACCGTATAAGAGGGTGCTCAACTCGACTGCTTGATCTACGAGCTGGGTGAGTAAGTTCAAAGGTCGGAGCAGGGCAAAACATCATTTCCAGTAGGACCGTGCCTAGTAAAGCATTATGACGTTAATCCAATCTTCGGGTACATGACAGCTTCACCTATCTTCATGTGCATGGCAGTTCACCTCGCGCTTCCTAGTAATAGCTCTGCTCCTCCTTTGTGAACAGTTGTCTTGTAATCCATATATAGCTACTGGAGATGGTACACTGCTGGCTTCTTTCTACCCGGCAACCATCTCACAAAGCTGGTTCGAATGGCTCTGAGCACTGTGGGACTTAACATCTGAGGTCATCAGTCCCCTAGAACTTACAAATACTTAAACCTAACTAACTTAAGGACATCACACGCATCCATGCCCGAGCAGGATTCGAACCTGCGACCGTAGCAGTCGCACGGTTCCGGACTGAAGCGCCTAGAACCGCTCGTCCACCGCCGCCGGCCACAAAGCTGGTTGTGAGAAAAATACAGATTGTAAAATTTAATTCGTAACCCCGGTGAGACTTCACGTTATTCACATACATAAAGCACATACAATGCAGTAATAAGGAACGAAAACAAAACTTTAAAATCTATTAGACGAAGCTGTCATTAGATAAAGAGAGTAAGATTGTATTAAAGAGTATAATTGTTTGTCCTTCCAAAAGAAACAACCCTAGAATATATCTTAAGCGATTAGGGAAACCACGGAAAACGCATTTCTGTGTGGCCGGACGGGCATTTGAAATATCGTTCTCCCACATGCGAGTCCAGAATCTCATCACTGTGCCGCCTGGCTTAGTGTGTTCCAACAAGAAGCCCTTGACAGAGTGGAATGAGTTAAAAGAAACTGGAGTATCGTTTTAAAATTCAGAGGTTCACATCTTTATGCAGTAAGTCACCATGATTACACTACATGGTGAAATTTATCCGGACACTTATCAGTAGTCACGAATAAGTGTGTCCACCTTTTGCTTTTATGACATATTGAACTCTGCTTGAGACCTTTTTAATGAGGTGCCTGAATCTCTGTGGGGTAATGACAGCTGATACCACAGAAATTACTGATAGTGGACGCTGATGTCACGAATGAAGTCGACAGTCTAAGTTATCCCCAAGGTAGGTTCGGTTCAGGTGTGGGTTCTGAGGAGTCCAGTCCATCGCAGGGAAGTTTTTGTCCACAAATCGTTGTCTGACAGTTGTTCTTTCATGACAGGATGTACGAGGTGCATTCAAGTTCTAAGGCCTCCGATTTTTTTTCTCCGGACTGGAAAGAGATAGAAACATTCGCATTGTTTTAAAATGAGGCAGCATTCATTGTCAATACGTCCCAGAGATGGCAGCTCCATACGGCAGATGGAATTTTACCGCCAGCGGCGAGAATGAGAACTGTTTTAAATACTTAAAAATGGCGACGTTTTCCTTACTTGAACAGCGTGCAATCATTCGTTTTCTGAATTTGCGTGGTGTGAAACCATTTGAAATTCATCGACAGTTGAAGGAGACATGTGGTGATGGAGTTATGGATGTGTCGAAAGTGCGTTCGTGGGTGCGACAGTTTAATGAAGGCAGAACATCGTGTGACAACAAACCGAAACAACCTCGGGCTTGCACAAGCCAGTCTGACGACATGATCGAGAAAGTGGAGAGAATTGGTTTGGGGGATCGCCGAATGACTGTTGAACAGATCGCCTCCAGAGTTGGCATTTCTGTGGGTTCTGTGCACACAATCCTGCATGACGACCTGAAAATGCGAAAAGTGTCATCCAGGTGGGTGCCACAAATGCTGACAGACGGCCACATGGCTGCCCGTGTGGCATATTGCCAAGCAATGCTGACGCGCAACGACAGTATGAATGGGACTTTCTTTTCGTCGGTTGTGACAATGGATGAGACGTGGATGCCATTTTTCAATCCAGAAACAAAGCGCCAGTCAGCTCAATGGAAGCACACAGATTCACCACCAGCAAAAAAATTTCGGGTAACCGCCAGTGCTGAAAAAATGATAGTGTCCATGTTCTGGGACAGCGAGGGCGTAATCCTTACCCACTGCGTTCCAAAGGGCACTACGGTAACAGGTGCATCCTACGAAAATGTTTTGAAGAACAAATTCCTTCCTGCACTGCAACAAAAACGTCCGGGAAGGGCTGCGCGTGTGCTGTTTCACCAAGACAACGCACCCGCACATCGAGCTAACGTTACGCAACAGTTTCTTCGTGATAACAACTTTGAAGTGATTCCTCATGCTCCCTATTCATCTAACCTGGCTCCTAGTGACTTTTGGCTTTTTGCAACAATGAAAGACACTCTCCGAGGCCGCACATTCACCAGCCGTGCTGCTATTGCCTTAGCGATTTTCCAGTGGTCAAAACAGACTCCTAAAGAAGCCTTCGCCGCTGCCATGGACTCACGGCGTCAGCGTTGTGAAAAATGTGTACGTCTGCAGGGCGATTACGTCGAGAAGTAACGCCAGTTTCATCGATTTCGGGTGAGTAGTTGATTAGAAAAAAATCGGAGGCCTTAGAACTTGAATGCACCTCGTACTGTCATGCTGATTCGATGAATCATCGTCAGCGAGGTATCCTTCTACTGTTCGCAGCACATTGTGCTGTACGATGTGTACATATCCTTCTCTATTTAGCGTTCCCTTAAGTACATTAAGGATACCACACCATTCATACGAAAAACACCCCCTTATCGCAACACCACATCCTCTGTACGACACTTTTGGCGCTACAACTGTTGTCGGCGACGTTCCCCAGGCAGTCACCCGACCCATACCTTTCCATCGGATTAACACAGAATATAACCCGATTAATCACTCCGATTCATTCGTTTCCAGTCATTCACTGTTCAGTGCGTCGTTCTTTATACCACCTCAATCCACATTAGCATTGACTACAGAAATGTGTGACTTACAAGGAGCTCCTCGAACATCGTACCCCATTCTTTTTCAACTCCCTACGCACTGTCATTGTTCTAGCTTTGACAAGCACGAGTGATTCCTTTCGTTAATTTCACACTACTTTTTACACTCACCCTCGATTCGACGATCCCTGGCCGTCAGTACTTGAGATCTACCTGGTCTTGGTTCAATTGTGAATGTTCCTTCACGTCTCCACTTCAGAATCAATCACCAACAGTTGCCTTGTACAGGTTTAGATGGGTTGAAATTCGTGATGGACTAGTTACTCAGGTGACATCCAGTGATTAAACTACGTTCGAAATCACAGAACTCAGTTGAACTACCAATTCTGCTGTTTATGGTTTTCTAGTGACATCTACATTTCATCAAAATATAAGAGGTATAAGAGATAAAGGTAGTGAACTGCTTACGGATATTTATTCTGACATTACTGGTACATCTGAGCACCATTTAAATAATTTGACAATTCAGAGACTTCCTTTACCAGGACACAAATTAGCTGGCTGTTTTTAAGGAGTTCTTTTCGGAGTGGGCGAATGGCCATGTATGTAAAAAAAAATAGTATTCCATTTGAGTCCGTAAAGGTATGACGGCACTGCACTGAATAGGTATTTGAATGCCGTGCAGGGGCCGTTGAATTTAGTGAAACTAAACTTCTAATTTTTGTTGTTTACAGGTCCCCTAACTTTGACTTCAGTGCATTTCTGCTCAAGCTGGAGAGGGTTCTTGGTTCACTTTATAGGAAGTATCAAAAATTAGTTGTATGTGGAGACGTCAATTTCAATTTTGCATGTGACTGTGCAAGGAAAAGGATGCTGGAAGATCTCCTAAATTGATATGATCTGATGAAAACTGCATTTTTTCCAATCAGGGTGTAGGGGAACAGTAGCACAGCCGTAGACAATATTTGTATTCATTCTTCATTACTATATGGGCATTCTGTTATTAAAAGAGTGACTGGTCGTTCAGACCATGATGCACAAATTTTAACACAAAGGTTTTTGGTACTGAAACAAAGGTTTTATATAATTACCAACTATGTAGAAAACCTAATCCAACAGCAATAGAGGGATTTTTAAACCTCGTTAAGGAACAGGAGTGACAGGATGTTTATAGTGCCGATCACATAGACGACAAATATAATGCTGGCCTTGACACATTTCCTGTGCTCCTTGAAAGATGCTTTCCATTAGAACTCTCTAAACAGGGCACTCGCAGTAAAAGGCAGCCTGAGTGGCTGACTGTTGGGTTAAGGATATCATGTTGTACGAAGTGGGAATCATATCAAAATGTTAGAAACAATCGCAATAAAGCTACAATAGCGCATTACGAACAGTATTGTAATGTGCTTAATATTTTTTAGGAAGGTAAAAAGTATGTCTTACGCAAATAGAGTAGCTAATTCACAGGATAAATTTAAAACCATGTGGTCAGTCGTGAAGCAAGTGTCTGGTCAGTAGCACAAGATCGACGATATAAAGTCAGTTCGTAGTAAAAATATTTCTGTTGCTGATAAGTCAGATATATGTGCAGTATTTAAGAATCACTTTCTGAGCATTGCTAGTGAATTAAATAAAAATTTAATTTATACAGGGAATCATGCAGCTCTGTTGGAAAATACCTTTTCGAGATTGATGTCTGAAATACTACTCTGTGATACTGACAAGGAGGAGATTGAGTCAATAATTAAATCACTGAAGACTAAGGACTCTCGTGGATATGACGGAGAGTCCAGCGGAATATTAAAGTACTGTGCTGCCCATGTTAGCCCTGTGCTGAGCCAAATTCGTAATTTTTCCTTCAAGACTGGTCAGTTTCCCGACCGATTAAAGTACTCAGTAGTATATCTCAGTAGTAAATGGAGAAAGGGCTAATGTAGATAATTTTGGAAATATTTGTATGCCATCCAAGGATAATTGACCATTGTATTTCGTATAATTTGCTATTAAACTTCACAGTGCGGTTGTAGAAGTGGTTTAACAACTGAATATGCTATATTCTCTTTTCTCTGTGAGGTACGGGAGGAATTAATCAAATGGTTTCGAACGCTAGGCATCTTTTTTAGTTTAACTACGGCATTTAATTGTGTTGATCACAAAATATTGCTCCAGAAGTTGGACCAGTGTGGAATATGAGGAGTAGCTCACACTTGGTTCACCTCTTACTTTAACAAGACACAGCAAAAGGCCACTATCCACAGTGTTGACAATGGCTATGATGTGGGGTCTAAGAGAGGCACAGTCAAGTGGGGGGTGCCCCAAGGATCAGCGCTTGGGCCACTTCTGTTACTAATTTATATAAATGATATGCCTGCCAGTATTACCGGTGGTTCTAAAATATTTCTGTACACTGATGACACAAGTTTGGTAGTAAAGGATGTTGTGTGCATCACTGGCACTGTTTCAAATGGTGCAGTTCATAACATAAGTTCATGGCTTGTAGAAAATAAACTAAAGCTGAATCATAGAAAGACTTAGTTTTTACAGTTTCTAACACGCAATTCAACAAAACCCAACGTTTTAATTTCACAGTATGGACATATGATTAGTGAAACTTAACAGTTCAAATGTCTAGGTGTTGAGATAGATAGTAGGCCTAAACTGTCGTGGAAAGTCCACGTTCAGGATCTTGTGCAGAGACTTAATGCTGCCATTTTATACTATTCGAACCGTATCTGAAGTAAGTAATAGTTCGAAACGCAAAGTAGTCTACTTTGGTCATTTTATTCACTTATGGCGTATGGTATTATACTTTGGGGTAGCTTCTCCCATTCTCAAAGGAATCTTTTGGTTCGGGAACGGCTGGTTCGGGCAGTAAGTGGTGTAAATTTGCGAACCGCTTGTCGATGTCTGTTCGTTAGATTTGGTGTTCTGAGATTATCCCATCAATATATATAGTCTTTAGTGTCGTTTCTTGTTAACAATATCAGCTTATTCCCAAGAAGTAGCAGCTTCCACTTAGTTAATACTAGGCAGAAATCCAATCTGCATTTGCATCGCTCTTCCTTGACTCATGTGCAGAAAGGTCTGCAGTGTATGGCTGCACACATTTTCAGTAAGCTACCACAAGAATTCAAAAATCTTAGCAGTAATCCACGTGCTTTCAAGTCGAAACTGAAGAGTTTTCTCATAGGTCACTCCTTCCATTCTGTCGAGGAGTTGCCTGAAAAATTAAACTGGTTCCTGTGTTATATTGTTGATCAGGTTTACATAAACTTATGGCTTGTCTTTTTTTGGGTTCATAAATATTTTATTTTATCTGTTATTACTTTTATATTGTAATTTCATGTACTGACACGTTTCATGGCCTTGGAGAATTGCTCCTCAACTTGGTCCTATGGAACTAGACGTGTAAAATAAAAGTAAATCCACATACATACTCCACAAATGACCGTACGGTGAATGGCGGAAGGTACCACGATCCACTACTACTCGCTTCCTTTCCTGTTCCACTAGCAAAAAGAACGAGGGAAAAACGACTGTCTGGAAGTCACCATACGAGCCCTTGTTTATCGCATCATATCTTCGTGGTCCATACTCGAAATGTGCGTTGGCGTCAGTAAAATCGTTCTCCACTCAGCCTCAGACGCCGGTTTCTAAATTTCCGCAATGCTGTCTTGCGGAGAGAGCGCCGTCTTCCCTGCAGGAGTTCCCGTATGAGTTCACGAAGCATTTCCGTAACACTTACGTGCTGATAGAATCTACTGGCAACAAACCTAGCAGCACGCCTCTAAATTGGTTCGATATCTTATTTTAATCCGTCCTGGTGGGGATCCCAAACACTCGAGCACTGCTCAAGAATGGGTCGCGCTATCGTTCCATACGACTTCCGCTTTATTAATGAGCTACGCTTTCCCAGAATTATCTCAATTAAACGAAGTCGAGCATTTGCGTTACCTACTACCAACCTGACATGTTCATTCCATTTCATAAAGCTTTGCAACGTTATGCCTAGTCATTTAATGGATGTTACTGTCTCAAGCAACACCCTGCTAATACGATATTCGAACGTTACAGAATTGTTTTTCCTGCTCATCTGCATTAACCTACATACCTCTACATTTGCAGCAAGCTGCCGTTCATCACACCAACTGGAAATTCTTTATAAGTCATCTTGTATACTCTTACAGTCACTGAACGATGACTCCCTCCCGTACACCACACCGTCGTTAGCAAACAGCAGTAAATTGTTGCTCACTCTTAACGTTAGATAATTTTTGTATATAGAGATAAAGAGCGCTCCTGTCACACTTCCCTGGGGCAGTCTGACGAAACCCTTGTCTCTGCTGAACACTCGCCGTCGAGGACAGTGTCCTGGGCTCTATTACTTAAAAAGTCTTCGAGTCACTCACTTATCAGGAAACCTATACAGCACGCTCGGACCGCTGTTAACCCTCTGCAGCGGGGCATCGTATCGGACGCTTTCCGGAAATTGAAGAACAAGGAATCTGTCCGTTGCTTTACACCCTTGGTTTTAGGATGTTAAGTGAAAAAAGGGCAAGCTAAATTTAGCACGAGCGATGCTTTCTACATCCGTGCTGATATATGGGTAGAATCTTTTCTGTCTGAATTATATTTATTATGTTCTAACTCAGAATGTTTTGAATAATCCTGAAGGAAATCGATGTTAGGGGTACAAGTCTGCAACAACTTGCAGGCTGCTGCACCCTGCATCCTCGATAGCGGTAGACAGGGGCTCGTCCACATCTCGCTGCCGCCGCACACCGTGGCAGATCGTAGCCATAAGCGCCTTCAGCTGCTCGCGAACTACGTCTTATGGTTAATTCTGCATTGCTTAGGACTGTCTGCATACTTGTGATCAGATAGTGTACATCACCCTCATTCTTCCAAAATCCAGACAACAACTGTAGGAAAAACCATCCGTGGGTTTTGTAACACTTTTCTTCACATAATTGGCCTGAATTGTCCCAGTCAGTTTACAAAAACACGAAGTATTAATATCTGTCAAAAAGTAACTGAATCTACATCTACATCTACATTGATACTCCGCAAGCCACCCAACGGTGTGTGGCGGAAGGCACTTTACGTGCCACTGTCATTACCTCCCTTTCCTGTTCCAGTCGCGTATGGTTCGCGGGAAGAACGACTGTCTGAAAGCCTCCGTGCGCGCTCTAATCTCTCTAATTTTACATTCGTGATCTCCTCGGGAGGTATAAGTAGGGGGAAGCAATATATTCGATACCTCATCCAGAAACGCACCCTCTCGAAACCTGGCGAGCAAGTTACACCGCGATGCAGAGCGCCTCTCTTGCAGAGTCTGCCACTTGAGTTTATTAAACATCTCCGTAACGCTATCACGGTTACCAAATAACCCGGTAACGAAACGCGCCGCTCTTCTTTGGATCTTCTCTATCTCTTCCGTCAACCCGACCTGGTACGGATCCCACACTGATGAGCAATACTCAAGTATAGGTCGAACGAGTGTTTTGTAAGCCACCTCCTTTGTTGA
The DNA here is from genome assembly GCF_021461385.2 of Schistocerca piceifrons. NCBI lineage: Eukaryota > Metazoa > Arthropoda > Insecta > Orthoptera > Acrididae > Schistocerca > Schistocerca piceifrons. The sequence goes on from NC_060138.1 coordinate 348,618,923, forward strand.
TGGATTACATTTTCTAAGCACTCTCTCAATGAATCTCAACCTGGTACCCGCCTTACCAACAACTAATTTTATATGATCATTCCACTTCAAATCGTTCCGCACGCATACTCCCAGATATTTTACAGACGTAACTGCTACCAGTGTTTGTTCCGCTATCATATAATCATACAATAGAGGATCCTTCTTTCTATGTATTCGCAATACATTACATTTGTCTATGTTAAGGGTCAGTTGCCACTCCCTGCACCAAGTGCCTATCCGCTGCAGATCTTCCTGCATTTCGCTACAATTTTCTAATGCTGCAACTTCTCTGTATACTACAGCATCATCCGCGAAAAGCCGCATGGAACTTCCGACACTATCTACTAAGTCATTTATATATATTGTGAAAAGCAATGGTCCCATAACACTCCCCTGTGGCACGCCAGAGGTTACTTTAACGTCTGTAGACGTCTCTCCATTGATAACAACATGCTGTGTTCTGTTTGCTAAAAACTCTTCAATCCAGCCACACAGGTGGTCTGATATTCCGTAGGCTCTTACTTTGTTTATCAGGCGACAGTGCGGAACTGTATCGAACGCCTTCCGGAAGTCAAGAAAAATAGCATCTACCTGAGAGCCTGTATCTAATATTTTCTGGGTCTCATGAACAAATAAGGCGAGTTGGTTCTCACACGATCGCTGTTTCCGGAATCCATGTTGATTCCTACATAGTAGATTCTGGGTTTCCAGAAATGACATGATACGCGAGCAAAAAACATGTTCTAAAATTCTACAAGAGATCGGCGTAAGAGATATAGGTCTATAGTTTTGCGCATCTGCTCGACGACCCTTCTTGAAGACTGGGACTATCTGTGCTCTTTTCCAATCATTTGGAACCCTCCGTTCCTCTAGAGACTTGCGGTACACGGCTGTTAGAAGGGGGCAAGTTCTTTCGCGTATTCTGTGTAGAATCGAATTGGTATCCCGTCAGGTCCAGTGGACTTTCCTCTATTGAGTGATTCCAGTTGCTTTTCTATTCCTTGGACACTTATTTCGATGTCAGCCATTTTTTCGTTTGTGCGAGGATTTAGAGAAGGAACTGCAGTGCGGTCTTCCTCTGTGAAACAGCTTTGGAAAAAGGTGTTTAGTGTTTCAGCTGCAAATCACCCAAAAGGAAAAAAACACAGTTCTTCAAAACTACATACCGACCAACATAAGGACTGAATCCCTTGGCCATTATCCACTGATACCAGACATTCATCCGTTCTTTCCTGAACTAGGTAAACGCTTAATTGATCTCTGCTCCTCCCAAGTTCCACCATTCACTTGAAATCTTTGGACAAAGTACACTTTTTGTATCTGATAGTCTTCTCCCACTCACATCCCACAACCTCTAATGCAGTTACCACACTTCTTCAAGGATTTCATATACCTTCACCTGTCTCAGATCTCCCAAAACTTCGCAGGCCAGCATTAAATTTTAGCCCCTTTCCTTGAAAAAATTTACGTCCTGCCGCACCTATATCAGCATATCCCACCTTCCGTCGATCTCCAATCCTTCCGCATCCTTATCCATGGACTTTTCAAATGGTTCAAATGCCTCTAAGCACTATGGGACTTAACATCTGAGCTCATCAGTCCCCTAGACTTACAACTACCCTTAACCTAACTAACCTAAGGACATCACGCACATCCATGCCCTAGGCAGGATTCGAACCTGCGACCGTAGCAGCAGCGCGGTTCCGGACTGAAGCGCCTAGAACCGCTCGGTCACAGCGGCCGGCCATGGACTTTTATTCGTCTTCCTCTTCTAGACTATGAATTCATCTCTAAAGCTACCCATCCTATCAGTTGTAACCTACCCTACGTTCCCTTGCAGATGAAGGCTCCATCTTATCTTCCTCATGCCTAACTGGAATTCTTCTCACCTTCTGACACCCAGGTCCCCCTTATTAGATACTTACCCAACACATATCTCACATCCTTTTTAAATATTTCAGCTTTCCAATCCTATCCCTATCTAAATCACTAGCCGACGTTTACCATGAGCTATTAGCAAAACTATTCTAATCGATTGTAGAACAATGCACACCGTTATAATGTTTCGTAATGTAAACGTTTGTATGTCTCTGGAAATTCTCTTTTTCAATGGCTGAAGAGTGGCAGCCGCCCCACTGCCTGCCAGAACCTTATATAGAACATGCAATTTGATTTCATTTGAGTATTTCGAGGACAGCATACATAAATAACAACATATTGTAATTACAAACACAAAATTTACATTTCGTCTACACATTGGTAATCTGGGAAGAACTCTGAAAGCATAGCATTCTCGTTCTTTTTTGCCGTTTATGTGGTTTTTGCTAGGATACTGAACCAAAGTTTCATGTCTGATAGAAGACTTTGTAGTGTTGTCACTAGCTAATGTAAGTAACGTGCTTTCCAATAGAGTAGTACACAACACACGAATGAGTTAGAACAGTTCAGATATAAATTACTGTACTTCATTGTTTGTAATAGACTTCAGCAGCACAATTTATTGATGACATATGGAAATTTGTGCCTGACCGGGACTCGAAACAGAATTTCCCGCTTTACGCTTGCGGTCGCCTTAACTACATCGGCTATATGCGCACACCTGCTGGATAAACCTAAACGTCCAAATATCACCGCGTGTCCACGTCCTGCACTCGCGCAGTTGCTGTGATTCCCGCGCGGGGAGAGAAGTATTTATTACTGTCGTGACCTGTCTAGGCATGTAAGACTATTTTGCAGTGTCTGTGTTTCACGTTGTACAATGTGTTGACCTACACAAGTGGACGTTAGGTGGTTTAAAGAGCGACGGCATTGCACAGTTGATGATTCGAAGCGAGTGATTTGCTGTGATGAATCAAAGCTGCCATCGTGTGTGTGTGTGTGTGTGTGTGTGTGTGTGTGTGTGTGTGTGTGTGTGTGTGTGTGTGTTTTGCCAACAGTGAAGAGCAGTATGGAGCTGTTCATCGTGGTAAGAGTGCTTCAGCAAATGCTAAATATGGAAAGATATGAACACATTTTACAGCGTTGTGTACTGAGTAAAGTCGAGAACAGTTCGGAGACGGTAACAGTTACCAACATGAAAATGCGCCCAGTCATAAAGCAGTATCTCAGCGACAATGGTTTATGAACAACAACATTCCTGTAATGGACTGTCCCGACGCGGACCAAATGGAACACCTTTTAGATGAGTTAGAATATCGACTTTGCTCCAGACTCCAACGCCCACCTGCCATTCCTCTACGGATATTGTCGCATTACTGAACTGTGACAATTCAAGCAGCCATCATCGCGAATGGTTGACGCAGCCAGTAGTAATGTCCACTAGCAGGCGCCCAGATACTTCTGATCAGATCTTGTACATTTATCCTCTACAGACATTATACATGCACATAGCAGAACAACAGTACCTGTTTGTGACTATAAACAAGAGTGATAATATTATATTGTAATAAAAATTCACTTCATATACCCGAAATACACATTTTTCCCCACACATCAAAGATGAAATTTAATCGCTTCCCAAGTACATTGGAAAAAAGTGGTATGAAATGATAACTCTAAATAAGCTAAAGAGGAGTTGAACAACGCGATATCGTACAGACAAATCAAAATCTTACGGTGTGCCATCTCTTACACTATACGCCACCTCTCACTACAGGAGATTAAAAGAGGAAGATAGTGCTCTGTCCACCGCTACTTTCACTGTGATTGCTATCCCCTCATCCACGCTGAAGGCCAGGCGGCGCACGAAAAAGTGGGTGGACTGTCGGTCGTGCCTTTGTTGGCGTCAGGTAGATCTCAAGGCTACAGACAGCTGTGTTGCTTACAACGAGCACAGCGCTGGTGCAACTCGTTACGCCGCCACACTTGCTCGTTGTTGCCTGAAACGAATGTTTTTCTGGCGCTTCACAGCATTAGGTGTTCTGAGACGCAAGCTGGAGGTAACTGCCTATCTGCATCGTTAGGGGTCCACCGTCCGAGAGATAGAATCTCTTGCTATACTTGACCAGTAATGTGTAGAAAATTATTGTAGCAGTAGATTTTACACGGTCCGTTATCGAGTGCAGTAGCAGCAGTCTTGCGATCTGCCATAGATCTCTCTTTAAAATTGCAGATTGATTTTCTGTGTGTTCCTCACTGAAGCAAAAAGCCAGGGGTGTGGCGTTGTGCGCATAATGACATCTCTGATATCATTCCAAGCATCGAAGACAATACTTTCATAATGATTATGAATTACCCACTTTGTGAGTTGTCTTCCCTCTTGCACAGGAGTACAGCAGTTGAGTAATCTTTTGACAGTTAGGGGAATCTGGGAGGAGAACATTAGAACGCTTTCCTGACTTTCCCAGAACCACTGCCGCCCAGGCACGAGTTTTTTTACATTCCTTGGTGAAAAAAAGTACCTTTCCCCACAGGGTTTTCATTTCGAAGTTATTTAAGCGGCCACGAAAGACTCTAAATACTCGCCGATTCTCAGATTTAGCAGACGACCTCTCTGCTTGCAAGAAACATTAGAAACAGTTCTTCATTGGCTGCCACCTTCCCCCAGTAGTGGATACGTAAATTCTGGACGTGATGACATTACGTACTCTATCAGTTCGTAGGTACTGTTAGACCTGAGAGAATACTTGCACGACCACCAACGGGCGAGGTGCGGAAGCCTACCGAAGCAAATGGCTTGGTAATCTCTTCAATCTGTTTCTCGTCTCTGCCAGCCCAGATATGGTTTAGTTTCACGCTCGCTTCTTCCTAACTCCCCGTCTCTTTATCACGACAGTTGGTATGTTCCACTTCATCTTTCACGTCAATGATATTATTGCCTACTAACCAAAATGTTGAATATTAAGAAACCAATTACATGCATATCTGCCATCATTTGACTTCTGGTTTTCTTATTACTGATTGGAATGTAGGTATTTTTGCTGTCCTTTCCATGCCACTAAGTTCATAGATTTGTTATATAACTCCACCTTGCCATGATAAGTGGTGTTAATGGTAACTGGCGCTCTATCTTATTGTTTATACTAGTAGTACTGCGTTCTCATACTACCTCATGTGGCCAAAGTTCTGACACCTCAGTGAGTACTCTTTGTGATGATGCCAGGCTGAGCATCGGACAGAATTTATATGTAGATACGTCGTAGACAGAACACACACGTTTCTGTTCTTAGTGTTACTGAACCCACGAAAATTAGTGTGTTCCAACAAGGCGTGATTTTGGAGCATTCTAATTCGGTTATTACGTGAAAGAGATTGGACATGCGGCGTATGTGACCTGATCGTTTGTTACTGATGCTGTTGTAAACAGGAAAGCGCTAAAATGAGACATCGTGTTGGTTGGTTCCAGAAATTAACTGATACTAAGACGAACAAGGTACCTGACTTCTTTAGTGAATAGCGGTTACCACTGTTCACTTGGCTGCACGTTCCTCGAACGTGTTAATCATCGAACATATCTGTCATATGGCTGGGTTGACAACGTTGTTTCCAAAGTCCTTTACCAGTCCCTGTTGGCGCTTTTGTAGAGTCGTTAATTTAGCGGAAGGAGATAGCATGAAGTACGTCTCTCATGGACGGACCTCATATACAGTTTTGCAATACTAATGATCTGCGTGTTACCATGTAAAAATCTCTCCTATAATCTTGATTTCTGTCACACGCCTTTTTCGTGGTGTCGCAATTTTTACAATTGTAAGCGAATTTGCATGACCGGCATCTTGTTAGTGCATAACGGAGTAAGCTTTTCCCGTTGCTCTCCCAAGAGAAATAATGCTGAGACGACCAAACTTGCACTCCTGCATGACTAATCTCTCTATTTTTTTTTTCTTACGCTTCTCACGCGAGTTACACTATCAGCGGAATGGAGTGGTTTTACAGTCCGCCTCCAGCCTTGTTTCTCTAAACATGGGAAACAAACGTAAAAAGTCTCTTTTTTCTTTCAGCAACTCCAGCGCAAAAGATCTGAGAATAGCTGCGGCACTATCCTGCTGAGTCAGCCACATGGCTACAAATCTGGTAACATTGATCAAAATTACGTGGTCTCGTCTCTGAGACCAAGCCAGTAGGAATCTATACCGCTTCAGCAGGCCTCGAGACTAATTTACGCAAAAGCCATTTTCACCATCTTCTTTGTTGATGCACTACACTGTTACACGAGTAATCTTATTTGTATTGCATCTGAACCATTCGCTCCATATCACTTGCTACCGTTACATTAACACAATTAGCCTCCGTGATGACGATATTGCGGTGTCGGTATTGTCAAGAAGAGTGATGCAGTGTTGCTTCGGACACGCTTGCATGTGAGAAGGCACAGGTAGTGCGCCGACTACAGCCCTTATGAAATGTATTCACAGTTGCGAATACAAACAACCGTTAGATTTAGAAGGTGTAAGGTGGCTATAATTTCGCACCTTACAAGAACTCATCCACATACTTTGCCATGATCTACAACCACATTAGGTATTATACACCATATATATGAATATTTAAAGGAGACTGACATTGTGACGATGTTGTTGTTGTTGTTGTTGTTGTTGTTGTGGTCTTCAGTCCTGAGACTGGTTTGATGCAGCTCTCCATGCTACTCTATCCTGTGCAAGCTTCTTCATCTCCGAGTACTTACGGCAACCTATATACTTCTGGATCTGCTTAGTGTATTCATCTCTTGGTCTCCCCCTACGATTTTTACCCTCCACGCTGCCCTCCAACGCTAAATTTGTGATCCCTTGATGCCTCAGAACATGTCCTACCAATCGATCCCATCTTCTGGTCAAGTTGTGCCACAAACTCCCCTTCTCCCCAATTCTATTCAATACCTCCTCATTAGTTATATGATCTACCCATCTAATCTTCAGCATTCTTTTGTAGCACCACATTTCGGAAGCTTCTATTCTCTTCTTGTCCAAACCATTTATCGTCCATGTTTCACTTCCATACATGGCTACACTTCATACAAATACTGACACTTAAATCTGTGCTCGATGTTAACCAATTTATCTTCTTCAGAATCGCTTTCCTTGCCATTGCCAGTCTACATTTCATATCCTCTTTACTTCGACCATCATCAGTGATTTTGCTCCCCAAATAGCAAAACTCCTTTACTACTTGAAGTGTCTCATTTCCTAATCTAATTCCCTCAGCATCATCCGACATAATTCAACTGCATTCCATTATCCTCGTTTTGCTTTTGTTGATGTTCATTTTATATCCTCCTTTCAAGACACTGTCCATTCTGTTCAGCTGCTCTTCCAGGTCCTTTGTTGTCTCTGACAGAATTACAATGTCATCGGCGAAGCTCTAAGTTTTTATTTCTTCTTCATGGATTTTAATAACTACTTCGAATTTTTCTTTTGTTTCCTTTACTGCTTGCTCAGTATACAGATTGAATAACATCGGGGAGAGGCTACAACCGTGTCTCACTCCTTTCCCAACCATTGCTTCCTTTCGTGCCCCTCGACTCTTATAACTGCCATCTGGTTTCTGTACAAATTGTAAATAGCCTTTCGCTCCGTGTATTTTACCCCTGCCACTTTTAAAATTGTCACGTACACCTTGTAAATAATTGCTAACGCTTATTGCATGAAAGGTGGTGGAGTGTCTTTATTACCATACTAGTAGACGTTGAAACGACAGTGGAAATGAAACGGCAGACAGAACTCAAGCCCTGGGTGGAAGGCCCACACAAGTGGTCCTGCTTAAACACAGGAAATTGTAAGACAGACGTCGTAGCACCTAAGTGCTGGAGCACAATAGAGTCGCGACCGGCTGGCATGGTAGCCGGACGGGAAGCATTATACTTCGGAAACTACGAAAATCTTGGACGCAGACGAGAGGAACGAGGAAGCGTTACCTCTGAAACCATGCAGGCTGTGTTATTTCCAAGGATTTTTACTCAGTAGCGTACCATTGTACGAGTATAGGTTTTTCCTCGAAAACTTTCCGCGCTGGATGACAAAAGACTAAAATATGGTTGGTCGGCGTTCGGAAGAATCTGTAAACAGGGAGAATATTCCGTGGTTTCTGGAATATGATGCGTTTTCGGAATTATGATGGTGGGGTGCCAAGCCTTGCTGGGAAGCCATCGCTGGAGAGACGAGGTCTTCCATTGTCAGCGCCCGTTTGTCGATCGCTCGATATCACCTTTGTTGGTACAGACGGACTTGCTGTCATTGCTCTCAGCAGAGTTTATAGTTAGAACAGTTGGGCACTGTATTGTTGCGAACCTATACGATTCTGGACTTCACCTCCGAGTTGGAAGTCGGTCGTTGAGTATGCAGTGTTCAGTAATTGAGAGCACCTCCTCTGCCTATACTTACGTTGAGACGTTATCTGAACTTGGCTAGGAGTTCGTGTTTCTCGTCTGTAGAACACAGAGAGGAGAAGACAGTATTAGAGTGTATTAGTCAGATGACGGCCTTCTGCCGTCGTAGTGTTTGAAAGAGTTTATTTGTGGCTGGAGTTCTTCCATCGTCGCAGACGAGTACGAGAACCAACACTTCGACGCACCGGATGCAGTACGTACGGTGATATCGCAAATTGCTTCGGCTTATTAGGGCTATAAAAGCTAAACAGCTGTGATCACGTTAGTTTATTTCCACTGAGGTTCCACACCATTGTAGATCATCTTTGAAAGTAGTGTCTTCTAATGTTTGGTATATATATGATGTCAGTCATTTCGCGTTATTGAAATTAGACCGCGTAATCATAATAAGGGGCAGAGTTGGGCACTTGATCAGTAATTTACTTAGGAAATTTAAACTTTGTAACATAAAGGTTTTGTTAATGTACAATAAATATATAAACAGGAACAACGTTCATCATTTAGTAGGAGTAATGCCTTTATCATTCATTTATGTTTAGATTCTAATTTATAGAATTAACAGAACCTAAGATCTGCTTCAGGGGGTAGTCAGACAGGGCAAGATCTTCATTTTAGCGTTTATTATTTTCCGTTGCGCACATTCATTTCACACCCCCCTGGAGTAGCATCTTGGAAAGGGAATGACTACAATGAAAATTTGCGCCGGGCAATGCATGCGTTTCCTAAGGAACATTGCGTCGTTCTAGTTAACAACACAGGTTCTGCAATATCGCATTTATCCTCATCGACATTGAATTAAAATGTCCTCACCAAAAAGGGAATAACATAGTGTGTGAGCAAGTGCAGGTTGCGACGCAGGAACGACGACATACCTGTTTGGCTCCGGCTGTGAGTACTGCACGGGTAGCCAAAGCTTTTAAGGTGATTGCTCGCGTAAAGTGGGAAATCTGGTTTCGAGTCTCGGTCCAGCACAAATTTTCACTGTCGTCATTCCATTATGTAGTTGATGCTCGTTCGTATTCCCAACTGTGAATACATTTCATGCATTTCATAACAACTGTACTCACCGCAGTACCTGTGGCTTCGGACATTTCATGAAGTCACTGTCACTTGACGCCAGCAGCAAACTACTAATTTATTACCATAAAAGGTACAAGACTTTTTCCTGCGGTGATTTTGGACTTGATCTATCTCTTTTTATTCCACATTTATCGCAAATATTGATTTTTCTCCTCCACAACAGAGCCTCATAATGTAGAGAATTTTACCACTACCTGTTATGCGTGTCAAGCACTTTATACACTCACTTACACCAGTATTTGAAGGATTCGAGGACGGCTATCCCTTTACTTATCACATGAACGCATGCAACACAATCGAAAATAAAATACCTAAGTTGTTGTGTAAAAAGCGAAAGACCTATTACTAATTTTGAAGGGAACGATCACAACGCCCTCCTTTGCTTAGGCTAACGTGATACGTATTCGGTTAACCGGATTTGCTTAGCCATGTCACTTGTGACCAGAAGGTCACGGGTTAGCGTAGCCTGGATGTGGGAATTAATTTCCATGGCCTTCGCTTTTTGATGCCCTCTAGAGGCTTTTGTGGTGCGGACTGCAAAGGTCCGACAGTGTGTCAAGGTCTAGTGTGGTTTATTAGAAGTCGCAAGGTACAAGACGGAACGATTAAGAAAGAGAGAGAGAGAGAGAGAGAGAGAGAGAGAGAGAGAGAGAGAGAGAGAGAGAGAGAGGGGGGGGGGTAAGGTGACGTTCTGAGTAAATGAAAGGTATTCAGCAGCGAAATAAACTCAAAAACGAATATACAGGAATGATTATGACTGTACTGTGGGATGAAAACAACGGCACAAATCGAGCGAAAAAGCTTTCAATTGTGGCTTTCATTTCTCTCTGGGAATATCACCCAATTCAGGGCAATGTGTCCTCGACCTTCTGTACGAAATATCAATCAGTGATGTAAATACCCATCGCTGACGAAGTGCAGAAGAGAACAGAGTGTGAATTCGTTGTCATTACCTGTCGAGAAAATCTGCTTCCATGTTTTAAGATTGAGAGTCCTTATGTGAGATGAGAATTAATTTAGGTTCTATGCTCTCTGGTACAAATCACAACTGAAGCTCTATTTTAAGCTAGGCGTATTAATAAACGTCGCTACGCGTTTCGAGTCTCAGCCTATCTTTAAGCTATCATTTAGAAAAAGTGTTGCCTGAATATGCTATGTTTAACATGAGCCCGTTGTTTGGTTTGAAGGTGACAACGAACTTCACTGTGAAACGGTTCTGAGAAATATTAAGAAAACGTCCAAAATTCGTTATCTTCAAAACATCAAAACAAATTTTAGTTGGAAATGTACATCTCCAAGAACTCCGTGAGTACCTGACATCACCATGCAACAAATACTACTACTACTACTTCTTCTTCTTCGTCTTCTTCTGCTTCTTCTTCGCCTTCTTCTTTTCCGGTATTACAGCCCGTGAAGGACCCAGGCTTTGTCGATTACCTGTCTCCGCGATTCGTCTCCTGACTTCACCAGACTTTCCCAGTTCGCACTCCTCATCTTCTCAGATCAGTCTCTATATCGAAATCCTGGTCTCCCCTCTGAGCGGCAACCATCTAGCTTTGCAAAAAAATGGCTCTGAGCACTATGGGACTTAACTTCTGAGGTCATCAGTCCCCTAGAACTTAGAACTACTTAAACCTATCTAACCTATGGACATCACACACATCCATGCCCGAGGCAGGATTCGAACCTGCGACCGTAGCGGTTCCAGAATGCAGCTAGAACCGCTCGGCCACCACCGCCGGCTAGCTTTGCATCTTCTTTGGTACTCGTTGTTCTTCTAGTCTTCGCCCATATCCTAATCACTGTAACCTTGGTGACTTTACAAAAGCCAAGCAGGCAACCACTCTCTTCATAAAGTCTACCAACAACCAAGACACGAAAACAATAAAACAAACGTTGACAAAAAACATCTACCCAAGATGAGACAACCTACACATTAAGTCAATAAGAAACACGAAGCCAGCTGTGATTGTTGAAGCAGCAACACAGGAGGACTGTAGGAAAATAATAGAAAAGACGAAAGACATTGAGAATATCGCGTGTGAGGGGCCCAGAAAGCGGCAACCTTTGGTGATAGTCTATTGAGTGACAGACACTATCTCGGATAGAGAATTTCTTGAGTGTCTATACGACCAAGATCTCAGTGACGATTTCACAAAAGACGAATTCGACAAAGACGTGAAAATCAGATTCCGCACAGGGCCCAAAGGAAAGGGATACAACCATCAAGTTTTGGAAGTCACACCCAGAATTTATTGGTACCTCACCAAAAAAGCAATGGTGTACATAGACTTCCAATCCCTCTCTGTCAAAGACTTTACGTCAGTGAGCCAGTGTTACAACTGTTGTGACCTTGGCCATACAACCAAAGCCTGCGCAGACACAGGTACGACCTGTTCAATGTGTGGTAAAAAGGTCCACAAACGCGCGGACTGTCGAGCATCAGAGCACATCGATTGCATTCCGTGCAGGAACAGAAACCGAATTTGCAATAAGAGCAGGGGTGGCGTCTGCCAGACCTACAAACAGCTGCTTGATAGACTAATTGACAGTACTGACTATGGCAACTGAACATCCCCCTGAGTCAACCAACATGCTCCATAAATCAACCCCTGAAAAAACAAGAACATACAAGTCACCATCCACCAGGCACAGAAACCATCTACGTGCAATACTCTGGCGTAAGAGGCAAAAACTATTACCTGACAACTACCCCAACAATGGTCACATTCCAGGCTTGATACACAATACAAACCTGGAGGACAGCCATCATGCAATCACTGAATACATAGACGACCTAACACTCACAGGACAAATGTCACCAGAAGCCGCCAAACTAATCAAAAGACAAATAATGTACTGGATGACATTCCAGACGACCCTTATGAACAGGATAGACGAACTCGAAGACGAACTACTGAGAATAGACATGATAACCCCAAATCCTAATACCGACAGACCAGAAAACCATACCACACCTGACCAACCAAAGCAACTGCACAAAACAGCGTTGCTAACGACTCAAGATCACCCATCCACTCCAGCACAATGACGCACATACGACACTACAAAATGCGAAGGACGCGTCAAACCAATCAAATTCATACAAGGTGAGACCTTGAACCCAACGGTGCTAAACACAACCGTAACGCAAGCCAGCACAACTGGAGCCGAAACGGAAAACACGGACAAATCAGACACCTCACACTATAATCAAATCAAACGCAAAATAACTCTGACAGAGGAAGAAGACGACGTCTATTATTACCCTTACGCCAGAGATTGTAGTGTTCATAACAATGATATTCGAAACCGTAATACCGACCTTGGACAGGCCACAGCGCCGGCAGACACCACGAATGCCACACAAAAAGCCGCAGCAACAACCGCAACAAAAGTCTGCGGAGGGTCTGGCAATAGAGGCGACGGTGCGCATAACATACCAGAAGCTGTTATGTCTGTCACAGATAGCGTAGACGAGCAGTCAAGTGGGAACCAAATCACGTCAAATCAATGTAGAATGGAGGCACAAACAACCAACACATCTGACACACATCAAGACAGCACAAACGAAACACACACAAAAAACAAACGAATCATCACAGCCTTTAGGAAACTAAAACCACATAGAAAACCCAAACAGCCTAAGAGAGTCAAGAAAGTGAAAGCGTGTGACGACCAATCGCGGCAGTCGCAGGCTGCCTCAAAACCTAGTGATACGAAAGTGCATACCCCTGATGATACCAACACCTTCACAGCCCCCCAACCAACAACCTCAATGCCGACGCCCAAGGAAACCCCCACAACAACCAACGAGGAAGCGAATCCAGCGCCCCCCCGCAGAGGTGCACAGCAACGCCACTACACCATCACGACACGTCACGGCTGCAGAGACGCCAACACACGCCATCGACACCGATAGTTTTAGTTACGACAAGCTAGACATAAATGTAAAATTAAGTAGCCTAGAAAAAACAGACATCTTAGAGACGGCACAGCGGATGCTCATCCGCACCCTACACCCGTACGGCCAATCTTTTTGCTTCCGTACAGCAGAGCAAGCCGATAGAATGATTCTCAAAACGGAGAATATTCCAACAGATCCAGACAACCTACTAGATCTGCTGATGCAGGTGTGCGCCACAGGGAGGAACCATTCGATATGGACAAGCTTTACAAGGATCACGTAAGGGCTCATGGGAGAACATACTTCGATTACAGTCAAACTGGCAGCAAGTGCTACGCCACCGTTGAACACCCAAACTGCTAATAGCACAGCTTAATGCTATGCGGAGTATACTTGTAAATTCGGAGCTCCCACGGGTCCTACGTGAACTAAAAAGTGACATTCTGTGCACACAGGAGCCCTACACTAGACAAGGGCATATCCCAAACTTTCCTCCAAGTGCGGTGACAGTTGTGGAGGGGACGGGCTGCATGGCATCTGTCATAATCCTAAACAAAGAAATACATTCAGTCAAAATTACAGAACTCTGTTCCGAGCACCTAGTTACAGATGAAGTCACACACAAGGGGGATACTTGGATCATCGCGTCGCTGTACGCCCAATTCTTTCATTGCATCAAACCATACGCAGACCTCATCAGAGATGTTGCGCAATACGCTGGCAACAAAGAACTTCTCATCTGTGCAGACATAAATGCCAGGTCAACCCTGTGGCATTCAGACAGAACTGAAGACAGAGGTAGAATAATAAATGACATCATCCAAGAAAACAGACTTCACGTACTCAATAAGGAAGGACATCACCCGACTCACATCGGACACAACGGTCATTCATCAAACATAGACATCAGCCTCGTTAATAATGCCGCCATCAACCACGTACGAGACTGGACCGTACATGACCAGATCACTGCTAGCGACCACATCATCATCACACTAACCTTAAGTGGTACACCAAAGGTCAACACAGAAACAGTACCAAAAAGACTATTATTTGACATAACAGACTGGGACAAGGTCAGACAAAAAATACATGAGCACATACCGCAAGACATCACCGGCAGTGTTGATTACAGAGCACACATCCTGACAGATACCATCACACACACACACACACACACACACACACACACACACACACACAGAACACCTGCATACCTACACAAAGAATGACAAAACACCAAAATATTCCCTGGACTACACAATTAACACGACAGAGCCAATGGAACACTTAGGACAATAACCCAATGGTGCACAGATAATAAATTAAAGATAGCAGGAAACAAAACAACTTATACATTGCCAAAGGGTATCCTGCGCAGGAACCCAATAGTCAAAATCGGGGACACAAACATAAAAAGACTAGCAGTCGAACGCTATCTAGGAGTATACATTGATGAACTTCCACGAACACATGCGAATATGCACAAACAAAGCGGCTATGCTAAATTCGGAACAATACAGACGACCCCTGTCAGTGACACGAACATACCATTGCGCTCTCTTCGAGTCATTACTATGCTTTGCTGCCAGCACGTGGACCCACAGGTTAAATCTCTCAACCAACAGAACCATTGTACGTCGAGGCCAAAGAAGTGTTCTTCTTCGACTAACAGGGGCATTCAACACAACATCAAATGACGCACTATGTGTCGTCATGGGAATCTTCCCCATAGATATCACCATCAGGTGCCGCGCAGCAATGTACTGGCTTAGGATGGGGAGAACAGACCAGGTTCGGCAGATCACTGGTGTACCGATTGAGACAACACGCCAACTCAGAGCATGGCGAGTGGATACCTGGCAGAGCGAGTGGGCCAACAGCGATAAGGGCCGCCGTGTGTACAACTTCTTCCCTGACATCCAGGAAAGAATAAAACTAAAACATATCGATCCCAGCCGCGGTATGGTACATTTCATCACAGGACATGGCCCTTATCCCACGCACCTGTACCGCGTGAGTCTGCAGCAGACTAATAGTTGCACATGCGGGGAAGAAGGTTCCCCTGAACATACTGTCTTCTTCTGCGCACAACGCACGAACATAAGACACACAGTACACATAAATCGCCTGAACACACAGAACGAACTATATGCCACAATACGCGACCCGGAAAGGTGAACTGAACTCAACAAACTAACGGACGAAATCTCGAAGATCCAACAAATAGAATACTTGCGCAACACACCCTACCGAAGGCAAGTCGGTCCAAACAGACGTCACGATGCCCAGAGGGACACAGATATGATTAGCACCACGAGAAACAGATACAGACCAGGGCACCAACACAGATATTGAAGCGTCCAGCGTGGATGATCCATAGTGTCAACCAAGTCAAATTCAAAGAACAGAGTGGAACAACCGACAAGAGGTGTAAAAGTCACACACAATCCTAAAAACGGATTGCACCTTATACGTAAATAGTTAACAGCATCTCCATGTCTAATAAGAGCTTAAAGCTGGGTACCTCTTCAAGGGACCTACGCCTTCCGTTAAGAGGCAGCGTACAGTCTGGATGAAAGGATCTTAATTGTGGTCCCTCTCTTTTGAGCCCAACCCGACGGATACCTATGGTAGATCGGGGAAAACCACCGTTCAGGCTGTGTTGCTGGCGGGGCCGGAAGGTGCTAACTGCCACACCACGTATCATTGTAAGTCTCATTGGCTCAGCGTGAACTGTTTGTACAACCAACCTACACAGCCTATACCTCAACCTCCACTACACTAATAACTTCTGATCTGAAGCTTAAAGTTAGGCACCTCTTCAAGGGACCTACGCCCCCTGGTAAGAGGCGGCGCACGTCTTGGATGGAAGGATCTTAATTGTGGTTCCTCTCTTTTGAGCCCAACCCGACGGATACCTATGGTAGATCGGGGAAAACCAGCGTTCAGGTCGTGTTGTCGGCGGGGCCGGGAGGTGCTTGCGCCTGATGTACTCTACTAGGAGCCTTGTAGGCTCTACACAAACCGTTAGCGTCATTACCTTATTACTTTTACCACAAGTACCCTTTCATTAGCAACTTTGAGCCAAGCACAAAATCAGTCACCTCTCTATTGTACATCGTAAATAGTTTAGCAGGCTGTACATGGAGGTCTTAGTCTTAGTTTCTAGCTTTAACGTACTCTTATCTCTTCTAGTTAAGTTAGTTTTTAGGATGGTAGATGTTAAAGGCATGGTGAGCGACGGCCAGCGTCTTGAGGGTCAGTCCAAGACCCGGGCCGCCGCCCGCAACCAGGTGACGGGCAATATTATACCTATCCCTTCTCTTTTCAGTTCTCCCCCTTCCTTCTTTCTAAATATGTAATTTCGTTTTGTTTATTAATATCTTACTTGATTTTGTATTAGTTATAAGTTTTTCTAATGCTGCACAAAAAAAAGATATCAAATGGATGTAAACAAATAGAGCCCCGCCTCCACGTGGCGGGACACGGGCAACGGTGTGAGTGGGGACGGGAGCCGGTGTGGTGTTCCTTTCAGTCACTCCGGACCCCGGACCCAGTCACAGCGGCTAAGTGGCAACATACGACCCACCATAAGAAATTAGACGGTGGGTCATAAAATATAAGCAGCTAGTGAAAAAAAAAGTGTCTTTACATCCACGACGATTTGTCGATTCTCACAGAGTTCATACATTCTGCGTAGGTCAAAATTCTCCAAACACCGTTATCGCATACTACCCCATATATAGTATCCGCAGTAATTCGCGTTCCTATGTATCAAAGCCATTTCTGACTTGTGTTACTGTCCACGTTTGAGAACTGTACATAAAAACAAGTTTTATTATCGTTTTGTAAACTGTCATCTGCATTGGCCTTGAGATGTTGGAGGATCGCATCAGATTAAGGAAACTGTTATAGCGACTGAAGCTGTTCTTGCCTTTATCTCTGGTGCTACCATACTATCTTCTGTAGCCATTCCTCCAAAATACTTATCCACAGCTCGTGGTCTCGCCGTCGCGTTCTCGCTTCCCGAGTACGGAGTCCTGGGTTCGATTCCCGGTGGGGTCAGGGATTTTCACCTGCCTCAAGATGACTGGGTGTGCTGAAAATGGCGAGATTGGACTGAGTAAAGGTTGAGAATTTGTACGGGCGTTGATACCCATGCAGTTGAGCGCTCCACAAACCAAATAATAATAATAATAATCATCATCATCATCCCAAATACTTAAATTGATTATTCTTTGAAACCATTCGTACTGTTCATCGTTTATCCACCTTGTTTTGTTTCTATAGTGCTGATCGCACATTTCTTTCAATTTTTTCTCCTTCACGACAAAGCCAAGTGCAGCCGCTTCGTGTTCCAAAAGTGTGTAGCTTTCCAGCAGGAGTTTTCTTTTTCTCCCAGGCATAGCAATATCACCCACAAATGCCTTATTTTGAGTCATCCTGTTGTAAATAGTACCTTCTCCTTTGCTTGGCAGTTTTTGCATGACAGCCTTCAGAGCCAAGTTAAATAACGTGGGTGCTCATAAAGTTCGTGTCCGTTATACGGAACTCGTAGCATTTTTCTGTTGTTGATCTAAAGGCGAAAATCTGATCTGTTGAACCTGTTTCCTTCCTGAAACCGCACTCATATTCTCCAACTGTGGCTTCTGCGTATGGTCGTAATTTCTTTTTCAGTATCCTAGCAAGGATTTTGTAGGCAGCGTTCATCAGTGCTATTCCTCTGTTCTAGGCGCTTCAGTCTGGAACCGCGCGACCGCTACGGTCGCGGGTTCGAATCCTGCCTCAGTCATGGATGTGCGTGATGTCCTTACGTTAGTTAGGTTTACATAGTTCTAAGTCTAGGGGACTGATGACCTCAGATGTTAAGTCCCATAGTGCTCAGAGTCATGTGAACCATATTTGAAGAACTTAATTTTTTTCTCGATGGAGCACATCCTACGATTTTTTCCCCTCAAAATTCTACATCGCTGACTTGGATGTGCTGTGAACTGGGGGTTCGGTTCCAAGAATGGCTGTACCACTGCTGCTGAAAGGCAATGTTTAGTCATCACGATGCATCGCACTGCTTTACTTCTCCCTAGTTTCCTGAAACGGTGTTATTCCTGTTCGTTTTTCAGTCGGTCCTTCAAGTTCCTGAATGCCACTCCTCGGTTAAGACTCTGCATTCCAAGTATCCATTCGTAAATCAACTCGTGTCCGGTGTCGTAGAGTTCGTTCGGTTTCACATTTGCTCAACACTCACGTGACTACATACGTCTTACGTGGCCGGGAAGTCACCCCAACGCGCTACCACCAGCAGAGTGCCTCTGCCTGTTGCGGTCATCACTGTTACTCTATCCTTACTAGGTACTATAGTCGGGACAGGCGAGCCAAGCGTTATTCGTTTGTTTATTTTAAGAAATGTTATTCTTCTATTCCTTCTGCTTTCTCATATGGAGTTGGGACCGGCAAAGTCGGAATTATGCAACATCGACAGTGAATATTAATAACAGCAGAAATACCGGAAATGAAACACAAATAACATCTCACAAGAAGTTGGATTTGTAACATTACAAAATTTTGATTAATTTGAGTTACATAATGTAATACGTAAATTTATGTTCAGCTTATTGTACAAATATAACATAATACGAGGGCTGTTTGGGAAGTAAGGAACGATAGATCGCGAAATGGAAACCACAGTGAAAATCAAAACTGTTTTATTTGCAACAGTTTTCTGCAACCTCCAGCTACTTACCTCCACAGTAGCCGATTCGACTTAGTCGTTTGTCGTAGCGTTGTACCAACTTCCCAATACCCTCGTTATAGAAGGCAGCCGCCAGTGCTTTCCGCCAATTCTCTAAGCTGGCCTACAGCTCGTTGTCTCTGCCAAAATGTTGTCTTCATTACGGCCTGTATTGTGGGTAATCAAACATTTCCAATTGAAAACGATGCGGGGGCACCTTCAATGCCCCTGCAGAATGCGGCCGAGAATTGTCTTGAAAAAGAAACCGCAAGACAGTTATGTAATGTTGGCTGCATAGCTTCAGGCGAAATTTCTCCCGACCCTCGTACTTGCCGGGAGACACTATTGTTCCAGGTATCTTTATGTGCTCCCTGTATGCTCAGAACTAAAAAGAACGACGTAACTCGATCGATGGGCGTACTAGAGACACAGCTCAACATACCTGTACAGATCTTTATCGAATTTTCACTGTGGTTTCCATTTCGCGACCGATCGTTCCTTACTTTCCGAATAACCCTCGTATGAATGACCGCATGATGATATACTGAGGCTTGAAACGATAAGTGTTAGGCCACATAGCTTACAACGAAGGTTAATTTGTGACTCACTTCCTGTCTGATGCATTCTTAGTACAGATTTCTCATTTCCACCTCTCTTACTCAATGCTTCCTTCAGTTTTGCACTGCTGGTGAAGGCAGCATTCTTCTTCAATTTTGTTGAACTTAACGAAATTTTGCATAAGTCTGCCAAGACGTGACTTGCTATTTTCTGAGAATTTGACACTGAGTACGTAATACACAGTCTCCTTGTTTTGGACCTTTGTTTCTTCGTCTTTCGAGATCATTACCAAATTATGCGTATGTTGATGTTCATGAGAAGCTATTTTTAGACTGGGTCACAAGATAATGTCGAGGCCTGTTCGAGAATTGAACGAAACATTCTTATTCAAACAAGAGCACTAAGTGAGAGAGGCGGTATCATTGTATGCGTAGAACATAGCGTGTGGTTTCATCCCACATCTGTTCGCCTGGCTCGAGAACCGAAACAAAAGAGGCAGCATTACACGTGTGCATCGTCTGAGTAGCAGTCTGTACACGAATACCAATAAATCTGGAACTCTTAACATGAGGAAAAACGTACTAATGTCGTTAAAACAGACACAACAAGCTTTAAAATTATTGGGAACAATGTACAGGAAAAAAGAGTAGTGTTTTCAGTAGAATTGTGAAGACGTCGACGAATACGTTGAATTACGCTGGGGCTTTAGGGTAAGGAATGTTGACTATAATTTCTCTGCCCCAGACAGTAGCCCTCACAGTTTCTTTTATATAAAGTCGGAAAAACTCTGCTGAAACGCAATGAAGAATTTGCCTTCCTAAACATTTATTTAAAACTAGAAGTATTCACGTAATTATGTTCCGTGCGTGTGACTGCTATTTCAGTTTTATTACAAGACTAGCTGTTACCCGCGGATACGCTCATATATCAGTAGGGGTTGGGTTGTTTTGGGGAAGGAGACCAGACAGCGAGGTCATCGGTCTCATCGGATTAGGGAACGACGGGGAAGGAAGTCGGCCGTGCCCTTTGAAAGGAACCATCCCGGCATTTGCCTGGAGCGATTTCGGGAAATCACGGAAAACCTAAATCAGGATGGCCGGACGCGGGATTGAAACGTCGTCCTCCCGAATGCGAGTCCAGTGTCTAACCACTGCGCCACCTCGTTCGGTCATATATCAGTAGTTTTATGATGATGAGTGATAACGTGTAATTAAGTAAGTAAGCTTTGGTACGTGCAATAAATTCAGTTGCTTCTATCACATGCCTGCCTGCACGTATCTGCCTATTCGAATAACCGTAGCACGATGAACAGATGCCGCCCCCCCCCCCCCCCCCCCCGGCTCAACTGGTGCATGCGGGTGGAGGTGGTAAGATGGGTGCGTCTATGGATTGTGCTGTAGGAGGAGCTACACATTACAGAAAGAGTACATTATGTAACAAAGTTAACAATTGTTTAACATGGTCTGTGTTCACTGATACAAAAAAACGTATTCGTGTCCTGCTTCACATTTCTAAGTGTCTTTTTTTTCCCTAAAGCAGCCTGTGTCGTTTCTCATTGTTCAAGTTATCTCCATATCAGGTCTGATCGAAATTGGTTCAGCGTTTTTGCCGGCCGGGGTGGCCGAGCGGTTCTAGGCGCTACAGTCTGGAACCGCACAACCGCTACCGTCGCAGGTTCGAATCCTGCCTCGGGCATGGATGTGTGTGATGTCCTTAGGTTAGTTAGGTTTAAGTAGTTCTAAGTTCTAGGGGACTGATGACCTTAGCAGTTAAGTCCCATAGTGCTCAGACCCATTTGAGCCATTTTTTGGTTCAGCGTTTTAGTCTTGAAAATGTAACTGAGTTACTTTCGCACGTATTACATAGGTTCCAGTCATACGAGGCTTATTTTTTAAGTAAGTACCGTTCTGAAATTTAAAAAAAGGGGCTAAATATCTCAATTTTATTTTTACATGAAAGCCTGTACCTTAATCTACTTTTCTACATAATTTCCGACAATATTGAGGCACTTGTCGTGACGTTGTACCAGTTTTTGAATACCCTCCTCATAGAAGTGTGCCGCCTGACTCGGTAACCACTGCATCACCACTGTTTTGACTTCGTCATCATCTTGAAGACGCTGACCGCCCAGGTGTTTCTTCAAGTGCAGAAACAAATAGTAGTCACTGGGTGCAAGATCGGGGCTGTACGGAGGATGATCCAGAGTTTCCCATCGAAAAGATGTGATGAGATCTTTGGTCTGATTCGCCACATGCGGACGGGCATTGTGTTGCAGCAAAACTATGCCCTCGCTCAACTTCCAAGGACTGTTGCTTTGATTCTGGTGTGACCTAGGCCACCCATGTTTCATCGCCCGTAACAGTTTGGATTAAGAAATCGTCACCGACGTTGTGGTACCGCCCAAGGAAAGTCAATGCACTGTCTAAACGTTTGATTTTGTGCACATCCGTCGACATTTTCGGTACCCAACGTGCACACAATTTTCGGTAATTCAAGTGCTCGGTCACAACGCCATAAGAAACACTACGAGAAACATTAGGAAAGTCATCCCGCAAGGAGGAAATCGTAAAGCGTCTGTTTTATCTCACCTTATTGTCCACTTCCTGCACCAAACTTTCATTAAAGACCGAAGGACGGCTGTGCGGGATTAGCCGAGCGGTCTATGGCACTGCAGTCATGGGCTGTGCGGCTGATCCCGGCGGAGGTTTGAGTCGTCGCTCGGGCATGGGTGTGTGTGTTTGTCCTTATGATAATTTAGGTTAAGTAGTATGTAAGCTTAGGGTTCGAAAAATGGTTCAAATGGCTCTGAGCACTATGGGACTTAACTTCTGAGGTCATCAGTCCCCTAGAACTTAGAACTACTTAAACCTAACTAACCTAAGGACATCACACACATCCATGCCCGAGGCAGGATTCGAACCTGCGACCGTAGCGGTCGCGCGTTTCCAGACTGAAGCGCCTAGAACCGCTCGGCCACACAGGCCGGCTAAGCTTAGGGACTGATGACCTAAGCAGTTAAGTCCCATAAGATTTCACACACATTTGAACATTTGAACCGCAGGACGCCCACTCCGTTGTTGATCATGCACATTTGTGCGGCCATCTTTAAATGCTCTCACCCATTTTCTTACCATTCCATCACTCATAATGTTTTCTCCGTAAGCTGCACAGATCTCACGATGAATATCGATCGCTTTAGCACTAAGAAATCTTATAACAGCCCGTACTTCACAGTGGGCTGGACTCACGATTATCGGAGGCATCTTAAACACTCAGTAAACAACGTAAACTTGGAAGAATCAGACTGTAATTGCGTCACTGCGTAGATTAAGTTACAGGCTTTCATGTAAAAATAAACATATTGAGACATCTTATCACGTCTTTTTTTTAAATTTCAAAACGGTACTTACTTAAAAAACACGCCTCGTATTAATGTACCCAGAACGTATGTTCGATGACAACATGCAATAAACACTCACACGTGGCAGGTGGCAGCACTAACAGTGTAGGGTATATAAAGCGTGTCTGGTGAAGTGAAAAAAAGAGTTCAGTTGTTATCGTAAGACGGAAGTTAGGCATACGGGAGGACGACGGTTCAATCCCGCGTCCAGCCATTCTGATAAGGTTTTCCGTGATTTCCCTAAATCGCTCCAGGCAAATGCTGGGATGGTTCCTTTGAAAGGGCACGGCCGACTTCCTTCCCCGTCCTTCCCTAATGCGATGAGACCGATGACCTCGCTGTTTGGTCTCTTCGCCCCAAACAACACAACAACAACGGGAGTTAGACGACAGGAGTGAATAGCGGCTGCGGTGATACTTAAGAGCAAAGTACGTGCAGCTGTTGAGCGGCTTACCGGCCAGATGAACCAAGGGGCCACCAACTGCGTCTCCTCGGCAATGGTTCAGCGAACGATGCTGCATTTGGATCTCCACAGCAGGCGCCTAGTTCACGCACCGAAGCTGGCTGTTGTTCACCGGCGACGGAGGCCGGACAGTACCGCAAATGGACGTCAGTCAATATGCGGCCTTTACAGATGATTTGCGATTTGCGCTCCATCAGACAGATGACCGTTAGTGAATACGGCGTGAAACATCTCAAAGAAAACACCCTGCAACAATCGTCGGAAGGGTTATGATCTAGGGAATGTATTCATAGTGTCCTCTGGGTGATCTCGTGATTCTGGAAAGCACGGTGAATCAACACAAGTACGCATCTACCTTTGGGGAGCATGTCCTCTCCTACATGTTTGTTTCTCCGCGGCACGATGGCATCCACCAGCAGGACAATGCAACGCGTCGCACAGCTCGCAGTTTATGTGCGTGTTTCAAAGAGCACCAGGATGAGTTTACCGTACTGCTTAGGCCACCAAACACCCCGGATTTAAAACCAGTCGAGAATCTGTGGCGCCATCTCGATCGGAATATTCGCGTCAGTATCCTCAGCCGAGAAACCTAGGGGAGCTGGCCAAGGCACTGGAGTCAAATGGTTCAAATGGCTCTGAGCACTATGGGACTTAACATCTTTGGTCATCAGTCCCCTAGAACTCAGAACTACTTAAACCTAACTAACCTAAGGACATCACACACATCAACGCCCGAGGCAGGATTCGAACCTGCGACCGTAGCAGTCGCGCGGTTCCGGACTGAGCGCCTAGAACCGCTAGACCACCGCGGCCGGCGGCACTGGAGTCGCCATGACTCCATATCCCTGTCGGTACCTTCAGAACCTCACTGTCTCTCTTCTTGGGCGTTTCGCAGCTGTTAATGTGACTGGACAGTGTATTAATATAAGAAAGTATGCATTAAATACACTGAGGAGTTAAAATTTTGTATCTGTGTGGATTCACAGCCTCCAGAGATTTAACAAATACAGGGTGTTGCAAAAAGGTACGGCCAAACTTTCAGGAAGCATTCCTCACACACAAATAAAGAAAAGATGTTATGTGGACATGTGTCCAGAAACGCTTATTTTCCATGTTAGAGCTCATTTTATTACTTCTCTTCAAATCACATTAATCATGGAATGGAAATACACAGCACCAGAACGTACCAGCGTGACTTCAAACACTTTGTTACAGGAAATGTTCAAAATGTCCTCCTTTAGCGAGAATACATGCATCCACCCTCCGTCGCACGGAATCCCTGATGCGCTGATGCAGCCCTGGAGAATGGCGTATTGTATCACAGCCGTCCACAATACGAGCACGAAGAGTCTCTACATTTGGTACCGGGGTTGCGTAGACAAGAGCTTTCAAATGCCCCCATAAATGAAAGTTAAGAGGGTTGAGGTCAGGAGAGCGTGGAGGCCATGGAATTGGTCCGCCTCTACCAATCCATCGGTCACCGAATCTGTTGTTGAGAGGCGTACGAACACTTCGACTGAAATGTGCAGGAGCTCCATCGTGCATGAACCACATGTTGTGTCGTGCTTGTAAAGGCACATGTTCTAGCAGCACAGGTAGAGTATCCCGTATGAAATCATGATAACGTGCTCCATTGAGCGTAGGTGGAAGAACATACTGACGAAACTAAAATGAGCTCTAACATGGAAATTAAGCGTTTCCGGACACATGTCCACATAACATCTTTTCTTTATTTGTGTGTGAGGAATGCTTCCTGAAAGTTTGGCCGTACCTTTTTGTAACACCCTGTATATACATGGTCGGCAGTAAGCCGTAACGTGATTTTTGTTTAATCGTGCTATTAGCTAATTGCAGATTAAATAAAAATCACGTTACAGCCTACCACGGACCATGTTTACCTTTGTTAACGTTAAGAAGTGTATCAGCTTCGTATTAATCATAATGGATCGTATTATATAGAAAGTATCTCATTATTGGCCACTGCAACAAACAGTTAATGGTAGAAACTTGAAATTTGGAGAGGGTGTTCTTACACTGTATGCATCGGTTAAGAAGGTATATATCGAAATTCAAACAGTAACGGGATGAAATAAAGACAAACCAATAGTTGCATTTTTGTTTTTCCCATGTTTCACTGCAGATCCGAAGTTGGTCATTGCTGACCGAAACTGGTAGTCTGGGGACCTAACAACTTCATGATCGTAGACGGAACTAAAGAATTTATACCATTATATGAGACGGGCTCCTACCTAGCTCTAGCAGATAAGAGGATTTTCCTTAGACAAGAAAAACTCATTCCTTCCGTAATGACGCCATTTTCCATATAATGACACGAGACGCGTTTGCATACAATGTAGATTTTCCACACGACACAACCCACCATCTTCCTACTTGAACTGAGATATATCACACATTCATCAGAAAATAGGCTGCCTGAGTGAGACAGGGAATTTGGAAATTGCGCCAGCAAAGCATGGCAGACTATAATTCGCTACAACATGTCATTATAAGATAATTAATTTCAAACATCAATGAAAAATTCTTCGATTCTGAAATTTTTTTGGTATGGTATTGAGTTGTTGATCGCGGTGTTTGAAGATTACAGATCTTTTATGAATGGATTTCATACGAAAAGGGTCACGACACTCGTTTTCTCTCGCATGCTCTTAAAAGGTACTAGGACTTACCGGATACATGTACTACAGTGCGCCGGCCGCGGTGGCCCATCGGTTCTAGACGCTACAGTCTGGAACCGCGTGAACGCTGCGGTTGCAGGTTCGAATCCTGCCTCAGGCATGGATGTATGTGATGTCCTTAGCTTAGTTAGGTTTAAGTAGTTCTAAGTTCTAGGGGACTGATGACCTCAGCAGTTAAGTCCCATAGCGCTCAGAGCCATTTGAACCATTTGTACTATAGTGGTAATAAATGCAAGGTGGGAAGCAGGGATTGAGGTGAAGTTATCCTTAGCAAGGCAACAATCAATTTGTTATCGAATTATGAAGTAATTCAGTACATGGACAACTTATGACTATTATAGGTATATCGAATAATACCGAGCGAGGTGGTTAGACACTGGATTCGCATTCGGGAGGACGACGGTTCAATCCCGCGTCCGGCCATCCTGATTTAGGTTTTCCGTGATGTCCCTAAATCACTCCAGACCAATGCCAGGATGGTTCCTTTGAAAGGGCACGGCCGACTTCCTTCCCCGTCCTTCCCTAATCCGATGAGACCGATGACCTCGCTGTCTGGTCTCCTCCCCCAAACAACCCAACCCAACCCATATCGAATAATAAACTTGGTACGATAATAATGCGTCGATATTCAAGGTTGTAATTAAAGTTCCTGTTTTCCAAACCGTGATATCGACTTACGAAATTAACACAATGAAAAAGTTTCTACCGAGTTCGCCGAGTGCCCGCCCATCATAAATTACGAAAAAATGAAAGGCGGCAGGTAGCCCGGAGCGACAGCAGCCTTGGAGCAAAGAGGAGAAGGGGGCCTAATTCAGCAGATAGGCGGGCCGCGGGCCGCGGTGATAGGCAGCGGGCACGGCCGAGTCCTGGCGGGGTCACCGACCTCGCCCCCCACCACACCCCTCTGTTCGCCGTCCCCCCACCATACCCCACCCACAACCTGTTGCCAGGTGGCGCGAATGTAGGCCAGCGCTCGCGTGCCGGCTGCCAGCTGCCTGCCCCGGCACACCGCCACTGACTCATCGCGAAAACTCATCGCGCGCCGCACAGAGGCGAGAGCGTGAGCTGCCTACGCCACCGGTGCGCCCTGCGCTGCGGTGCGGCAACCACCTACACCCCGTGTCACTCCCACCAGGCCTCTTCGTCCCCTTCCATGCCGTCTTGTCCCACTTCTCAAGCGTTCGCTTCTGCACTCTGCTTCGAGACAGATCATTAAGTTCGACCGCAGAGACTGCTTGTCAGGTTGTCACTAAAAGCAATGTGTAATACAACGAGCGTTGAATAAGTAATGCGGAATTCGTTGTGGGACATCGCGGTATACGCATAATTGAACAATATGTTCTGTAACACCCCACCCGTCACTTGGCTGGTTTTCGCGTGTGTTCATAACAACTAATTGACTAACAGATCAACAGAGAGTGAAAAACTGTCGCAATATCGGATAACGCAAAGAAGTAATATGGCCCTGTGACTCCTGATTGAACTGCGGTGGCAGTGTTGACATTAATTTATTCAGAATTGATCACTTTTAATTAAAAAGGGGTGCACTTTGATGTTATATTCAGCTATTGAACACCAGATGCAAATGTTGAACATAAAATTAATTAAGAAAGTGACTTGGGATTTCAACTACTTGATTGAAAACAGATGCAGTCGATTTGCACAGGTCTATTTTAACTCACGACCTTCAATCATTACATTACATGACTCTCCTAACAGGCAGTGGTAATAAATTGCGTTTGCGTGGAGTAAACCGCGATAACTCAAAAGTAATTCCTATCGACTGACCCAGGCATAATGTGTATTGCGAGAAGAATTCTACAATATGCGGCCCATAAAACCCTCGTGGAAACTTTGCCGACATGATCCAACAAATTAATCAGTGGCCGGAGCGGGCGCAATATCACGGAATTCAGCGTGGCGGAGCGGCGTCGTTGTGTGGACGCCGGCCGACCTCGTGGTGCTGCAAGGCTGCGCTCCTCTATTCACTCCTAGCTATCTTGCTCAGTACATAGCTGAACCAAAAATTCCTATCTCCAAGCTCAATCGTTCCATTTCCTAAGTCCTAAACTGCAGAGATGCTCACACTTTCTCAGGCAAGCTGAGTAAAGAACACCACGTCCGCACTCTAGGCAAGCTGGGAACAGAAGACCTCTAGGGAGACTTCTCACAGTCCGCTCTTCGCCTTGGTTTCCCCTCCAGCAAAATCACTTACGCCAATTGCAGAGCAAGTCACATTAATTATGCGTTGCTTCCCAGCGCCGACCAATGCCTGCTCTGGGAAGTGAACAAATTCCCACACAATTTCCCTTCCTCTCAACTTCTGTTATTTAGTTCCTCCCAGGCCACCCATCAAGGTTAGCATCTGCACAAACACCAATTTTTCCGGAATTCTGACTCCCAGGAGAGTACTTCAAATTTCTCGGTCCTACGTTTCCATCGGAGGCCAGCGTATTTCATTCTGTCGCTCTTCACCTGATTTACTTCAGACTCTGTGGACCGTGAATTCAGCGTGAAGTTGCTATAGTCACGAACACGCATATTTTGACCTCTGTTGACCGCTCCACCGTAGCTTTGCGCGGCTTTCTCGCATGTTTCAGTGAAAACAGGACGATGGACATTTATCAATAGGCGTAATAGTTCTCCGTTTGCTTCCTGGTACACCAGCATGGGGTCGGGGTCAACCACCCATGCTGACACTCATCTTAAGGCGGCTGGAGGCCGCGGCGCGTTACCGCTTTCTCAGAGCTTTAGCCGCCCTAAGCTGCCCAATGTCGCTTCCCTTAGCCGCTCACCCGGCGACCACAGTCAACTCTGAGTACTTCCCTGGGATAAACTAGCCTCCAGTAAATCGACACTTTTCCACAAAGTTTTCATGTCGTGTGAATTACTTTAAACCATCACCCAACATTAATTATTTCAATACTTGCTACAAGATGCATTGTGCCTTGTCAGTCATTTTTTTGTTCAGCCCTACTGTTCGCTCAACGTGAGTTAGATGACCTAAAATGACTTCATGTAAGGGACATGGTTCTTGCCATCTTACAGTTGTATGTACTCGGACCAAGTTTATTATCGCAGCGAAATGCAGGAAGATCTGCAGCGGATAGGCACTTGGTGCAGGGAGTGGCAAATGACCCTTAACATAGACGAATGTAATATATTGCGAATACATAGAAAGAAGGATCCCTTATTGTATGATTATATGATAGCAGAACAAACACTGGTAGCAGTTACTTCTGTAAAATATCTGAGAGTATGCGTGTGGAACTATTTGAAGTGGAATGGTCATATAAAATGAATTGTTGGTAAGGCGGGCACAAGGTTGATATTCATTGGGAGAGTCCTTATAAAATGTAGTCCATCAACAAAGGAGGTGGCTTACAAAACGTTCGTTCGACCTATACTTGAGTATTGCTCATCAGTGTGGGATCCGTACCAGATCGGAGGAGATAGAGAAGATCCAAAGAAGAGCGGCGCGCTTCGTCACAGGGTTATTTGGTAACTGTGATAGCGTTACGGAGATGTTTAGCAAACTCAAGTGGCAGACTCTGCAAGAGAGGCGCTCTGCATCGCGGTGTAGCTTGCTGTCCAGGTTTCGAGAGGGTGCGTTTCTGGATGAGGTATCGAATATATTGCTTCCCCCTACTTATACCTCCAGAGGAGATCACGAATGTAAAATTAGAGATTCGAGCGCGCACGGAGGCTTTCCGGCAGTCGTTCTTCCCGCGAACCATACGCGACTGGAACAGGAAAGGGAGGTAATGATAGCGGCACGTGAAATGCCATCCGCCACACACCGTTGGGTGGCTTGCGGAGTATAAATGTAGATGTAGATACTCGCGCTTCAGTCCCTATATTTTCACGAAGTTCCGACGGGTGACGTCACTATACGGGGCTTTCAAAGTGGCCTGTGTTACGAGGTTTCGATCCAAGCAGAGAGCTGCTACTGGGTTTCTTTTCGCGGAAAACGAGGGTATCGCAGATATTCATAGGTGCTACCAGAAAGTCTACAGAGACCTGACAGTGAACAAAAGCGTGGCGAGTCGTTGGACGAGGCTCTGTCATCATCGCAACAAGGTCGTGCAAACCTCTCCGACCTCTCGCGTGACTTCACAAAAATCAAAGGAGCCGCCCCTTGCTTTCCTTTCTGTACACACTCTATTTTGTGACAATAGTCCTCCGCTCCTTTTATGTTGGTTGGTCCTCTGGCGACATCTAGAAACTGATTAACGTTACTTAATGTTTGCAAACGATCCAACTTTTATTGAAATTTCTTGGCAGATTAAACCTTTGTTCCTGATCGGGACTCAAACCTGGAACCACGGACAAGTACTCTACCGACTGAGCCATCAAGGTATGACTCACAACCTTCCCTTTCTTATTGGTAAGACTCGCTGGTTTCATCTGCCAGGATGTTTCATATCAGCGCACACTGCCGGCTGTTGTGGCCGAGCGGTTCTAGGCGCTTCAGTCCGGAACCGCGCTGCTGCTACGGTCGCACGTTCGAATCCTGCCTCGGGCATGGATGTGTGTGATGTCGTTAGGTTAGTTAGGTTTAAGTAGTTCTAAGTTCTAGGGGACTGATGACCTCACATGTTAAGTCCCTTAGTGCTTAGAGCCATTTGAACCATTTTTTCAGCGCACACTCCGCCGCAGAGTAAAAATTCTTTCTGAAATTGTTCTTACTGTTGTTGAGAGTAAAACATAAGAGCACACTCTAAGGAAGAACCGTGCGTAAGAAAGGTATAGAAATATGAAAACAGCTTTAAAATGGAGAAAAGTTTAACACTCCGTCCATGCCACTTATTTATGAGTTGGTAGTTAACACACAAATGTGGATGATGCTCAACACTTTTCGTGTCCTTGCACAAATTAGAGAGCAAACCTCCAGTTAAAGTAAGAAATGTCCCATTATCAGGAAGTATACGAAATTTTACCCCAATGTGACTCACTTACCGTGAGTAACAAGTGTCTAACAGCGCGAGATCTTTCGTCCACGCGCTGCAGGTCGAAAATATTACCAGCTCCTTCTGAAGTGACACCTCCTTGCCCCACTTTCGTAGCCAGAAATGTGTGACGTGGATTATCTACTGTATTGTATAGATATAGTGGATAAGTGGAACGCCGGCCGAAGAGGCCGTGCGGTTGAAGGCGCTGCAGTCTGGAACCGCAAGACCGTTACTGTCGCAGGTTCGAATCCTGCCTCGGGCATGGATGTTTGTGATGTCGTTAGGTTAGGTTTAACTAGTTCTAAGTTCTAGGGGACTAATGACCTCAGAAGATAAGTCCCATAGCGCTCAGAGCCATTTGAACCATTTTTGATAAGTGGAACCACACGCAGAGAATAGGAGACTATAAGCAGTTTCACTGGATGATGAAGTCTAATCTGCTCTATTCTGCTCAGGATTGCAGGTACCTGAGCATCATAAAGCATAAATTCCATTTTATTTGTCTCCAATCTATGAGACAGTTCCCCAAGCAACGAAGAGGCCCTTCAAATCTGTTTCTATGTTATCAGTTCCAAACCAGCAGATTTCAGAATGCGTGAAACCTAGTAACCACCGCAGCATGCGGTGCTAGGTGGTGGTGATAGGCGGAGAATGTGCTACAAATTAATCTCTGTATGCTCATCATCTCCGTAAAAACTTTGAATCAAACCAGGAAGTAGGCCTGCTATCTAAATGATCATCAAATTATAACAATATCTATCGATGACCCGTTAAGGATGTCATATTCTGGGATGTATTGACGAGCAAGTATTTTAGGAAAGCGATTAACAGTTTTTGTTTCGATAAAGGAACTGATGTCGCGACTTCACATTCATATCACAAACAGGTCGATTTCTGTTCTTCACCACCTGAAGAGTAAATGGATAAATCTTTACAAATGGAAAAAACATTTTGTTGTTTTGTAAATTAAGATGTAAATGAAACTGTAAAATCATTGCATGTAAATGTTTAATCTGTATTTCCTTTATCTGTGATTCTTTCCAGCATTAGAAAGCAATGAAAGGTACAATAGTCAGATAGAAAACTTTAGTAATTTGATCTGAAGTACTGAGATAAGCAAACACACACTGTTCTTCATGATGCGGAAGAGACGTTCAAGAGAAACATGGGTGGTTTGGAAATTTGGCTGTTTCTCCACTGAAGATACAGATCTGTTCCGTGTACGTAACACAGCAGCGGATGGAACAACACTGTTAGGACACATAATAGTATAAACAATATCTATTGCAATAAGAGTTACAGGATTTTGGCGTCAGCTCCAATTGGACAATAACCAGGAATTACGTTTCTCAACGATATTCACAATATTTTTATAAGGAATTGGACAATATGAAGTAGTTTGACCAAAGTAATTTTATTAACGTTCAAGAAAGCTTCCTTTTAATTTAAACAAAACATAACACGTAGCAAATATGTATAAAGATCACACTGACAGTGATAATACGGCGTGACTGGAAAAAAAAAATTTGCTAAGAATTAACTAAAAAATAGACACATACAAAAGAGTAACGAATTAGAAAGGCAGAACGAAACGGAGGAAAAATAAAAGGAAAAATGAGCAAGAAAGGTGCACACAATGTGGTCGAGAAGAAATAAGTGGTTTCAAAATTATGTCTCTACGTTTTCAGTCAAAGTGGCACCAATAATTAGAAACAATGATATGTGTTTATGGCAGGCCATTAAAAGTGGCAGTAATGCTTCTGAAAGCACTGAATTTTTTATGGTTGTTTTGTGTAGCGGTATCTCAAAGTGCTGAAACGGCACAAGTAGAAGCGTAGAGTTTTCAGCCAGCTCGTCAAATTTGTGTACCTTTCTCCCCTTACTTCCTCCTCCTCCTCTTCCTCCTCCTATTTTCTTCACCTTCTCCCCTTTTTCTTTCTTCTTGCACTCTGAAACTCCCACGAATCCCCTTCGACCCCACCCACTCCTAATAGGCGCTCCCCCCCCCCCTCCTCCCCCCCCCCCCCCCCCAAATCTCGCGCTACAAACGTGAGCGCGTGCGACACACACACACACACACACACACACACACAGTGCGAGCACACGTGACCAGGACTCGTGCTTTCCTCCATTCCTGCGTTATCGTGTGTCTAGCCAGACGCTATCTTGTTTGGTCTGGTCCGTAGGCCCATTGTTACAGCACAGCCTTAGAGGCTGCCACCGATCCGGATGTGCTTAACCGAGATAACCTCCCCGAAGATGGGCCGAGGACCTTTGTCCAGATATTACTGGTTACATTCTATTGTTTGAGGCTGCGAGACCGAGATAACGCCGTAGACGGACGAGTGACGTGTCCGCAACATACAGAGCAGGTGTGGGTACGGAACGTCAACGTGAGAGGTGAAGGACCGTAGGTTCTGTAACAGCTCGTAAAGAAAATCTGTTAATATAGCATGAATAAACGTTGATGAATCAAAAGAAAGATAAAATATTCCTGCTATTTACAGACAGCGAATCTTTCACTTCATCACGAACGGTACACCGTACGTGTCCGTTTGTGTCGGAGATGTGAACCGTAAATTAGCAAGTGAACTTCTCTTCCAGTCGGAGGGCACTCATCACTTTGAAAATGTTAGAATTTCCTCAGTATTTAGTTAAGTGATGAAGCCATGGTACATTTGTTTAAGAATGGAAGAAAGCACCCAAAGTGACTGGGCGTGGCACCCACAATTATGTCACCCTGAAATGGATTGAGGATATTTCCGAAAATCTAATGCGTGATAGCCAGTTGGGAAACCGTGACAAAATCCTTCAATATGTAAGTGAACTGCTGCAAGCACTGCGCCTTTTTTGCCTCTGTTTTTCTTTCGCTCCCTTTAATGAAAGGGCTCTTATAAAAAAGTTCCTAGCTCTTCTGCTTTGTTGTTCACGTATTGTAAGTGATGTTATTTGTACTTTCCGGGTGTTACATTGGAGTGATAATGCATAAATAAGGAGGATACTGAATGCATGGCTGAGCGGATTAGAGTAACCCTGCTGTTGCGTTGATTATGAACTACTGTATAATGGGGTGGTAATATAATACTTTTGATGATACAAACTCTAGTGGTGACAGAGTCGGTGACACTAAAACGAACATGATATCCCAAGTGGCGAAGCGCTGCTGCTTGAATTGAGTGCGCAAGAAGTTAAACTGATGAGAAATGTATGGGCACTGGCTATAACTGCCGGCCGCGGTGGCCGTGCGGTTCTAGGCACGTCACCCCGGAACCGCGTGACTGCTACGGTCTCAAGTTCGAATCCTGCCTCGGGCATGGTTGTGTGTGATGTCCTTACGTTAGTTAGGTTTAATTAGTTCTAAGTTCTAGAGGACTGATGACCTCAGATGTTGAGTCCCATAGTGCTTAGAGCCATTTGAACCATTTGAACTGGCTATAATTATTAGCACCAGAGAATTATGGTGGTATCTCACTCAAGTTGTGCGTCTCAGATAGGGTTTCAACGCAATGGAATACACTCAGAAGCCAAGACATTATGACCATCTTCTTAATCCTCGAAATACCAAGGGGAGGGGGATGGGGGACGGTTATTTCGCGCCCATCTTTGGGAATATCTAGTCTGGTATTTTATATTTAAAAATTTTGAAAAAATATTTGTTTTTAATAATTTATTATCTGATTTCGTAACTATTTAAATTTTTCAGTAAAACTAAAATTTTTGTGGTGGTCACGGAAAATTCGCTGGTGTTGCTAGCGTTCTGCTGAAACTTGTTTACAGGTTCTGTGCCCTAACTATATATAAAAAACTATTAGGAAAGTATGTGAAAGTTACTTTTATATCTTTTTTGAAACAATGTGTTTGTAATATGTAAAACTTAGTTTGCTATGAAATGTGTAAATCTCAGCGCAGGGCAATAGAACTATATGAAAATTTTGAACGGAAATATGTGAAACTGACTCTATACGGTGCGGAATACAGACTAGCCGGCACATCAAACAAACCGTCTGCGAAAAAGAAATCTGTTTTCAATGAAATTTACATATATCGTCTGACTGCAAAACAAAATGACTCAGATTAAAATGTTGGCCTTGAATACTGCTAAACTTTATCTTTAATCTAGCAATCACTGTATGAGAATTGTTATTACACAGCAGATTAACATAAAAATTAACGTATCTAACTTTTTGATAAAAAACATTCTTGAAAATTTACTAGCTCGCACTTTACTGAATGTACTGGTATTAAACGTCTGAACTGATACATTATATTCACAAATATACACTGACAATCGCTATATATTACAGTGAGCATGAACTTCGAAGGCAATTAAATGTATTGGCCTACCTGAGAGCACGGAAGGCTCGTTTGCTCTGAAAACTTTTACTATTAGAAATAATGATGTGACTGTCAAGAACGAAATTTCATTTGCAATACTTGCAATGTGCAACGAAAGATGATAACTTGCCAGTTTTCATAAAATGTTTCTCACTCCAGAACTCGCGATGTTCAGTGCGAATGTGCAAACAGAGTCATGAAAGTAATAACGAAAATGGGCAACTAATCACAACGACTGACAAATGAGAACAAGGACTCCAAGTTCAACTATGCTTCATTAAGCAAGAACAACAGTACACCTATTAATAAAGTATATGAAGATGGTACCTGTCCTTTCGGACATGTCCGAAAGAACAGATACCATCTTCATATAGTTAAAGCTAACCGGAAATTGACCTTCTTCTGTGCTGGATGCACACGCATTGCCCGAATTCTTACGCGACTCTGTAAGATTGCCTGCCGCGAGTGTATGCCGGCACAGTAGCTCAGCGTGTTCGGTCATAGGGTTTAGCTACCCTCTGTAATAAAAAACTGAGTGAACGGATCAACGAACAACCTGAACGAGTGTCATCGGACGTCCGCCACGACCAAAGTCAACGAACAATATAGAACAAAATCAGATTTAAAAAAATGGATAGAGCGTCTGCCATGTAATCAGGAGATCCCAGGTTCGAGTCCCGGTCGGGGCACACATTTTCAACTGTCCCCGTTGATGTGTATCAACGCCTGTCGACAGCTTAGGGTCTTGATTTAATTATGAGTTAATCATAAAGTTGTCACAGTTACACAAATTAGCAAAAGTATTTGCTAACAACTCTCGTGTGTACAGTTGGCTTCCTTGGCACATTTTTCAACTGTAAGACAAAACCGTATGTCACATTACAAAATCTCTACAGCAAACTTCAACCATACGGAACGTTCTAACAGGAAAAAACTGCACAGTTACAAGTATAAGGTAAACTGGATTATCTTAAAAGTTGGATTTTGTCATCATTCCATTAATATAATCTCATAGCCTCAATATGTTCCCTCAAAACATATTATTATAAAGCTACTTGAAAATAAATAAATAAATGCTGCCTCCACTACAAACCAGGCCAGCTTCCATCGTTTTCAAATCAGATACGTTGCCAGACTGCCCAACACTGTCATTACTCTCCGCCTTACTCTGATCAACATCTTTAGTCTCAAACTCAGTTTTACAAAGAATCTGATTATATAGATACTACAGAGGCTTGACTACATTTATCAAATTCGCAACTTCATTCAAATTTATAGCTAGAACTTCCTGATAATCATCTTGGAAAATAGGACAGCCCTGTTTCATATGTTGTTAACAAATGTTAAACACATTTATGAATTTGTTTATTTTTTTATTTATTTGTGAGCACTCCGCCCCCCCCCCCTTTGGTACTATACATTGAGAAAAATGTGTCGGTACTGCTAGAATTAACAGTTTGTTGGCCAAATTTTGGAACACAATACGCCATCGATTCTGTATGACATGGATTCAACAAGTCCTTCATAAGATTATGAACGTATGTCGCCTCAGATGTCTACTAACAAGTCGCATAATTCCCTTAAATTACGGGCTGCTTGTTTGTGGGCGAGTACCTGGCGACAGTTAATGCCTCAGATGGTTTCACCGGTTTAAAATCAGACACAACTGATGCCGAAACATTAATGTAAGCCGGTCGCTGTGGCCGAGCAGTTCTAGGCGCTTTAGTCCGGAACCGCGCTGCTGCTACGGTCGCATCGCAGGTTCGAATCCTGCCTCGGACATGGATGTGTGTGATGTCCTTAGGTTAGTTAGGTTTAAGTAGTTCTAAGTTCTAGGGGACTCATGACCTGAGATGTTAAGTCCCATAGTGCTCAGAGCCATTTTGAACCCTTGATGTAAGTTCGCTGTCACACTCCTCAAACCACTGTAGTACGATCCTGGCTTACCTTGTTACACGGACAGTTAGTTATCTTGCTGGGAGACGTCATCAATGGCGGGGAAGACGACAAACATGAAGGGGTGCAGGTGGTCCACAGTAATGTTCGCAGAGTCCATAGCTGGCGTGGTGTTTTAAATTACTATCATGTGTCCCATGAAAGCCCAAATAAATGTCCTCTCCCCCTAACCTTTTAAGCAGGATACTGTCCACCGGCCTTCGTTCGCAGCGCGGTGCATGTTTCGAGCAGCTGTTCTCCTGTATTACGGCATATCCGGACATGACTATCGACCAAGACTACAAAAAACCGCTGTTCGTCCGATTAAACCACACGTTTCCACAGGTCAAAGTTCTAGTCTCGATGATTCCGCGTCTATTGCGATCGTAATAGACGAAGCCGTAGGGTCAACGTGTGAAGAACGATGTGCTCCGAAACCGTTTTGCCTGCACCAGCGTTGTACTCTGTCACCAGATGTGGCACAGGTCGCCGCATATCCTGCTTTCCAGTGCTGGTATCCGACCTTCGCGCCTCGTGATGGCGAGGCGTGGACGTCCAACGCCTCGTAGTCTGCTGGTGGTTTCGCCGTCCATCAACCACTTTCCATAGCTGTTCACGACAGCTGCACGCGCCGACCAACTTCGCCGTTTCAGAGATGCTCGTTTCCAACCAACGGGACGTGACAACTACCCACAAAAATTTGACCGTATCGTCGGCAGATTGCTTTCACCACTGCTGCGTTTATGTATAATACTTCCGTCGGCGGGTCACGCGCCCGAAACTCTACCAATCGACATTCAGTCTCGCTGTGGCAGTGGTCATAATGTTTTGGCTCATCACCGTATGATGGGAGAGAACAACTGTTTGTGACCGTATACGAGAAACCATACACCGGGTGGTTAGAAACTGTCTGAAAAGCATGTAAGGGTGTTTCGGGGTAGGTTTTGCTGGGAAATATTTATTAAGAAAAAATTCGGTACGTTGCGTCGTTTCCGAGTTAATTACATTGAAATTAGCCAATCAGGCGGTTGCGCGGGCAAATTCAAGCGGGTCAGCAGAGACGGTGTTGCCAGGTGTATCATCGTTTTGTCTCCTGAAACCAAACAAGAGAGCGATACAAAAATTAGACATGGGGGGGGGGGGAGGGGGCGGGGGAGGGAGGCTTAAGGATCTAACCCGAGCCAAAGCGTGAACAGTCTGCTGCTCTGTCATCTACGTTATGAGAGCAGCTGACATTAATTGTATCTGGCAGGCCGCTTGAATTTACGCGCACAGCAGCATGATTCCTTAACTTTAACGCTAATTAACTTCGAAATGGCGTACGTAAAGAGTTTTTTTGTAACAATTATTTCTCAGCACAACCTACCCTGAAACACCCTTACACCGAGCGAGGTGGCGCAGTGGTAGCATACTGGACTCGCATTCGGGAGGACGACGGTTCAATCCCGCGTCCGGCCATCCTGATTTCGGTTTTCCGTGATTTCCCTAAATCGCTCCAGGCAAATGCTGGGATGGTTCCTTTGAAAGGGCACGGCCGACTTCCTTCCCCATCCTTCCGTAATCCGATGAGACCGATGACCTCGCAGTTTGGACTCTTCCCCCAAAAACAATCCAATCCAAACCCTTACAAGCTTTTCAGACTGTTGGTGACCAACATATGTATGTAATCATGCTTTTTGTTTTATTACTTCTTTTGCACTTCCTTCGTTTACCGTATTTCTCTATTTAAATTAGTTATTCTTTTAATTACATCTTCTCCGATGATGCCATCAGAAATTCACTTTCCTTGGAGCATGAGCACAGACAGCCTATCAGTCTGCTTAGTGCTCTAAATTAAGTTGTTTACAGTTTACTGTTGTGACGAGACTGTATACAGAATATTATCTGCTAATGAGATTTTCTAAGCAAGGTTGGTTCTTTAGGTACTTCCGCTAGACTGTTTGCATTTTGTGTCTCGTTTTGTATTGCTGTCACTGTTCATTATTTAGGTTTTCCTAATGTAATAGCCGGCCAGGGTGGACGAGCGGTTCTAGGCGCTACAGTCTGGAACCGCGTGACTGCTACGGTCGCAGGTTCGAACCCTGCCTCGGGCATGGATGTGTGTGATGTCCTTAGGTTAGTTAGGTTTGAGTAGTTCTAAGTTCTAAGGGACTGATGACCTCAGACGTCCTATAGTGCTCAGAGACATTTGAACCAAATGTAATATTTCGTCATTGTAATGATACAAGCCATTATTTCATTGCTGTTCATTTTATACACTATGTGATCAAAAGTATCCGGACAATTGGCTGAAAATGACTTACAAATTCGTGGCGCCCTCTATCGGTAATACTGGAATTCAATGTGGTGTTGGCCCACCCTTAGCCTTGATGACAGTTTCCACTCTCGCAGGCATACGTTCAATCAGGTGCTGGGGGGTTTCGTGGGGAATGGCAGCCCATTCTTCACAGGGTGCTGTACTGAGGTGAGGTATTGATGTCGGTCGGTGAGGCCTCGCAGGACGTCGGCGTTCCAAATCATCCCAAAGGTGTTCTATAGGATCCAGGTCCTTACTCTGGGCAGGACAGTCCATTACAGGGATGTTATTGTCGTGTAACCACTCCGCTACACGCCGTGCACTATGAACAGGTGTTCGAACGTGTTGAAAGATGCAATTGCCATCCCCAAATTGCTCTTCAACAGTGGGAAGCAAGAAGGTGCTTAAAACATCAATGTAGGCCTCTGCTGTGATAGTGCCACGCAAAACAACGGGGATGCAAGCCCCCTGCATGAGAAACGTGACCACACCATAACACCACCGCCTCCGAATTTTACTTTTGGCACTACACACGCTGTCAGATGACGTACAACGGGCATTCGCCATACCCACACCCTGCCATCGGATCGCCACATAGTGTACCGTGATTTGTCACTCCGCACAACGTTTTTCCACTATTCAGTCGTCCAATGTTTACGCTCCTTACACCAAGCGAGGAGTCGTTGGGCATTACTGGCGTGATTTGTCGCTTATGAGCAGCCGCTCGACCATGAAATCCAAGTTTTCTCACCTCCTGCCTAACTGTCATAGTAGTTGCAGTGAATCCTGATGTAATTTGGAATTCCTGTGTGATGGTCTGGATAGATGTCTGCCTATTACACATTACGGCCCCCTTCGACTGTCGGCGGTCTCTGTCAGTCAACAGACTGGTCGACCTGTACGCTTTTGTGTTGTACGTGTCCCTTCACGTTTCCACTTCACTATCACATGGGAAACAATTGACCTAGGGATGTTTGGGACTGTGGAAATCTCGCGTACAGGGTATGACAAAAGCGACACCCAATCAACTAACCACGTTCGAAGTCCGTGAGTTCCAAATGTTCAAATGTGTGTGAAATCTTATGGGACTTAACTGCTAAGGTCATCAGTCCCTAAGCTTACACACTACTTAACCTAAATTATCCTAAGGACACACACACACACACACACACACACACACACACACACACACACACACACACACACACACACCCATGCCCGAGGGAGGACTCGAACCTCCGCCGGGACCAGCCGCACAGTCCATGACTGTGGCGCCCTAGACCGCTTGGCTAATCCCGCGCGGTTCGTGAG
Organism: Schistocerca piceifrons; assembly: GCF_021461385.2. Taxonomy (NCBI): domain Eukaryota; kingdom Metazoa; phylum Arthropoda; class Insecta; order Orthoptera; family Acrididae; genus Schistocerca; species Schistocerca piceifrons. The sequence continues at coordinate 348,659,928 of NC_060138.1, forward strand.
TACCGCGGAGCGCCCCATTCTGATCTCTCACAGTGTCTAATGACTACTGAGGTCGGTGATAAGGAGTATCTGGCAGTAGGTGGCAGCACAATGCACCTAATATGAAAAAGTATGTTTTTTGGCGTGTGCGGATACTTTTGATCGCATTGTGTACATGAGATATTGCTACACACTGTAGATTTTTATAATTTTGCGATCACACTCTACACTTGAATTGATAATAGGTATGTATCTAATTCGTTTATATTTTTTCATAATTTTAATGAAATTTTCGTAATCCTTCCCCCTTACGTGTAGTTTCCAGTTCATATTTTAGATATGAAGGTGGTTGAATATTCAGCCGAAACTAGTAATCACTGAATGTTACACAACTGCAATCTGAACTATTAAAACATTTTGTCTCTAAAAAATTTTTACCTTCGTTAAATATAAAAATGGTGAATAAACTTGGGAAGGTCAGGGAGACTTTGCTGCATAATACTGTTGTTTGCAGGAAGATGTACAGAGAATCATCTCTTGGTGCAGGATCAGGCTCTGATAAATTTGCGTTTTCGGTTTGGTGTTTCACAAATACGTACTTATCGTGTGAAGCGTACCTCTGCCGATAGTGTCCATAACGGCAGTACGGCATCTGATATCCTCGCATCGTCATGCTGCATGGACAGTAGTTATCATACATTGTTTAAGGTGTGTGCATGGATTACGACAAATGTCTGTTAGTGCTGAACTAACGCCCTTTCAATGTCAGCATTGGTCTGTAGTGACTGTGTTAGGAGTGCAGTCCCTTATCTTAGAACGTTCCATGTCTGTTCAGTCGGAATGAAGTCTAAACAATCGGGGTTCAAATCCCTGAAAGGATCGTACATTACTTCACACGAGTAATGGGGCATTTACTTCAATAAGAGCAGCGCTAATATCATCTTCCATCCCTTATTTAAAGACTTACTCGGAATACTGTACCAGCTATAGATGTTTAAGCTGGTTTTCATATGCGTGCGTAACTAACAGTCACTCGCGGTGCCTAGAGCTGGCTTTTCTGCAGTGTGTTTCATACAGTCTTGTTGGTGTAACCGTCCAGTATGTATGGTGTGTGTGTGTGTGTGTGTGTGTGTGTGTGTTTGAGAGAGAGAGAGAGAGAGAGAGAGAGAGAGAGAGAGAGAGAGAGAGAGATAAGCTTCGTAGGTGGAGCACAATAAATAAAACCCATGGGATCAGAGGATTAGCTACTGTACAGCAGGATTTCGAAATCCCGAACCCGACCGTGTAAGCAAAATAAAAGAGTACACTGTGCGTGTTTATTCCGGTCGGCAGTCTGACTTTGCATTATAGCCATTAAACGACTGCACCTTAGACCTTACAGCAAATGATCTCTCCGTCCTTGTCCACCTGATCCTGCACTTCATCACAAACATCCAAGCAGCTGAGACATTGAATGCCACATTGTTCGTGTAGTGGCACCAAATATACACAACTTGTCTTACAGAGTTGCAGTAAAGCACAACTCAGAAGACAAAAGTCGTGGTATACTTCCTAATACGGTTTTGGACCTCCTTTTTCCCAGCGTAGTATAGCATCTCGACGTGGCACGGACTCAACAAATCGATGGAAGTCCACTACAGATATATTGAGCCATGCTACCTCTACAGCAGTCCATAACTGCGGAAGTATTGCCGGTGCAGGATTTTGAGCACCAACTCACCTCTAGTTTATATCCCATAAATGTTCGAGTGGATTTATGTCGGGTGATCTGGATGGCCAAATCATTCACCCGAACTCTCCAGAATGTTCTCCATACAAATCGCGTAGAATTCTGACCAGGTGACATGGCGCATTGTCAACCATAACAAATCCATCGTTGTTTGGGGGCATGAAGTTTCGAAATGGTCACCAAGTAGCCGCACATAACCATTTCGAGTCAATGGTTCAGCTGAATCAGAGGTCTCCGTCCCTTCCATGTAAACCAAAAGCTTGCACAATGCCTTGTTGGCTTCGTGAGGTCTGCGCCACACTCGAACCCTACCATCAGCTCTTACCAGCTGAAATTGGGGCTCATCTGACCAGGCTACGGTTCTTCAGTCGCCTAGAGTCCAACCGATATGCTACGAGCCTAGGGGAGGCCTCGTTGGTCGTCTACTACCATGGCCCATAAACGCCAGATTTCACCGCACTGTCCTAACGAATACGTTCGTCGTGCGTCCCACATTACGGTTATTTCAAACATTGTTGCTTGTCTATTAGCACTGAAAACTACGCAATCGCCGCTGCTCTCAGTCGTTAAGTGAAGGCCGCCTGCTACTGCGTTGTCCATGGTAAGAAGTAATGCCTGAAATTTGGTTTTCTCGGCAACCTCTTGACAATGTGGGTCCCGGAATATTGAATTCCCTAACGATTTCCGGAATGGAACGTCCCATACGTCTAGCTCTAAGTATCATTCCGCATCACTTTGTTAATTCCCGGCGTGCAGCAATAATCACGTCGGAAACATTTTTGCACGAGTCATCTGAGTACAAATGACATCTGAGCCAATGCAGTGCCCTTTTATACTTTGTGTACGCGACACTACCACCATCTGTATATGTGCATAACGCTATCTCATGTCTTTAGTCACCTCAGTGTTTATCACTTGCTATAAGCGTATGGAAACTACTATGTAGGGTTCGAGTTAAAGCATGATGTACTGTTGTGACTGTGAGAATCTTCACGGCTCTCAAAGTGGATTGAAGCGTACAGCTTACATGGTACGTGATGCTGAGGTATTCAGATGATAAACGGACTACGTCACTCCTTGTAAAGCTGCGTAGGACTAATCTCTGAACATTCCTCACATACATCTGTAAAATGAACTAAACAAAACGAATATTTCTGGAATCACGTTGGTCCGCCTCGGTAGCCGAGTGGTCAACGCGACTAATCCCCATGCGGGGGACACTGGTTTGATTCCCGGTACTGCCAGGGGTTTTTCCTTGGTGGGAGGACTGGTACAGGATGCTCTCAGCCTCATGATGCCAACCTGATTGAGAAGTAGCGTCTCTGAAGTCGGAACGTCGACAGTGGCTGAGTGTGCGGCGTGCTGTCCACGCGCCCCTCCACACCGCATCCGATGGTGAATTACCGAGGATGACACGGCGGTCGGTCAACTATCGCGTGATCTTCAGGGCCTGGTTGTGCGGTTTCCTTTTAGAATAACATTGGCAAGACAAGCAGAAAAAAATTAAGAGACTTTGTTAGGTTTCTGAAACATAGCAAATACTGGTGATATTTTGAGAAGATGAACTCTGAAGAAAAAACTGTTAAATGGTTCTGGACGTCAGGACGTGGAGGAGCTACGCGTGGTATACCGACTTTTGCTTTTGTCAGAGACTTTCAGCAGCATTCCTTTTTCCCATTCCTATATTTCCCCATTTGGCTACTGTGGATGTGGAGATGGCTAGAGAGAAGAAGAACTTCCCATATTTACAGCAATTGAAATGAAAACTTTCAAGAGAAAACAGTGTCTCAACTAATGTGTCCGATCCACTAGTAATTGTTTCCTACAATCAGTAAATCTCTTCACTAATACAGGTGTTCACAGAAACAGATAAAACACTCGATTTGTTAGACCTTGTCATGTATAATGTAAGCGATAAACATGAATTCAAAATACGAAGAAATGCTGCAACCATTGGCACATTTATCCAAAGCCAATTTAATCTCCCTGCGGCCTCTGTAACATATTTCCGGACTGCGGCTATTTGCTCGTTTCTGCTGTAGTGGTGCGGTCTTTACCTAATCCCCGTAAATAGTTAATTGTCTGGGCATATGAGCCCGGCTCAAGGTCGAGTGAACTACCCATAATGGCCTATGTTTACCAGTATCCACTGCAGAGAAACATAGAAAAATCACCGAGCGAGGTGGCGCAGTGGTTAGACACTGGACTCGCATTCGGGAGGACGACGGTTCAATTCCGCGTCCGGCCATCCTGATTTAGGTTTTCCGTGATTTCCCTAAATCGCTTCAGGCAAATGCCGGGATGGTTCCTTTGAAAGGGTACGGCCGACTTCCTTTCCCATCCTTCCCTAGCCCGCTGAGACCGATGACCTCGCAGTTTGGTCTCCTCCCCTCAAACCAACCAACCAACCAACCATAGAAAAATCGTCCCAGGCAGTAAGACCTTACAGAAGCGCTATTTGTGGGAACAGGAAACTGTCAATAGAATGCCTACATTCTACTCCTGATTTTTATTGGATGAAAAGCCTAAGTATTAAATATTTTCCTGGAGCGATCTGGCGCTTGCGCAGCGCTCCTAGAAAGCAGTAGACGTGTGTCCTCTGGAGCGGAGACGGTGTTTTCGTTTTATGTACCAGAAGGGGGGAGAAGGTGCTCCGTAGCGATCAACCGAGTTATTTCTGGCAGTTCGGATATTTGTGAGAACCAGAAACTTTGTTCCTGTAAGCGGACATCGTTATCGGGTTGAGTCATTCCGGTTGTCGAACCGACCGTTGACGTTCACGCTCAAGAGGCAGCGACCATAAATTGGGTTGCGGAGCCAAGTAGCTAGCCGGACAGTGTTCTATAGTGAACGAGAAAGACTTAAGGCTTAAATAAAGAAATAAATTCCATTCGTTTTAGTGCGAATTTGAGAACGATGTTTTTGTGTGACTCTTTCTTTATTGACTTCAAACTGTATTCCTGTTTTGTTACTGTAGGGATTATCGGCGAAGTTGCATGCACAGGGGAAATTAGTACAGAGGCCGGTGAATGTACCGTGTTCAAAGAATAGAGGTGTATCCATCCAACATTATGCCTCCCCACACCATAACACCTGCACCACCAAAACGATCGTGTTACTGGTAGCTTTTCGAGTTCCCATCTGTCACCAAAGTCACTGCTCTGACTGAATTTACTCTCATCCGATAAGACCACGCGATACGACTACTCTTTGGTATAATTCTCGTGCTCTTGGCGCCATCACAAACGTCACCGCCGATCTGCGGATTGCAACGGAACGTAACATACTGGTTGCTGGGCAAAAACATCACCCCCATGCAGCTGTAGCGCCACTGTGAGTCGTGAGACTGCGATTTGTGTAGGCTTGTTACGTCTGGTTGCAATTGAACCCGTTGTTTGACATGGGTCCCCCCAATACCTGTTGGACAAAGCGGTCATGTGCTGTAACAGTGCCGGCCGCTGTGGCCGAGCGGTTCTAGGCGCTTCAGTCCGGAACCACGCGGCTGCTACGGTCGCAGGTTCGAATCCTGTCTCGAACATGAGTGTGTGTGATTTCATTAGGTTAGTTAGGTTTACGTAGTTCTATGTCTAGGGGACTGATGACCTCAGATGTTAAGTCCCATAGTGCTTGGAGCCATTTGAACCGTTTGCTGTAACAGCTGACAGTGGCCGACCTGTTCCCATTCGGGCAGCAGGGACTGTGGTTCGGAGCGCTGCCCGTGATGTGAGACCCTGCAGTGAACAATGCCAAACTCATGGACTGCATTCGTCACACTTCGTCCTTCTTCTAGTTTCCCGACTATTCTTCCCCATGTGAAATCGTCCAGATGTTCTCTAGGAACTATGTTCCAACGAAGAACACAGCACACTGCACCGTGACTGCAGTCTGACACACACACACACACACACACACACACACACACACTCTGCCTTTTGTTGTGGAGCCAACCCTTTTTAGTGCTGAAGTGACTCTAACCCCTCGCCATATGACGTCCAGCTTCATGTGGACGTGTGGGACACATTTGGCAACATTGGAAGGAAAATCAGCGTTGGCCGTATTTTGTTGTTTTATTGTCAGCAAAATCGATTTTCGGTCACTTAGCTACCATCCTAAGCGTGTGTGTCTGTGTGTGTATGTTTGTGTGTGTGTCGTGACCGAAAATCGATTTTGCTGACAATAAAACAACAAAATACGGCCAATGCTAATTTTCCTTCCAATTCTATCCTCTATTTGGTTGTGGTGCACACAACACGCCATGGAGTCGCCAATCAATCTGGCAACATGCTACCGCACTTTCATTCATTTCCACCGTGTGGTTAATATGTTACCTTACTTTATCTAATCTCGTTCATAAGTATGGCAGAGCAGTGTAGTTTGCTTCCAGCTGTCTGAGTGGCACAACAGAAGCGCTCATTGCTGAAGACAGCTGGTGTGCGGCGGTGGGCTACTTAGAGGGGCAGTCGGGGTCCGCGTGTTCCCCAAGACAAAGGCAGCGTGCGGCCGGTAGCCGGTAGCCGAAAGGTCACTGCCCGCTGCAAGCCCGCTGTCCGCTGTACACGGCCCTCAGTGCCACGCTGGCTTCAGCCAAATTGGCCAGAGGGCAACGCTGCCGCTCTTCATTGATAGGACAGAAAAGTAATACCGGCGCGGATCATGCCTTTCACCATCTCTCGTTTCCCAATTCCCAACTCCCGTATTCAAATGGCTCTAAGCACTATGGGACTTAACATCTGAGGTCATCAGTCCGCTAGACTTAGAACTACTTAAACACACCCATGCCCGAAGCAGGACTCGAACCTGCGACCATAGTAGCAGCGTGGTGCCGGACTGAAGCGCCTAGAACCGCTCGGCCACACGGGCCCCAACTCCCGTATTGTCAACCGCATTCTCTGAGACCTCTTTTCGCCATCGCATTGCTATTCCCGACCGACTTAATAACGTGCACTAAGACCTGTGCGTACGTCTTCGTTTCCTACTCACTGGGGTATGTGGTGGTAAGTGCCTATGTGACAACACACACACACACACACACACACACACACACACACACGCCGAAGGGAGGACTCGAACCTCCGACGGGGAGAGCCGCGCGAACCGTGGCAAGGCGCCTAGACCGTGTCGGTGAAAGTATTTCTCCTTTCTTTTCTTCCATGTACATTCATTTACCTTCTTAAGGCGAACATTTGACCCAAACATCCACTGCACAACAGACAGGACATGTGGCTGCAGTATTATGCAAAGACTGTCATTTGTCATTTACTGTACTTCCGTGGGACCAGTGGTAGTAATCGAAGACACCATGCTAACTTTGCATTAAGTGAACATTATTTTGACCGTCTGCAGCCCTTCAACACTGATGTCTTCCCCAACAACGGTGGTGTGTTCTAACTGGTAAGGCAGAGTCATGCTACAGTGTAAAGGTTTTTAAAATTTCCGCTACCAGTCACAAACTTCGTAAACTATTGTATTACTTATTTATTTAGTGACCTGTTTCGAGGTAAACCTCATCTTCGGGCTAAATGGCATTATAAAAACAACTTTAAAATAAAGCCATACAGATTTTACAAAGTCTTTTCGTGAATGCTGAGGAAGAAGAGAAAACTTAGTAAGGGGTGATATCACTTTGGAAGCTGGACTGATATTTGCACGAAAATGTTTTGTAACGGTCACTCACTTTTCTCTTCTGGTGTGGCAGTCTCGTAGTGATGCGCTGGGGTGCCTCCATTTCCGTGCTTCTCCTGGTCACTGTTCAAAAATTGTCACTAACATAGCAGTAACTTGGAAACACGATCACAAACAGTTCTGTAGTGCAGCGGACAAATGGCGGTCGAAATACAGCTGGTTCCGATTTGACTATCGATTTGTCGATTTATGGGGTTTCAGATATTTACCTGTCTTCTGCACGTCTTGTTATCGTATTTCAGATGTAGGTTGACGAAATACACTTCAGATTGAGCACCTGTTACAATATTATTGAAAACATAATGATATAAACTAATTTATTTTACATATTTCTAAGCTATTGCTAGGGCTAGAGTCAAACGACTGTCATGTTACGTATCTTTTATTCTAGGAGTATTGTAGTGAAATTGGAAAAGATATGTGAATTTTTTATGTCTGTCATTTCATTCAGGATCTCGTTATTCCTCATGTGGCCATGGGTGAATAATTCATTTCTTCCAAGATGTCCATTTTCCAGCTGTTTTCTAAGATATGTAGTACTTTGAGATCGTCGTCTATTGTAACACTGTGTCCTGTTTCATTTATATGTTTCGCTATAGCTGATTTATTCGGTTTGCCGAGTCTGAAACAGTCAATGTGTTCTTTAAATCGGATTTTAAAATTTCTTCCCGTATGGCCAATGTAATATTTGTTGCAATGACATCATTTAATTTTATAAATTCCTGCTTTGTTAAGTTTCTCTGTGGGATGTGAGATGTCATGTATCAGTTTCTTTTTTAAGTTGTTTTGGTGGCAGAGGTGATCCTGATGTCTGCTTTTTAAACAGCTTGGCTATTTTGTCTGTCAAAATTACTTCAAATTTATGCTACAGTGGTTTTAGGAGCATGACAGTGAATTCACGTCGATCCCTTGGCCTGCAAATTCGCCCTGATGTGAACTGGACGGACCACATCTGTGACGTTATTGATCGCCCACAAACCACCGAGCCATAATTTACGGCTATTACGTGACCTGTCCATAGAGATCTGGTGCCACATACCTCCTGAAACCTAACAAGAACTTGTCGAAAACGTGCCACGCAGAATCGCAGCTGTATTGTGTCCCAAAGTTGGACCAGCACGCTATTATGCACTTGATAGTAATGTTCGGGCTCATTGCAATTCGGCAATCGAAAGTAGGTTTCCCATAGATTCCCAATATCACACCAAGTTAATGCTGGGATGGTTCCTTCAAGGTTTTATCCCTTCCTCACCATACTGCGACCGATATAACGCCCCTCCATAAACTCTGCAGAAAGTCTGGTATGGAACATGTGAGCAGCGTCTGCGACTTCGGCTTCTTAACGAAGTGTTAACTTGGAAAGGAGATCCTGCAGCGACTATCCGACGTCGTTTGCGTAAGAGATGATTTACTACATCTGTTTTTCTGACATGGCTCACGCTCTTCATGTGATTAAAGTACACAGAGGCTACAAAAGTCATACGACAGAGATATACACATATACAGATGGCGGCAGTACACCGTACACAATGTATAAAGGGGCAATGCATTGGCTGCTCTGTCATTTGAACTCAGGTAACTCATGTTAAAATGTTTTCCGCGTGATTATTGCTACACGCCAGGACTGAAGACGTTGGTGCAGAATGGAACTTCGAGCTAGGCGCATCGGACATTCTGTTCTGGAAATCAATATTCCGAGATCCACAGTGTCAAGAGTGTGTCAAGAATACCAAATTTCAGACATTACCTCTCACAATGGACAACGCAGTGTCGACCGTCTTCACTTAACGACCGAGAGCGGTGGCGTTTGAGTAGAGCTGTCAGTGCTAACAGACAAGCAACACAGTGTGAAATAACCGTAGAAATGTACATGAGAGGTACGGTGAATGTATCCATTAGCACAGTGCTGCTGTGGCAGCAGACGACCAACGCGAGTGCCTTTGCTAACAGCATGACATCGTCTGCAGCTCCTCTCCTGCGCTCTCGACCGTAGCGGTTGGACTACTGGGAAACCGTGTCCTGGTCAGGTGAGTCCATATATCAGTTAGTAAGAACAGATGGTAGGATTAGAGTGTGGCGCAGACCACACGAAGCCATGGACCCAAGTTGTAAACAAGACACTGTGCAAGTTGATGGTGGTTTCATAATGTTGTGGCTGTGTTTACATGGAATGGACTAGGTCCTCCTGTCCAACTGAACCTATAATTGACCGGAAATGGTATTTGGAGACCATTTGCAGCCATTCATGGACTTCATGTTCCCAAATGAGGATCGAATTTTTCTGGAAGACATGGGGCCATGTTAGAACATTCTGGCCAATATGAGCGAATGGTTTGGCCACCCATATCGCCCGTCATGAATCCCATAGAACATTTATGGGACATAATCTGGAAGTCAGTTCGCGTACAAATCCTGCTCCGACAACACTTTCACAATTATGGACAGCTACAGAGGCACCATGACACAATATTTCTGCAGGGGACTTCAAATGACTAGCTGAGTCCTTGACGCGTCGTGTCACCGCATTACGCTGGGCAAAAGAAGGTCCGACTCGATATTAATAGGTATAATGCCCCAGCGGAGTCTGCAATGATTAAAAAATCTCATAGTTACAATGTGATGTTATTACGAAAGATCTTGTAGAGAATAAGGCCCGTGCCAGATCTCCAGGAATGATAGACGACAGCAAAAGGTAAGAAATGGAGCATAGACAACATATTGTGGAACTCTATACCCTATCGGATGTTGGTGAAACGGACGGAGCCCCTGACATCTATATTCTAGCGTGTGGGCAAGATAGTTCCTGCAGCTGTCCCTATTGCACATCCCCACATTGTGCCGGCGGCAGCTGCCATTAAGTTCAGCTGCACCTGTTTTCCGCAAAAGCTGCTTTAGCTGCACCTGCGGCGAAAACTACAACACATATTCTACCAAGCATAACGTTCATTCAGTGGTAATCTTCGCTTGTTGCATCTTTGCTTCGCGTTAGCGGGACAGGTTACTGTATGATCTTACACTTTGTGTATCCGAACACTGGGGCATTTCTGTTGTTAGTCTCAACGGAATTCCTTGCTAGTTAGTTTTGAATTTAAAAATGCAGACCATGAGACGAGCTCATTGCGATTTTAAACATGGTTGTGGGATAAATATAAAGACAGTTACACTTGACTTAATTACAACAGCCGGCCGTTGTGGCCGAGCGGTTCTAGGCGCTTCAGTCCGGAACCGCGAGACTGCTACGGTCGCAGGTTCGAATCCTGCCTCTGGCATGGATGTGTGCGATGTCCTTAGGTTAGTTAGGTTTAAGTAGTTCTAAGTCTAGGGGACTGATGACCTCAGAAGTTAAGTCCCATAGTGCACAGAGCCATTTGAACCATCTGAATTACAAGAGATTATAAAAATAATGACAATAGACCAAGTGTTCACATCATATGAAACTTAAAGTGAAAACCTGGTGACGTATATAAACACAACACCAATAGCCACGCATGTATACAAAGAAGAGACGAGCGTATTAAAAGTTTATATGCAAATGTGCCTATATTACAAATCCCCCACAGTTACACGTAGTGTGAAGACAGCATGAGTTTCCCAGAGCCTTGTTTAGTCTTTCCAGTGGATGAGTACCCAAAATTTACTAAATCATATACTATGGTTGATAAGTTACGTGAATGGCTTGTAGTAAAAATTACATAAAACCCCCATGGAGGCGTGAATTGCAATGAATAAAACATGAAAAATAAAGATAGTCGAACTAAAGGGCAGGGTGATACTCGTCTTAAGCTCGGCCTTATCTGTTAATAATTTTGCGTAATTTTTAGTCATGTAGTAAAACTGGCTATAAGTGTGCTTTTGTGAATTTTGTTGATAACCAATTTGATATTGCGTTGTTTTTTTTTCAGTGAAATGTCCCAAAATTACCGGTATAGTTTCAAACAGCATTACGTTGTGTTAAATGTATGTACTTAGAAGAAGGACTACTACTACTACTACTACTACTATTACTACTATTTGGCTTTTTAGAATGACAGAGTGAGATACACCACAATACATTGTTCCAACTGTTTTGTCTCCCTGGTTAATTGAAATCACACCAACATGTATGTACGATTAGCGTTTGATATTAATGGTACTCATTATTTAAGGATGTAACATGGATTCAATGATGTTTGACGTCATGAAAAGTACCAGGTGATCAAAAAGTCAGTATAAATTTGAAAACTTAATAAACCACGGAATAATGTAGATAGAGAGATGATAATTGACACACATGCTTGGAATGATATGGGGTTTTATTAGAACCAAAATGCAGGATGGTGCTCCACCCCATATTGCTAGACGCGAGAAAGATCTCTCGCGCGCGTCGTTTGGTGATGATCGTGTGCTCAGCCGCCACTTTCGTCATGCTTGGCCTCCCAGGTCCCCAGACCTCAGTCCGTGCGATTATTGGCTTTGGGGTTACCTGAAGTCACAAGTGTATCGTGATCGACCGACATCTCTAGGGATGCTGAAAGACAGCATCCGACGCCAATGCCTCACCATAACTCCGGACATGCTTTGCAGTGCTGTTCACAACATCATTCCTCGACTACAGCTATTATTGAGGAATGATTGTGGACATATTGAGCATTTCCTGTAAATAACATCATCTTTGCTTTGTCTTACTTCGTGTTGCTAATTATTGCTATTCTGATCAGATGAAGCGCCATCTGTAGGACATTTTTTTAATTTTTGTATTTTTTGGTTCTAATAAAACCCCATGTCATTCCAAGCATGTGTGTCAATTTGTACCTATCTACATTATCCCGTGATTTATTCAGTTTTCGAATTTATACTAACTTTTTGATCACCCGGTATTTATGGGTGAGCTGCAGGACGTGTGTGGTCTTCTGCTGTCGTTGATCATCGTTGTGCAGTTGTTCGTTGTTGTGGAGTCGGTTGACAAGACTGTGCGGCCTCTCAGCCACTTGATTTGCGTAGTTTAACTTTTCGTTGGGCATGCAATAAGTTCGTGAGCCCGAGTTGCCTACTTTAACGCCTCCTGGGACTTAGACTATATGCTATGTTTTCGGTGGACGATTTTGCACAACTGTACGAACTTTACCTTTCTTTACGTAGTTTCAAAAAAATGGCTCTGAGCACTATGGGACTTAACATCTGTGGTCATCAGTCCTCTAGAACTTAGAACTACTTAAACCTAACTAACCGAAGGACATCACACACATCCATGCCCGAGGCAGGATTCGAACCTGCGACCGTAGCAGTCGCGCGGTTCCGGACTGAGCGCCTAGAACCGCTAGACCACCGCAGCCGGATTACGTAGTTTGTGACAGTTATGGACTTCTATTATTTGCTGTGGTTGATATTTGCATTCATGTGTGATGGACTTGTTAGATGTTTTTGCAGCGGTTAGTCAGAATAATGAACTTACGTTAAAGTCGCGATTGATAATGGAAAAGCATACTTTGGAACTTTTGGTGTTAGCAGTTTATTTTCGTGAATTAATATGCAATAAAACGAAATTTTCCCGCACATGCTTCTTTATTCGATGCTGTGCCTGCATTACATTAATTATTACTTAATTTTTTTAGACTCTGAAACTCAGTTTATGTAAGTTACGTGTGTGAACAGTACTCAATAAACATTTGTATGGTTTGAACTGCAGCCGTCTCATTTTGTCAACATCATTAATCCTTTGGGATTTATACAGTCCTCGTATGATACTTCTGTATCATTCCCTGAGATGTCTACTTACAAAAAATGGTTTAAGAATTAACTGTGAAATATGTATGTGTGCTGTTAAAGCGGCATACCGGTAGGTGCCAATGAGGCCATCGATAAGACCACCGGTGCGCTTCTATGTTGCTACAGCGAATAATCGCTAGAGAAGTTGGAGCATTATAACGCAACAATGTAAGTGCTCAGACAAGTAGAAGGTAGTGACAGAAAAGCTATAAGAGGAGCAAAATAAGGCAATACTATGTCACAAGAATAACGTAACAGTGTTTGTTGATTTAGGACTTCTCCATTTATACCTATTATATGGAAGAGTTTTGAAAGAGTCATAAATTACTCACTTTAATGTTTGTGGCTGTGAAATATTCCATTTTTTTTATGAAAAAGGCAATCAGAAGAAAGAAATTAAATACTTTTTGCGCTGCTGAGATTACAATGTTTTAGTTCATTCCGATGCACCCAAACGTAACGAAAAGCCCGTATCGATTTTGTCAACAGGAATATTTGTTTTGTTTTGTGGTTCTAGAAAGGCAACGAAAAGATTTGAATCTATTGTAGAACGTGACTTCTTAACCACGACTGCAAGGTGACGTGATGGGTCTGCAATTCAACCGTCTTTGACAGTCTGTAATCACTTTCTCAGTATAAGCTGGCAGTCTTGTATGGAACTGGGACGCGGCGGCGACAGAAGAGCCCGTATTTGGCGGTATTGAACGTGCTTGGCCGGCACTGGGGTCCCGTCGCCACGCAGTTAAGGTCACGTAATCGGATTAAGGCGCCATCAGGTCTCTTTCTCCACGTTTCGGCCATTTTCTCTGCTAGCACGAAATTTCAGATCACGATTTTAATATTACTGCGCCATCCGTCGGCGACGGCGACGGTATCTGTTCGTGAAACTCTTCCGGCAGCCGTTACGGTCTCTCTCTCTCTCTCTCTCTCTCTCTCTCTCTCTCTGTGCCCCTCCGCTCTTTGGGTCTCTTTGTCTCATTCCTCTTCTCCTCGTCATTATCTGTCGCATGTTCTCCTTTTTCACTTGTCGTTCTGTCTTCCTGCACCCCTCCCCCCTCCCAACCTCTCTCCCTGTCCCCCCCCCCCCCCTCTCTCTCTCTCTCTCTCTCTCTCTCTCTCTCTCTCTCTCTCTCTCACTCTGCGACTTCCTACGGAACCTCTCACCGACGCAACTTTGGCGCTGGTCGTACGGTCGTGAAGTGATGCGGATCTACGGTGACAGTCAAAGTCCCCTCGTGGCCTCGCTTCTCCGTTCCAACGCTGCGTTCCCGACCGGATGTTCAATTCCTCGTGTCCGTAGCGGCTGACAGAGCGGAGCAGGCGACTACTAAAGCTGTCCTCACACGGGGTGTGTTACTCTTCGTGATCCACAGCGAAAGTGGTTGGTGCGCGCTCAGAAACGAGCTGGTACATCACGCGTAACATTCTCCTTTTCGTGATCTGCAACGCAGTTACGGGCTACACGTGACTCGCAAGCCGCACAGCTTTTTCCGGAAAATAGTCGCGCATGTGTTATTTGCTGCATTAGCTCTGTTAAAACGCATATTTTATTTCCTTGTCCATATGTTAGACCTGTTGGTCTGTCTATGGCATCCACAAATAAAAACTTCAATGTCCATGAACGTGATACAAGCCAAACAGAAGAGTTCCTTGTGCAGTCAGTAAGAACATCAGCTTTTAAATCTTTCCATTAAAAAGATTGCGACTCAAATTTACAATAGTCTTCAACAAAACAGAAAAATTATCTCATCGTTACCGCTTTCTAGTAAAACCGCAAGGGATTTTTATTACATTACTGCTTTATTCAGCAGCAGAATTTTTGAACTTGTGAAATACAAGAGAGCACAAATTGCAGATTCTCTTCCTCAAGCAGGAGTAAAAAGAAAGTCATTAATGTATTGCAGCATTATTTTCTGTACTACGTTCAAGTTGTGTGTGTGTGTGTGTGTGTGTGTGTGTGTGTGTTTGTGTGTGTGTGTGTTCGTGTGTGTGTGCGTGTGTGCGTGTGTGCGCCCACATTCATAGAGAGTACTGTATTTACAAAGGAACAAAAGGAACGATGTATCCCAATTTCGAAATATGAAGAAAAGATAAATACTGATTTACGAGCGAATCAGTACCAACGTAGAGAGCGAATTTGTAATTCATTGGTCCATTTTTCCTGGCTCGTTCGGACAATCTAAAAAAACTCGCTTTGAGCGGAGGACGCTCTTTATGTATCCACATAATATTAAATATTACAGATTGTACTTCTACTGCATTGATAAAAAAGTCCGAGAATCGTTTGGAAAACATGAAGATGAGTAAAAAGACTGATAACAACTTACATGTCAGCCCCTGCCACCATCCACTACACTACAGTCAAAACATGTTGTTTCATTCCGTTCAAAAATGGTTCAAATGGCTCTGAGCACTTTAGGACTTAACTTCTGAGGCC
The DNA here is from genome assembly GCF_021461385.2 of Schistocerca piceifrons. Taxonomy (NCBI): domain Eukaryota; kingdom Metazoa; phylum Arthropoda; class Insecta; order Orthoptera; family Acrididae; genus Schistocerca; species Schistocerca piceifrons. The sequence goes on from NC_060138.1 coordinate 348,675,500, forward strand.
GTCAGTCTCCTAGAACTTAGAACTACTTAAACCTAAACAACCTAAGGACATCACATACATACAAGCCCGAGGCAGGATTCGAACGTGAAACCGTAGCGGTCGCGCGGTTCCAGACTGTAGCGACTAGAACCGCTCGGCCACCCCGGCCGGCGTTTCATTTTGTCTTTGATCTTACGATGTCCTCAACGCCTTAAACACCGATCTTAAATGGCAACAAACAACTTTGATAAATATTGGGCTCGCTAGCGCCCTGAAGTGGCATAATTTTGTAAGATGCAAGTTGTAATTCCAAAAGCACGAAATACGAAAATCTTTTAACCATCAATAACTCGCTTTACGTCATTTTATAGTAATAAATCTTACCAAAAACGACACCTTTTCGCTAGATTCTGAAAGCGCTGTTACCCTGAAAAACGTAAATTACATATATAACAACTTAAATATATAATACAAAAACCATCAAGTACGGTCTTCAACACCAAACGACGTAATCTAGTCTCCTACATTCCGCATGTGATGTAAATGCAGTCCAGAATCTCATTGGCCACCTTCCTTCCCATGGAGCAAAAATCTGGTGTGCCGGATTCTACTTTCACGCTTGAAGATGTTCCGAAATGTGAAATACGACCATAAATCTTGATCAGCTCCTCGTCCACATCCACTTTCACGTCACATATGAAGGAGGCATAAGGGTGAAATATTGTGACGCCCACACCCAAACCGACAAACAAAACTGCTTGTTCTCATCAATTCCTGATCTTTATCGCTGTGGTTCGAATTAACTTGATCCCCTCTGGGATTGCTAAGCTTCCCCATAAATTAGGTCTTCATAGCCAATGAAAACTATGCTGCGGGTACGAAGTTGAAAACAGGTCTTTGCATTATAAAGCACTGTGCCATTTCAGTAGCAGGGGAAAGAAAGTGCATATTGAAGCATTCAAGTCAATTTTGACAGGCGAGATGACCGAAGAGCGCCTGCAGAAAGAATAAATCAGTATTCGCATTCTGACCCTTCATACGCTGCCACCAGTATCGTCATAGTCATCACTGTTTAGTCTGTTTCATTAAATTTCGGCAGCTTATTGAACACAAATTTGTACTTATTTTAGAATCGCAGCGCTGTCCGGATATGAGTTGAACTAACTATATTTAGTGCCTAGATTATTACCAACTCTACCATTTTTATTTTTTTTGCGAGTTCACCTTGTCTTTCTATCCGGAGAAGCATAATACAAATCGGCCACACATTTTACATAGTTTGCCTAAAACCGATGAGACAAATGCTGAAAATTTAGTGCTACTTGTACAGTATGCGCCTTTTTTGCGCCGGTTTGTGTTGCTGATGCTATACATGGATGTTGATCGGGTGTATTAATGCTCATAACCGCGCACAAAGGCAGAAGCAACTGATTGATGTAAATAGAACAAAAGTTGCCAATGTTATGGTAGCACCAAAATGAAATAAAATAATACAACCGGGCAACACCACTAAAAATCAGGTGCAGAGTCTGTTGTATCATTATAGATCTTACACCAGAACGGCATTGTAAAGACGACACTATAACATTACCGGCAATGAAGCATTCGACAAAACAGCCACAGACAAAACATAATAGCAAAAAACTGTTAGTTTTGGTGTATTCATGATAGAGCAAAAGTACACAGATGTGCAAAAGTTAAGTAAGAAAGTAACGTTTGCATGATACTTCACTGCCGAGTAACATAGCTCGATGGAAGTTGGAGTCGTACAAAGAACTGCTACAATATAGTACAGAAGGTAACTGAAAGAAGTAGGGAATGAGATGAACATAAATGACACTTTTATTCAAAGACAATAATTACTTGTACGTCGTCGCAATTTTTTATGCTGCCATGCGCATTACAAAAGGCAGTATACGCTTCTTAATAGGATGTGCCATCCCCACGGACGTGGGTGCATACTCTGCAACCTGCTCTACGAGGTTAATAACGAGTCCTAGTGGTAGAGCGTCCCATTCCTCCACCAACGCTACTGAAAACCACTGGATGGTCGTTGGTGGATGTGGACGTGCTGCGATTCGTCTCCACAACGTATTCCACACGTGCTCGATGGGATTTAAGCAGGTGGAACGGGTAGGCCACTGCATTCGCCGAATATACTACCGTTGCAAGAGCTGCTCCAGCAACGCTTTTGGATATGGTCACAAGTTGTCATCCGTATAAAAGAATGCACCCTTGAGAAAAATGCACACGATGAAGGAGTCCCATGTCACAAAACCGAAGACTTGCGAGGGTACCGTGTACAAACGTTTCGACGCGCGGGCAGCATCATGGCTCCCCACACAATAATACGTGGATTATGAAAACGGTAATGTTCAACAACGTTCTTGGGTATATTGTGTGTTCCCACCTCTCGCCATGTGAGGATACGTACGTCTGGAATTATTGCTCAGACTAAATCGACAGCCGGCCGGAGTGGCCGAGAGGTTCTAGGCGATACAGTCTGGAACCGCGCGGCAGCTACGGTCGCAGGTTCGAATCCTGCCTCAGGCATGGATGTGTGTGATGTCCTTAGGTTAGTTAGGTTTAAGTAGTTCTAACTTCTAGGGGACTGATGAGCTCAGAAGTTAAGTCCCATAGTGCGCAGAGCCATTTGAACTAAATCTACTCTCATCCTAGAAGAGCACGTGATACCATTCCTCGTTGGTTCAGTCCCTACGCTCTTCACACTAGCGCAAATAGTGCCGCCGATGCGCGGGTGTCAACGGACCACCAATTACTGCTTGTCTGGCAAAGAGACAACCCTCATGCCGTTTCCGTGCCACTTTGGAGTAGCTGTCACCTGCTGCTGCAACTGATCAAAGTCGACCGTCTCCCTCCTTCGCCGCCGGTGGTTCGGAACGTTACCCATACACGTGAATCAGGGCTGGGAACAAAAACAGACTTTTGGGCTACACTTGTCTCATTTCCTCCCTCTTCCAGTTTCCCACTGATTCTTTGCCCTGTGGCATATGTAAATTTTGTCCCCAGGCCATGTTGTAATAAAGAGCACCAACACAGTGCAGCGAAACTATTCCCACAACATACAACAGACTGCCATTTCCTGGTACTTCAACTGTCTTGGGTTTTTGGGACACCTCCATTTGGCACTGTACTCACACTGCCTCACGTCATGTGGCGTCTGGTTTTGTGTGCAGGACTGGAAGTCCTATGTCAGCATGCTCTCCCACTTTCATTCATTTCAATCGAGTAGCTCATATATTATTTTGTCTATCTGGTTCTTAAGTTTGGCAGAGTATTGTATGTGATGGATTTGGCCCTCAGTCCTTCGCCTCTCGCAAGTAACGGAAGGCTAGGCTGTCATGATCGGACTCCAAGCAATAGTCTGCAAGTACAGCTTTCATCTACATCTACATTTATACTCCGCAAGCCACCCAACGGTGTGTGGCGGAGGGCACTTTACGTGCCACTGTCATTACCTCCCTTTTCTGTTCCAGTCGCGTATGGTTCGCAGGAAGAACGACTGTCTGAAAGCCTCCGTGCGCGCTCTAATCTCTCTAATTTTACATTCGTGATCTCCTCGGTAGGTATAAGTAGGGGAAGCAATATATTCGATACCTCATCCAGAAACGCACCCTCTCGAAACCTGGCGAGCAAGCTACACCGCGATGCAGAGCGCCTCTCTTGCAGAGTCTGCCACTTGAGTTTGCTAAACATCTTCGTAACGCTATCACGGTTACCAAATAACCCTGTAACGAAACGCGCCGCTCTTCTTTGGATCTTCTCTATCTCCTCCGTCAACCCGATCTGGTACGGATCCCACACTGATGAGCAGTACTCAAGTATAGGTCGAACGAGTGTTTTGTAAGCCACCTCCTTTGTCGATGGACTACATTTTCTAAGGACTCTCCCAATGAATCTCAACCTGGTACCCGCCTTACCAACAATTAATTTTATGTGATCATTCCACTTCAAATCGTTCCGCACGCATACTCCCAGATATTTTACGGAAGTAACTGCTACCAGTGTTTGTTCCGCTGTCATATAATCATACAATAAAGGATCCTTCTTTCTATGTAATCGCAATACATTACATTTATCTATGTTAAGGGTCAGTTGCTACTCCCTGCACCAAGTGCCTATCCGCTGCAGATCTTCCTGCATTTCGCTACAATTTTCTAATGCTGCAACTTCTCTGTATACTACAGCATCATCCGCGAAAATCCGCATGGAACTTCCGACACTATCTACTAGGTCATTTATATATATTGTGAAAAGCAATGGTCCCATAACACTCCCCTGTGGCACGCCAGAGGTTACCTTAACGTCTGTAGACGTCTCTCCATTGATAACAACATGCTGTGTTCTGTTTGCTAAAAACTCTTCAATCCAGCCACACAGCTGGCCTGATATTCCGTAGGCTCTTACTTTGTTTATCAGGCGACAGTGCGGAACTGTATCGAACGCCTTCCGGAAGTCAAGGAAAATAGCATCTACCTGGGAGCCTGTATCTAATATTTTCTGGGTCTCATGAACAAATAAAGCGAGTTGGGTCTCACACGATCGCTGTTTCCGGAATCCATGTTGATTCCTACAGAGTAGATTCTGGGTTTCCAAAAACGACATGATACTCGAGCAAAAAACATGTTCTAAAATTCTACAACAGATCGATGTCAGAGATATAGGTCTATAGTTTTGCGCATCAGCTCGACGATCATTCTTGAAGACTGGGACTACCTGTGCTCTTTTCCAATCATTTGGAACCTTCCGCTCCTCTAGAGACTTGCAGTACACGGCTGTTAGAAGGGGGGCAAGTTCTTTCGCGTACTCTGTGTAGAATCGAATTGGTATCCCGTCTGGTCCAGTGGACTTTCCTCTGTTGAGTGATTCCACTTGCTTTTCTATTCCTTGGTCACTTATTTCGATGTCAGCCATTTTTTCGTTTGTGCGAGGATTTAGAGAAGGAACTGCAGTGCGGTCTTCCTCTGTGAAACAGCTTTGGAAAAAGGTGTTTAGTATTTCAGCTTTACGCGTGTCATCCTCTGTTTCAATGCCATCATCATCCCGGAGTGTCTGGATATGCTGTTTCGAGCCACTTACTGATTTAACGTAAGACCAAAACTTCCTAGGATTTTCTGTCAAGTCGGTACATAGAATTTTACTTTCGAATTCACTGAACGCTTCACGCATAGCCCTCCTTACGCTAACTTTGACATAGTTTAGCTTCTGTTTGTCTGAGAGGTTTTGCCTGCGTTTAAACTTGGAGTGAAGCTCTCTTTGCTTTCGCAGTAGTTTCCTAACTTTGTTGTTGTACCACGGTGGGTTTTTCCCGTCCCTCACAGTTTTACTCGGCACGTACCTATCTAAAACACATTTTCCGATTGCTTTGAACTTTTTCCATAAACACTCAACATTGTCAGTATCGGAACAGAAATTTTCGTTTTGATCTGTTAGGTAGTCTGAAATATGCCTTCTATTACTCTTGCTAAACAGATAAACCTTCCTCCCTTTTTTTATATTCCTATTAACTTCCATATTCAGGGATGCTGCACTAACAGAGTCGAAAAGTTCGGGTCTGTTTGTTATCAGTAGGTCCAAGATGTTATCTCCACGAGTCGGTTCTCTTTTAATTGCTCGAGGTAATTTTCGGATAGTGCACTCAGTATGATGTCACTCGATGCTCTGTCCCTACCACCCGTCCTAAACATCTGAGTGTCCCAGTCTATATCTGGTAAATTGAAATCTCCACCTAAGACTATAACATACTGAGAAAATTTATGTGAAATGTATTGCAATTTTTCTCTCAGTTGTTCTGCCACTAATGCTGCTGAGTCGGGAGGTCGGTAAAAGGAGCCAATTATTAACCTAGCTCGGTTGTTGAGTGTAATCTCCACCTATAATAATTCACAGAAACTATCCACTTCTACTTCACTACAGGATAAACTACTACTAACAGCGACAAACACACCGCCACCGGTTGCATGCAATCTATCCTTTCTAAACACTGTCTGTGCCTTTGTAAAAATTTCGCAGAATTTATCTCTGGCTTCAGCCAGCTTTCTGTACCTATAACGATTTCAGCTTCGGTGCTTTCTATTAGCGCTTGAAGTTCCGGTACTTTACCAATGCAGCTTCGACAGTTTACAATTACAATACCGATTGCTGCTTGGTCCCCGCATGTCCTGACTTTGCCCCGCACCCTTTGAGGCTGTTGCCCTTTCTGTACTTGCCCGAGGCCATCTAACCTAAAAAAAAACCGCCCAGTCCACGCCACACAACCCCTGCGACCCGTGTAGCCGCTTGCGGCGTGTAGTGGACTCCTGACCTATCCAGCGGAACCCGAAACCCCACCACCCTATGGCACAAGTCGAGGAATCTGCAGCCCACACGGTCGCAGAACCGTTTCAGCCTCTGATTCAGACCCTCCACTCGGCTCTGTGCTAAAGGTCCACAGTCAGTCCTGTCGACGATGCTGCAGATGGTGAGCTCTGCTTTCATCCCGCTAGCGAGACTGGCAGTCTTCACCAAATCAGATAGCCGCCGGAAGACAGAGAGGATTTCCTCCGACCCATAGCGACACACATCATTGGTGCCGACATGAGTGACCACCTGCCGATGGGTGCACCCTGTAGCCTTCATGGCATCCGGAAGGACCCTTTCTACATCTGGAATGACTCCCTCCGGTATGCACACGGAGTGCACATTGGTTTTCTTCCCCTCTCTTGCTGCCATATCCCTAAGGGGCCCCATTACGCGTCTGACGTTGGAGCTCCCAACTACCAGTGAGCCCACCCTCTGCGACTGCCCGGATCTTGCAGACTGAGGGGCAACCTCTGGAACAGGACAAGCAGCCATGTCCGGCCGAAGATCAGTATCAGCCTGAGAGCCTGAAACCGGTTCGTCAGACAAACTGCAGCGGCCTTCTGTTCAGCCCTCCGGAATGTCTTTCGACCCCTGCCACACCCCGAGACGACCTCCCACTCTACCACAGGTGAGGGATCAGCCTCAATGTGGGCAGTATCCCGGGCAGCCACAGTCGTAGTCCGATCGTGGGATGCGTGGGACGAGCTGGCCGTCCCCGACAAACCCCCATCCGGACCCCCACAGTGATGCCCATTGGTAACAGCCTCAAGCTGTGTGACCGAAGCCAACACTGCCTGAAGCTGGGAGCGAAGGGATGCCAACTCAGCCTGCATCCGAACACAGCAGCAGTTGCAGTCTCTATCCATGCTAAAAACTGTTGTGCAAAGAAGGTCTGAACTAATCTACAGAGAGCGCAAACAATTCGACACAAAATTTAAACTGTTACTAAAATACAAGATTGCCTAATAGATGCAGTAATGCTACTACCTGCGCACTGCTGACACACAGCTCGGCGGCGGAAGGAGACTACGCGATTTTACACTATTCAGGTACTAAAACGCGATGCTACACTCTCAAATACTATAATACGCCAGAAATTTATGAATCTAACAATGCAAGTACCAAAAACACGCAAAGAAATTAATAATTAAACTATGTAACAAATAAGTGAGCTAAGAGTATACGACTTGCTGCTGCAGCTGCTTATCCAAGTTTGCTATTTGAGTGATTCAGTCAGTGTAAACACCTCACCGTGACTACCGGTTTACTTTTATCAACTCGCACTGTATCACATCACTACCTTGAAGGAACATTTAGGACTTGATGCAGTGGCAGTGGAGAGATCGAAGAAAATAATCGACATTTCTAAGTTGTTTTCCATTATCTTTCGTGGTCCGGAGAAGTTGAAAAACTTAGATCACGAACTGAAATTTCATTCTGAGATCTCCTTCTTTGCTATTGATATATGACATACCAGGATTGCCTGAGAACTGGCAGAGAAAACGCGGCAGCAGCTGTTTATTCGGTTCGACTGGCCTGCTGCAAAGGAAGTGCTTTCAGGCTGTGTGGATGAGGCGCACCTGCCGACTTTCTATAAATCTGCCTTGTCACTGTTGACATCTACCTGCAGTGGCGCTTACGCTAATGGTCGTAACGCAACTCTGCACAAAACGACTCTCGCTCAACAGAGGGGGACCGCTGCCTATACGGTGTCATACGACTAGCTTACGAGACTCAAAAATATACTGTATGTTGAGATTACCTGCCAAGTTTGTATTTATAGTATTTTATGATCCACAGCTTCGCATATCCATGTTGGTCCTGCGTGTTTTTTCTGTTTTCTGTTGTTTTCTTTTGTGATATTTCGTAGTTGTACTGATCTCTAAATCTTCGTAAATGGTAGAGCATTGGCCAACGTTATAGTAACACTGCAGTCGTTCCCCGTGTGCGTCTTCTCAGGAGCCGGCCAATGTGGCCGAGCGGTTCTAGGCGCTTCAGTCCGGAACCGCCCTGCTGCTACTGTCACAGGGTCGAATCCTGCCTCGGGCATGGATTTGTGTGATGTCCTTAGGTTAGTTAGGTTTAAGTAGTTCTAAATTCTAGGGGACTGCTGATCTCAGATGTTAAGTCCCATAGTGCTTAGAGCCATTTGAATCTTCTGAGGGGTGCATTCGCGTCTGACTTATAGATCAGAATGCGCGACCACATCGAACAATTCTGGTGAAGGAGCTCTTGGCATGAGAGGATATTCGGCAAATGAACTGGCATGCCCATTCACCAGTGGGAAGCATTGGGAAGATGTACTGCAGGACGTTCCCATGGATCAACGATCGTTTAGTAACTGCCAATCTTGCTGGTGGAGAAATGGAACTTGCTGCCACTAGAACTCCTTTCCAACCTCGTGGCTATCACAGGATCAGCTGTGATCAAACCGATTGAGAACCATGTCTCTTTGTTTGTAACGTCTAGTATGAAGTGAAGTGACCTACGTCAGGTCTTCAGGTTTGACGTAGATAAACTAAATCCCAGGTGGACAGTGAAAATCAAGTTTACCGAAATGAACATTAAACTTCAATTCTTACACTTCAGAGTGTAATTACAGACCACAGAAACAGTTCACAATCAAGTCTCTGTCTCTGAAGTAGATGAGACACGTAAGCCCAATGGACTATCAGCCACCGATAGCTGAAAGACACTTACTAAAGTCAAAGTGCTGGTTCTGGACGAACTGGTTGGCTCCAATTACAAAAACACTGCATCGTGCCATAGGTTTTCGCGCTGTAGAATCCAAGTCCAGGCCTAGTTTGAGGATAACTGATAGTGGCTCCTTGTAGCAGCAGACGCGAAAATCTCGGACAAATAGATTAGCTTCTTACAGTAGGTCGCAGGAGAATTCCAGGAGAGCTTCTGATTGAGGAACCTCGGCAGCAGTTGACTAAAAGCCGAGAGAGCTCGTCCGTGGAGAACTGACTAGCCGTATCCTCGCGCCTTCCCACATACTCGTACCGTTGAGGTGTTGGGATACGATGAGATCAGTTTTCGAACTTGTAATCGTGCTTAAGCGGGAAGGTCAGACTGAGTGTGGCCTCTGAGAACGTCGTCACTGTTGCTTGTCGCCTGCGTAGGCGGTGTTCGCGATTGTAGCCCCTGTAACCTGTGGCATAGGCCACCCGTGGTGCAGCGCTGATATGCTGGAGGGCTATCTGCACCGATTTAACATCCATCCCATCCCCTTTCCCTTTTAGAAGAGAGGTGTGACACGTTTAGTGTCCCAGAAGGTGGTGGTACCACCATTGTCTTGGGGAAGCAGAGAAACCGGAGTAGCTGCTATTAATGTTCATGAAATTGTGCACCGAGCCCACCAGAAGGGTGGTGACCCAAGGTCCTGGGGCCTGCGGGCCGTGCGGCTGAGGCAGCTGGCGTTCATAGTCATTGCTCCTAGGCATCGAGGGGCCATCTTTGGAACTGAAATTGTGGTGTGGGGCCTCTCTGGGCAGCAGATGCCCACCAAGAGCATACATAATTGACAAGCTTTCAGCCAGCAGGTGCCATCAGGCAGTTGACTTTCATCACCAGTCTGCTCAAAAGGTGTGTGATGTGAGCCAGTACCGACTATGGGCGACCCCTAGAAAAACGATTCCCCAGTCTACATTCAGAATGGTGTAGCTGCGGTAGCACAATGCAGGGAGGAGCGGCGCAGGATAGTCTTAGGATGACTGATAAACAATTACGATCGATGCTGACTACCATCCTGTGGAGAGTAGTTGCAGTGGGCAATAAATAAACTATGTTCTGTATCAAGATCAAGATACCAGTGAAAGTTCACCTGTTAGATTTTATAAGTGCAGACGAACTATCTGAAGACAGTCCGTTAGAAGCAGAGTGGAAAGCTGTCATATGTACCCAAGCTATGCCATTCTCGGCACGAGAGCTGTGAAATTGTCCTGACGTAAAGTGAGGCCGTTATCCGCCACAATGATTTGTGGAACATTACAACTGAGAAGATGCGAGACATGGCGTGGGTGGTTTGTGTTGTTGATTTGAATGCATCTGTGAAACATATGGAAAACTGCTACCAGTATCTGTGACTATAAACCAAGAGTAGCCCTGGAAAGGCCTTGTGAAATCCAGATTGATTCTGAGACCAAGAAGATTGCGCATCAAACCAAGGAACATACCAACGGGCTGGTGCTGCCCGAGTGATTTGACGTGTCATGCATGAGCAACCATGGGTTCTATATCTTTGTCAATACCACTCCTGAAAGAATGTTGGTGGGCCAATAATTCAGTAAGGACTACATCCCAACGACCATCCTGACGTAATGTCAAGACAGGGCGTTTGAGTGCTTGCAGAATGAGCACTCTGGTGCGGACGTTATCTCCTTGTAGGAAGAGGATGCCATTGAGAGGGGACAACTCATGCCCGTGCTACCGATAGGCCTAAATGTCCTAATGTTTGAGAGTCTTGCGACCCACTGGTCTCATCATGACATCTCAAAGGGCCAGGTCCTTCAGTGACCAGTGGGCGACGACTGCGGCATCAGCCGGTAAGATGGCTGCCGCTGCCTTGGCTCCTGCGTCATTCTAAGGGTATGGATCAAACTCAGGGTCTTGTCCCACCAGGAGACGGGATAGGATGTCTGGTTTGGCATGTTGCATTGTGGACCGACAACTGTTGTTAAAGTGATGTCCTGAGAGGAACAGTTCCTATCTCTGCAGGCATCGGGCGTTTCTGGTCGGAATATCAGCACAGGCATTGAATAGGGTAGGAATGTCACACAATCATGAAATTTTGTCCGTCGAAAAAGTGATAGGTAAGACTGTGTTTTCGATTTAGCTGTGATTTCGCTGTGCCTGCATTAACTTGTTGGAAACAAATGCAATCGGTTGGTTAGCTCCGTCGCCTTTGTGAGAAAGAAGCAATAGTCGGATGCTTCTGCCGCCTCTACCATGGCCCCGGAAGGGTTGTGTTCCGTGGGTCACGTTGGGCAGAGAGGAGCCTGATTGAGGTCTCGAAAAGCCTTGTCGTTAGAAGAGGACCGTTGCCACTGAACAGTCGTTTGAAGGTTCTGATGTAGTAGTTCATCGATAGTTGTCGCATGAGGAATGAATTTTCTGTAATAGTTCATTTGAAGTTTGAGTTTTTTGGCGTCCCTGGGAGCCAGTAGGTTTTGTGTAGCCTCAATATAGTGCGGAGTGGGTCATATCCCCGATGTGCGGCATGAGGAAACAGCATTTTTATAATTTGTCCAGCGTCTTTCAACGGACTGAGTCCAAATTCGTTGCTGTCCTGTGTATCTTTGCCAGTGACAAGACAACGTATAAATAATTTTCTGTCCCCGGAATGTGCTGGATGAGGTAATCCAAATAGCGTTTGGAATATGGCTAATGCGGTGGTGATGCCGAAGGGCAGGCGATTATACGGAAAAAGATCGAAAGGCATGTGGATGACTAGGATCCTTTTGGAAGATTCGTCGACGGGAAACTGAAAGTAAGTGAATCACCTTGTATAAGCCGTACCCAATAGTCGAAATAATAGCAAACTCTAATTCTACTATCCCGTGCCGGTCTCGGCAAATCACGAGTCATAGTACCCTCTATACTACCTGTGTGGTATTTTTATATTCAAATGAAGTCCTCTGTTTTAATGGATCTCAAGTATCTACCTTCCATGTGGGTTGGCAGTTGTTAAACTTCGTGATACGCAGCATGAACGAGAACAATGAAATACACAGAACTTACTGTATAGCAACTCATACAGCCTCTGCAAAGAAAAAAATAACATAATAATTTCAAATGAAGACAGTAGTGCAAGTTTGAAAATGAAAATGGAAACAGTTGTTAAATATATGTGTTTAACTATATTAGATGACAATACAGTGGAACCTGGTTTATCTGACTCTCAGCAAGCATGATCTTCGAATCATTCAGATCTTTTATTACTCTTTAGTAAAGTAGCTAAGCACCACTTGTTAATCCAGAAGTGATAGAGGTAACATTCGATGATGACAATCATTATTTAAATTCGTCTAACTTGTATACACGGATGTAAGTAAAGTGTCAGTTCACAAGTTGCGTTACACCGTGCTGTATTGCCACAATATGTTGCTAGTGGAAAACTGCATTGAAATAGAAAGAAGGTGGCAATTTCCAAGGACGAAAAGTTCGATTCACTACAGTCGTAAATTTGTGAGGTTACTGACACAGCTAGCACACTGAATAAAGAAACAGATAACGATCCGTCTGCGTTCGCTGAAGACTTTGTACATACTTCAGGATGCTCAGACACTGCTGTTAATGACGTAAATGGCGGCTTAATTTCTGATGACGAAATTACCGCAGTTTTTTTTCGTTTGCCTGCAATGACGACAGTGCTTGTGGATTAGTTGTCCACAGCTCGTGGTCTGGCTAGCATTGCTGGCTCTAGATCCTGGGTTCCTGGCTTCGATTCCCAGCCTGGTCGGTGAGTTTCTCCACTGGGTTTTTGTACTGTCCTCACCATTTCGCATCATCATGATCATCAGCTGTAAAGTCGCTGATTTGGTGTTGTGAAAGGGACGACTCCGTCTGAATACACTGTTACACATCCAGACAACATAATAATGGATTATTCGGAGCACCAAACGGAAAACACACTCGACCGAAATAACTCTGGCGAACCACGTGCGCGATCTCGCTGCACATAAATGAATTACAAGTCTGGTTGAAAAGAAACTTACCTAGGTACATGGTGTGCGCGCCCAGCTGGCCGTGCGGTCTACGCGCTGTTTCCCCAGCGGGAAGGTATGCCGGTCCCCGGCACGAATCCGCTCGGAAGATTAGTGTCGAGCTCCGGTGTGCCGGCCAGTCTGTGGATGATTTTTAAGGCGGTTTTCCATCTGCCTAGGCGAATGCGGGCCGTTTCCCCTTATTCTGCCTGAGTTACACTATGTTGGCGACTGCTGCCCAAACACTTTATCCACGTACGCGTACACCATAATTACTCCCTACCACACAAACATTGGGGTTACACTCGTCTGGTGCGAGAGGTTCCCGGGGGATCGACGGAGGGCCGGATCGCACAATAGCCCTGGGTTCGGTGTGGGGCGGCGGTGGGGTGAGTGGACTGCTGTAGCCTGTTGTGGGGTTGTGTACCACTGAGGGCTATAGCAGGGACGAAGCCTCTCCGTCATGTCTAGGTCCTCAGTTCAATAAATACATACATACATAAGTGTATGGTATTGATCGAATGATTTCGCAAGAAATTTATCCTGTTCATAAGAGATCGACACAATGTATTGATTCCTTGACTTATCGATACTTATCTTTGATAAAAAGATTCGATTAGATACTCCGTATCGGTCCCAGTATTTTCATATCAATTTTTAAATCCTTTTAAAGTAGAGAGAATCGATTTTCACAAGTTTTAAATAGGAACAAAGCGTTAAATCAAGCAATGGTTTTTATTTTTAATACTGTTTACAGTCTTGCTTCGAATATGAAATTATAAAACAGGTTATTATAAAAAGAGCTGAATAGCAGTCAATGCAACTGGGGGAAGATTGTCGCTTGGGCACAAAAGTTTGTATCCTTATTTTAGATGGTAAGAAAAGCCGATACGTAACATTTGATTTTACTTAGTTAACAATCTGATTACGTGTTGGGTTCGTATCTCCGTCACAGAACTTCACATCATGCACTTCATCTTTAAATGCATGCACACTTTGTTACTTCAGAATAGAGGTATATCAGACATCTTTCGTGGTTAGTTAACAGGGACGAAAGTGTCTTGATAGAAGTCCCGGTTTATTACAAAAATTGTCGTCTTTTATTTTCAAGTTTAGATTTGGTTTCTGGTATTGGCAAAAACTTCGCTAATTCATGACTCTTCATGGCTCGTCATCAATATGATATGATTAGATTAGATTACATTAGATTAATTATTGCTTCGTAGATCATGAATACGATATTTCGTAGTGATGTGGAACGTGTCATTTTAATGAAAGGTTTCTTTTCATACCATGATTCAATTTCTTTACAATTTTTTACTCTCTCTCTCATTCTTTTCTCTCTCTCTCTCTCTCTCTCTCTCTCACACACACACACACACACACACACACACACACACACACACACACACACACACATTCTTTTTTTTTTTTTGTTTGTTCAAAAATTTTCAAATTGCTCTGAGCACCATGGGACTTAACTTCTGAGGTCATCAGTCCCCTAGAACTTAGAACTACTTAAACCTAACTAACCTAAGGACATCACACACATCCATGCCCGAGGCAGGATTCGAACCTGCGATCGTAGCGGTCGCGCGGTTCCAGACTGTAGCGCCTAGAACCGCTCGGCCACGCCAGCCGGCATTTGTTTGTTGTGCTCGACTATCGGCGAGGCACGAAAACATCTCTGAATGAGTTTCTTAGTTTTGAGTACACTTACGAAAGAAATATAAAAACAACTATGAGAGTTACTGATTTATGATGCTTAGTTTGCAGTCAGTTCTGAGTATTATTAGTAACTACGCTCCAGTCCCTAAACCTAGTTACAGAAATGCGAATCAGACGCATTACGTATTCCAGGCCGTAGTAGCCGCGACTTGGAGACACCAGCTATGGTCACTTCCCAGCCCGCTGTAAGATCACATCGGTTCGTCTTCTTCCTGCTGGTATTGTAACTGAGATTTGGCAACAAGGCAATGTATGTTTGGCAACTCTGTGATCGACCAGTTACTTCCTGGTGTGAACGGAATTAAGCCTCAAAGTTCACTTGATTTTTACCTGTCATTTCTATTGAATAATCTGAGTTATTATCGCTTGAGGTGTAACAAAAGATTGTAAATTTACAGTTTTCGGCCCAGGAAAGTCGTTGCACGTGGAAATCACAACTCATCTCGTCCTTCAAATAGCGGTTTACGAGTTCTAGCCACAATTGGTCTCGTAAGAGGAAGCCACGGCACATACTTCTTCGCCAGCTCTGTGGTAACGTGCTGACCTGTGAAAAAGCGTCTGTTATGGTTCGCAGTTCCAGTCTCACTGAGTGTAGCGTTTTTATCCCTTCTGTGAAAGAGCTACAAGAAGTCGGACCAAACATCGATAAGGAAAACGCAAGAAAATACTTCCGGCTCATAGTGAAATGATGAAAAACTTACAATGCTGCACAACAGGTAACGCCTCTTTCCGCTACTGACAAGCAAATTTTGGGTTTCTAGGAATACATAACGATATTTATGAAATGCCACATTTGCATACCTCTTCAGTATGACACAGAATACCAATTAAACACAGACCCAATCAAAATCTAAGTGAGTAGTATTTTACCAATTCATGTCGATAGAGGCACGCTTGTGTACAGATACTCAATTTTATTAAAACTGGCTTTCGTCGTAAGGTTATTGTGGGTAGTTTTATTTCATTTTTTATAATACAGTTCACAATTTTCGTAAGGCTTCCTTTAATGTTGTTAAAACAACAGTAAACATGAGACAGAAATTAATCATCAACGATATATGCGAATTCTCTGATGTTATCTATAACAGTCTGAAAATGCAAATGCAGTTTATTGATTACATGCATGTAGAAAACCTGTTCTGAGTTAAATCTGTCAAACAAGGCTTTAAGAAGACTAAAATGCCACTACCAGACGACAGATAATGTAGAAAATACTTTTCCGATGTATTTTGGCACGATGCGCTCTACCCATACATAATACAAAAGTTTCGAGATGCATCTACTGTCTGGCTATCTATTAAACCTGAAATGAACAAAATGTCGCAGAAGTTAGCCCTTTTTCCACATACGACTATTTTGGGTTGAGAAGTGAAGGAATTATGTTACAAGTTCCATTAGATTGATAACTTTAGCAGACAGAAGAAATGCGTTTTAAAAAATATAGCAATGAATGTACTCGAACTCGCGACATCTTATCTACCGTGCGCGACACTTACCATTACGCTACTAGCTGACACAGAGGTACAACAGCTCCAGAACTCAAAACCAATTCCTCCAGAACTTCTGCATTCCACAGCGCTGTGAGATAATGCATGGGGCCGGGTCTAGAATTCTGAGAGACAAACAATTACACCTCTTCTTTTGCACTGCACGATGTTTTCTACAAACAGATAGCTCAATAGAGTAACTTAAGTGGAAAGGAACACTTCCTATTTAAATTTCTGCATCCTACACTGTTGTCAGTTCTGTGTTGGTGGCAGTTACGTGATTTTATTTTGGTGATTACAAAATAAAGTTGAATGTATGCACTGGGTAGCCGAGGCAGCTAGTTCGTGGTGATTCGGTCAACAAAGTAAATGAATTTACTGAACATGCTGCAAATTGATACAGGGAGCCTGTGTGTCAGAATTCTCAGCCAGTGTGGCACAGCGGCGTTATGATAGAAAAATGAGCGACTCAGAAGAGGATTTGGTGGTCTGTTGGGCTGATGATAGGTTCATATTTCTGTGGTCTGGGTTTGATTCCAGCTTCGTTCGATGATTTTAGATAGGGAGGGACAGATTCCATTCTCTTCTGGCTACATCAGGTGAAGAAGATATAATGGCATTGTGGTCTGAAATTCATATTAAATATTATATTCCTTTCTACCAAGTAGACGTTAGGCTGAACCAGAATAAAGTCTGTAGTGACGACCTGCAGGAACTCTATCACCAGTAACCTTTCTTATACTAGTTATTTATTTCTAGTGACGAAACAAACGCTATGTAGGCTCACAGGACACTTATTATATCTTGTATCTGAGCGTCTTTATGTCGATAAAATTGGTTCTGAAGTGGGAATGCAACTCAGACCGCCCTTAACGCGGAATTTGTTCCCTTCGTGACAATACAGCTCGGCTACAATTTGTTGTTTGTTCAAAACGGCAGATTCCTCAACGTCTCCACATATTGCGCGTGAATGGGTTCGAATCCTGACCCGGCACTAAAGATTTCATTATGTATTATCGAGATCTAGCATGAGAACACCTATCTGCTGGTGGATAATAATTTCGATTTTTAATGTATTTTCATTCGTTGTCAACACTAACGATATTTGACGTTTTTGACTCCCAGTGAGACACACAACTATCTGCGAGATCACTGTAAGTTCAAGATGTTATTCCGAGCTGCTGGTGGACAAAAATTCGGTAGCTGACGTCTCTTCGTGTGTAGTCAACAACGATATGTTCGGAGCTCTATTCCGAGTCAGCACTGAACTCTTCGTCATATTATTTCTAGTTCAAACATGCTCACATGTCGCTGCTGGTGCAACAAAACCATATGTAACGTTCGTTTTCTCTAGAATATAACAGCGATAGGTGCCGGGTTGGAGTCCTGGGAAGGAAAAAATTAATATTTCGTCTCATCATTTCAGTTAAAACATCTAGCTACTGCCCAGAAAATCCGCTGTGTCACAGTTGATTGTGCTTCGATATCCGATTAGGCTATGGGTTCGAATGCCTGTCCAACACAAAGCTTTACCTCACGGCATTTGAAATAAGTTACTTGTTAAGAAGCAATATTTAACATCTCTCGTAGTTCGTTGACAGGGACAATAGGTGCTGGGTAGGAATTCGCGTCGGTTAAAAATGTTTGCGTTATGTAATTTAAAGTTGATATTTTCTAACTGATACTGTCTAAAATAGAGGTATATCACTCTCTGTATGCCTAATCATGAATGACTGTTAGTTTCCGTCAGTCACGAAATCTTTGCTTGGTCTGCATGACCTGGGTTTGAATCCATATGCAGAACGAGACGGTTCGTCGTGTGATTTGAAGTTCATACATATTCTCAACTAGCTGCTCGTGAATAACTTAAATTTTTAATGTCATTTTGTGTTAAATAATAAGTACGGTACGTTATTTTGAAGAGGAAATCATGAATACCACTTACTACGTGCATTACCGATCTGACGTAATAATGAGAATGGTAACATTTCAGGTATGTCATTTATTGTAATAAATGTGAGCTTACAAGCCTTAAGGACAGTCTTATCTGTAATAAGGTGTTCCCTGTTATTTGTTGTATCGTAATATTACTTTACATCTTGAGTTATTGCGATACAGAGCAGTGTTTTCTAGTGTTGACTTGTTGGGACCATTTTCAATAGCCAAACGACTGTACCAAGGAGCGATTAGAGGACCTGCTACACAGCTGCGTTATGTGGGTTGCATGCGAATCAGGCGAAATGCAATTCAGGTCGTTCGGATACTTTTGAGTGCGACTGTACATATTCCAGGCCCCTGATGACGCCTTGCAGAAAATAAAGGCGAAACGCGTATGGCACTAAAATTGTGTTTTATTCAGTTGCTGTCAGACGGTCCATAAGTAAAAATTATCAATATACCGTAATAAAGGCGTTTTTCTTGGCGACGTTATCTTCTCATGAAATTTCAATAACCAGTTTTCTCCTCCGATTGCGAAAACATTGTGTTGGCACCCTCGTACATAGAGAGAAATGATCTCGATAAAATAAGAGAAATCAGGGGTCGCACAGAAAAGTTTAAGTGCTCGTTTTTCCCGCGTGCCGTTCGAGAGTGGAACGGTAGTGAGACAGCTTGAAGGTGGTTCATCGAACCCTCTGCCAGGCACTTTATTGTGAATAGCAGAGTAATCACGTTGATGTACGTGGAGCAGAAAGTGACGGGAGCCTCGCGTCAGAAGCTTGCATTGGGATATCGGTTTCCCCAGCGAGCCGCCGCCCATATCGCGGTTGCGCAACGTCTGGCGCACGGTCCCAATTTCGCCAGCGAGCGCCTCGAGAGATGGCGGTCCTCGACTGGTGTGCGGCGTCGGAGCCAGCAGAAGCAGCACCATCGGCAGCGGCCAGGGAGGCACGGCGACCACCGGTAGCGCAAGCTCTGCCAGGCCTTGGAGGGCAGCTCGCCATCTGGGCTGCGGTCTCAGGTCTCGTAAACAGCGATAGCCGGCTGACGCAACACAATAGGCCAGTTGCAGGAGGCCGTGTTTTGGCGGCGTCGGGGGTCAGCCTAGGGAAGGCTAGAGTGTCCAGCCGGCAGCTCCGCTTGCGCAAACAGTCTATCTCCCTGGCGGTGACTGGCAGCCCCCCCCCCCCTCCCACTTGCCCACTTTTCATCTAAACTGTTGTTGTGGTTTCGATCTGAAGACCTACTTCAAGCAGCTCTTCATGCTATCCTGTCCTGTGCAAGCCTCTTCATCTCTACTGCAACATACATCCATTTGAACCTACTTCCTGTATTCATGCCTAGGTCTGTCTCTACAGTTCTTATTCCCCACACTCTGCTCCACTACAGTTTCCTTCCTTCCTTTTTTCATGTCTTAGGATGTGTCCTTCCAACAAATCCCTTCTTTTAGTCAAGTTATGCAACATATTGGCGCTTTCCCCACTTCGATCAGTCTCTCGTCATTAGTTACTCGATCGGCCCATCTAATTTTCAACATTCTTCTGTAGCATTTCAAAAGCGTCCATTCACTTCATGTCTGAACTGCTTATCGTCCACTTTCACATACCTTCAGAAAGAACCTTCCTAAGACTACAGTTCCTGTTTTACAGAAATGCCTTTATTGCTATTTACATGGTAATTTCTCTGCCCTCTCTATTTCGACCATCTACACTTATTTGGTGCCTAAATATCAAAACTCATCTGCTTCATTTAGTGTCTTATGTTCTAACGTAATTCCATCAGTATTGCTTAATTTAAATCGTCTATACTTCATGAACATCGTTTTACTTCCGTTTATGATCATCTTATAATCACATTTTCAAGACATTATCGATTCTATTCAGCTACTCATTTAAACCCTTTGTCGTCTATGACAGAATTACTGAGTCACTGGCACACCTAAAAGTATTTCTTTCTTTCCCATTAATTTTTACTGTCTTTCAAAATTTCTTATCGGTTTCCTCAATATGAGGATTAAATAACTTCAGGGGTAGGCTGCTACGCTTTCTCACTCCCTCCGCAACTACTGTTTCCCCTTCATGTTGTCCGACTCTTATAACTGCGGCCTGATTTCTGTACATGTTGTGTATAACCTTTTGCTCCTTGGATTTTATCTCTGAATCTTTCAGAATTACAAAGAGTATAGTCCAGTCAACAATGTCAATCGTTTCCTCTACATCGTTATGTGCTAAAAACGGAGATTTCCGTTTCTTCAGTCTATCTTCGAAGGTCGTACAGTCAGTATAATCTCGCTATTCCTATATTTCTACCGAGCGCAGAATGATCTTCCCCGGCATCAGCTTCTACCATTTTTCCATACTTCTGTAAATAATTCGTGTCAGTATTTTGCAACCATGCTCTCCACTGAAAATTCAGTGGTATTCAAATCTGTCAGTACTCGTCTTCTTTGGAACTAAAATTATTACATTCTGCCTGATGATTGAGGATATTCCGACTCTCTCATACGTCTTGCACGCCATGTGGTATAATTTTGTAATGACTGGCTTTCCCGAATAAACTGCTCTGAGAATATATATATTTTTTAACTTGTATGTGTAAAGTTTTCTTTTTGTGTTGATGTATGTGACTTTGTGAATTGACATTAAGATGAAAAACATCTTTTCACTATGAAAGGAAGTGTGGTTTTGAAGTGGTGGAATGGTAACAAGAATCAGATACGTGAATGAATAAATAAATAGTCTGGTTGAAGAAACGCTCCTTTTATATGCATCATCAAAACTTGGACCTATCCATCACTTATATACACTGAAGAACTGAGCCTCGATTGTGGAACCATTATACAGATCAGTATAACAGCATTATTTTATAAGAGCTTTATTATGAACTGGCCGTAATGTCCACCTTTCCGATAACTCTAGGAATGTACTCTAGAAGCAGTGTGTGTTGTTAGAAAAATACTTTTTTATTTTCAGTACAAAACTGTTTATTACATAAAAGAACAAATTTAAAATGGGACATTATAAGTGCTATGCGGCATGGGTCCCACAGACTTGAACAATAATGCAAGATGGGTGCACAAGTGATTTGTAAGCACTTTTCTTTGTTGGTTGACTGCTTTTCCCCAGTATCCGGCCAACTGACCGAAATCTGCTGTCTGCCTTGTCTATGACTCAACCTATGTACCTCTCCATTTCACATCAATACAAACTGTTATTGCCAGTTAGTTTTCTAAGTTATGACTTACAACAGTAAGTGCACTTTTCCGCGTGTGCAGTTTACGTCTCCAAACATTTGAAACAAGTTTTCAAACTTCGCACCTCTATGGAATTTTATCAGTGTGTGACAGGATACACGTGGAGTTTTTTCAAATAGTACTTCGTTGTAGATAAATAAATCACCTGCAAAATATGCGATTAAAGTTTAAATTGTTTGCTAGGTCATTAATATGCGACCTAAAAACGAAGGATTCCAGCACATTTCTCCGGGGCACGCCTGAAATTGTTGCTATATCTGTCGATGACACTCCATCCAAGGTAATACGCTACGTTCTTCCAACCACCAAATCCTTAATCGAATCGCGTATTTTGTTGGATACCATAGGTAATAAGGCGTTCGTCTTATTTAGGATCCTAGTGCAGCCATCATCACAAATTATAAGTGAAGCTTCTTTCACACAACTTGAGACTCTTTAAAATTGTATTTTTATTTGATTTGTGCTCTTTCATCAAGACTTGCCCTCTAGAACTTGTGTTGCAGGTGAAATGGTTCAAATGGCTCTGAGCACTATGGGACTTAACTGCTGTGGTCATCAGTCCCCTAGAACTTAAAACTACTTAAACCTAACTAACCTAAGGACATCACACACATCCATGCCCGAGGCAGGATTCGAACCTGCGACCGTAGCGGTCGCGCGGTTCCAGACTGTAGCGCCTAGAATCGCTAGGCCACTCCGGCAGGCGCGGAGCGCCTGGTCCCCGGCACGAATTCGACCGGCGGACTTGTGTCGAGGTCCAGTGAGCCGGCCAGTCTGTGGATGGTTTTTAGGCGGTTTTCCATCTTCCTCGGCGATTGCGGGCTGGTTCCCCTTGTTCCGCCTCAGCTACACAATGTCGGCGATTGCTGCGCAAACACTTTCGCCACGTACGCATGCACCACCATTACTCCACCACGCAAACATAGGGGTTACACTCGTCTGGTGTGAGACGTTCCCTGGGGGGTCCACCTGGGGCTGAACCGCACAGTAACCCTGAAAGAGTGGTTCGGTGCGGGGCGGCGAAGGGGTGAAGTGGACTGCGGTAGTCGTTGTGGGGTTGTGGACCACTGCGGCTGCAGCGGCGACGGAGTCTATCCGCCGTTTCTAGGCCCCGGTTAACATACAATACAATACAATGACTAGGTGCGATGACGATTATGGTAATTAATGAAAAATTTTATATCTCACTCGTTCCTGTTTTCAAGTTTTTTCCTTACAGCTTTAGTACACACACACACACACACACACACACACACACACACACACACACACACACACGTCTAGGTCTTGCAGTTTAGCTGTAGTTAGATTCTGATATGGATGCGTTTCCTTGAAGTGGTGTAAATGCTTTTCTATCCGTTTCAGATACATTCAAACAAATTCTTTATTCTGTCATTGTAGAAGCCATTGAAGGTGCATAATATGAGTACGTCAAACAGAACTGAGTAATTTAAAAAGAACAGTTTCCAGTTTCAAGAGGCAGCGGACCATTAAAAGAAATCCACTCAAGTGATAGGAAAGCGAATAGCGCTCGTATAACTAGCAGGTGAGATGATTCTTCCTTACTGCAGCAAGCCGCACTTCCTATACCGCAGCCTGTCTGTGTTCTGAATAAAAAACGGAATTTAGGTGCGTTAGTCATTGCGAGCCATTCCTAATTTAGATTTTCCTTGTCTCTTAAACAAGGACAGACAAATTTCGAGGGTATCCTTCATCAAAACAAGACTGATGCGTTCCCCGTTTCGGTCAAATGGCTCTGAGCACTATGGGACTTAACATCTTAGGTCATCAGTCCCCTAGAACTTAGAACTACTTAAACCTAACTAACCTAAGGACATCACACACATCCATGCCCGAGGCAGGATTCGAACCTGCGACCGTAGCAGTCGCGCGGTTCCGGACTGAGCGCCTAGAACCGTGAGACCACCGCGGCCGGCCCCCGTTCCGTCTCACTCACAGTAAGCGCTTTGCCTATTCACAGGACGTTAAATGCTCCTCTTTCTAAATTCAGAATGAGGTCAGTATTCGGTAATCATAACTCGTAAGATCTATATGACTATTCCAAACACGTAATTATGTAATGGAAGAGACAAACCAATGCCTTCAATAATCATTATTTTTACATTTATTGTGGCACCGTAAGTTTGTAGAGAAAATATACACGCCAACATTATACTATTACTTGAAAAAAGTTACAAACAAAAGTCGCAAAAGCTGAGATGTTGCAACAGAAATGTAATGTATTTTATAAGGAAGGTTCCCCACAGGACGTAAATATTCAAAGAAAATCATTTTTATTGAAGAACGTCAGCTATTATTTGCGGACCTACCAGTTTGAGTCCTGCTGATCATCATCAGCAAAATAATCATAAGCCGGCCGCTGTGGATGAGCGGTTCTAGGCTCTTCAGTCCGGATCCACGCTGCTCCTGCGGTCGCAGGTTCGAATCCTGCCTCGGGCATGGATGTGTGTGATATCCTTAGGATAGTTAGGTTTAAGTAGTTCTACGTCTAGATGACTGATGACCTCAGATGTCAAGTCCCATAGTGCTTAGAACCATTTGAACCATTTGAAAATAATCATAGTTACGCATGCGGTTCTAGGCGCTGCAGTCTGGAATCGGGAGACCGCTACGGTCGCAGGTTCGAATCCTGCGTCGGGCATGGATGTGTGTGATGTCCTTAGTTAGGTTTAACTAGTTCTAAGTTCTAGGGGACTAATTACCTCAGAAGTTGAGTCCCATAGTGCTCAGAGCCAATCATAGTTACTATAGCCAATGTAGTGTCATTAGGTCTGTGTTGTGAGTAAAACAATTAAGTTATTAGCAGATATCATCCACCACTTTTGTCAAAATGCTAAAGTATATTTACACTTTCGAATAATGTCAATGTACTGTAAATTTTCTCATTCATTGCTGTTACTTGGCGTCTGATCTGCACATTCATATGTACTTCACGTAATAACAAAGAATGCGGAAATAAACAATACACAAACATCATTCGTATGTATAAAAGTACTGTTATCCATTTGATGACAGTGTCGCCTGATTGCTGCTTATAATTTTACGCAACGGCCGTAACGACGATGTACAGGCTGCAATAACAATTCGCACCTTTCCTGAAGTCAATCACAAATATTAGAACTGGTAGTAAATAAACATTAATTTGTTCGCGACTCGTAGTGTTACATAAATATTACTTCCTGCTTACAAATGCTTAATACTTCACGACGCTTTCTTCCTTGTTTCCACAGTTTTAAGCATTCGGAGCGCATTTACTAAAGTGAGAAGGAACGGAAAGAGATGTAGAACCTGACAGCGCCGAGTAATTGGCTTCTGTATGTCTGGTATCTCTCCTGCCGCAGTCGTGTTTACACGGTCAGTGTGGCGCTGCTTAGAGATAGTGTTATCACCATACGCCACGCCACAACAAGTTAGAAGCCGCTACTGTCTCGCCGGCAGCAAGTATCCAGCTCTGTCACAGGGTGCAGATAACGTTTTCTTCTCCTGACCCACTGATTCATTACTTACTATGTTCGTGAAAAAATATCCTAACTCTGTTATACGACAGTAATAGCTCCCAAGGATGCAGTCTCTTGTAAGTGATGTGACGCTTTTGCAGTGGCCGTATGGAAAAATTTTTCCACAGTTCACTTCCATGGTCACGATTGTTGTTACTACTTGATGCGCTGTTTTCTCTTTCTTGCATGAATATTCAGCGTTCCATGCAAAAATATTTTCCTTTTTTTTACTGTTTTTCTCTTCTTTGGGTACCTGATTAATAACTCTCAAGACTTCTGCAGGGTGTAATGGATGCAAGGGCAGATGTTTTTATACGTGTGGTTTCTTTACGTGTACAAATAACAGTGTGTTGGTTGCTTTTCTCTGACTCGAACAGTCTTCCCACAAACACATCGCATAATTTATTACCTGATGTTTTCTGCACAGTTCGTAAATGCGCCACTAAGTAGATTACGCCTGTCAGTGTAGATCAACCGTTTTGCGTCGGTGCCTCATACATCAATATCTCATCTATTGCGCAGGGCAGCACTAATGGCTTGCTATTGCTACATGTACTTGGAGGTACTAACAAACCTATAAACATACTACATCTAACAGCTATCATTATTAATCTGCAAATGGCGGAACTAATGATGTAATATTTGTTCAGTACACTATTCTCAGTCATCAATAGAAATATCTGCACTTACTCCCTGTATCTCCGTTTACTGTATAACTCAAACTTAAGATTATTCATCCTCATTCCGTTTTCCATATCCGTTAGTTAATACTATTTTATGCATTTGTAATTGTTTTTAACAGTTCAGTTAGCTTGCTATTTTGCAATGAATATTTATGTTAAAACCTTGAATTTTCTTCAAGAACCATCGTTCGCTCTTCTATCACATAAACTTACTGGTACAATCTTGCAGAACATAACAGCATTTTGCTACTGGAGTTAAAAACTTCTGGGTTACTAAGCCGCGTCATATTTCTAGTAAAATTACCGACGTTTCCACCCCTCTGCTGAGATCTTCCTCAGAATCTTCTGTTGTCCACTACTGCTAGAACATTGTCAGAGACGAGTGTCGCGTCCTCTTGTAAAGGGGAGTTTTCTCGCGTTCGCGCTGGAGAATTGATAGTATTGGTTAAAATTCATATGGCTACCATTGGTGGGCCATGGTCATAGGCTAATATTCTCGCTGTGATGCAAAAGAAGGTGGCGTTGTTGGCTAATCTCCTGTGGATACCATTGGCGGCCCATCGTCATTCGATAGAAAGGCACTATTCCACACTTAAACTGGAGAAGGGTTATTGGTTGGAATTCCTACTATTGCTATTGATTGGGCGTCGTCATTGGCTAGATTTGAAACGGACAGAGCAAGAGAGGGGGAATGTTTTCTCAAATGTTATTGTCCGCCAAGGTGACTTGCAGCGCATTGTTTATGCCGCTCACACACCGCGGACACGTATTTACTTCCTTCATGGCGGGGAGCCACGATACCGGAAGCCTATAGCCGTCCTCTCTATTGAAATTAGATGCATTCTTGGAAAATTAAACCGCTTCTCGGACCTTCTTTCTATAAATGTTTGTTTCCTTAGCCAGTACACGTACGTTCTTAAAATCGATGTCAGAGCCACAGTTCTCATGATGTTCCGCTAATGTCGATTTTGCACTTTGTTTTAGCCGCATATGCCGTTCGTGTTCCTTAATGTGTTGCGTAACCGTTCTTCCCGTTTTGCCTACATGCACTTTGCCGCAGCCCCATGTCACTTGACAGACGCCTGCATTCTGGAGACAATTAGGTGCATCCGTTGTCCGTCGGAAAAAAATCTTTTATTTTGTTTTGACTAAATGTATGAATACCATTTTTTTTCAGAATGCTGCTTATGCGGTCAGTGACCCCAGAAACGAACGGTAACCTAACGGAGTGAAGAGGCAGTTCCTCGTCATTCTTATTAGCGTTATAAATATTCCGCCTAAAAGCCCTGTCGATTGAATAACTATCATACACATTTGCCTTTAATGTCCTCTTTAAAAAAAAATTCAACTCAGAATCCAAATTGTCAGCCGGCCGGAGTGGCCGAGCGGTTCTAGGCGCTACAGTCTGGAACCGCGCGACCGCTACGGTCGCAGGTTCGAATCCTGCCTCGGGCATGGATGTGTGTGATGTCCTTAGGTTAGTTAGGTTTAAGTAGTTCTAAGTTCTAGGGGACTGATGACCTCAGCACTTAAGTCCCATAGTGCTCAGAGCCATTTGAACCATTTTTTTGAGGCAATGATTCGTGGATAGTAACATTCCTGAGGTCAACTGGGCTGCCCGGAGTTCCGAACTGAACCTACCGGAATCGTCTTGCGATGAGTTCGGAAGTCGACGTCGCTCGAGTCCAACTTCACTTCTTCTCTGTCTTCGTCTGTTGAGGAAAAATGGGCTGCCATTCATATATCTCGTTTAAAGTTTCCCCACCAGAGTTTAAGCCGTCATGAAGGCGAAGGATGGGTACAACCCGTGGTAATGTCCACTAGTAGGTGTCCCGGTACTTTTGATCAGATAGTTTATACTTAATAAGGTAATAAAGAATAAACATTGAAACAAAACAGCGTTCTGCCTGAAGTCTGTTCAGTGCACATTCATATTTAAGGGTACCATATTTGGGCATTATTATTGGCTAAATAGCTCGACTGCTTAATAATACTGAATTACGATCAGCTGCCTCACTAATAATAATCAGTATCAAACATCATACCTGATATCAATCAAACTTAAAGAGTGAGGCGTTGAAAAGACCACTCCAGAAAGACGTTGCACTTAGTACGGTGACCTTCAGGGGGAAAAAAGGGAAACCACGCGTTCCAAAAACAGCTACACTAGTTTACACTAGACGTCATCAATAAAACTGCTGTAGCATGTCCTAAACACAGCATACAGCTTCAAAAACGATGGCTGTATCCAGTTACAGAATGCACTACCAGCAACTGATGTACGGACAGTATGAAGTACCGTAGGTACAAAGTTATGCGAACAAAACCATAAATTTAAAAACAGGTATTAAATGTTGTGACAGAATACAATAAATAAAGATTTTCATTAATTTCACTCAAATGGTCGAACATTTGTTATTCATTAGCACAAACATATTCTTAATTGGTTCTAGTATTTAAATAAGAGGAATAATAATATTATTCCATATATTGTGAGCCAGACCTTAGTGTTTCAGAATTATAAAACATGATTATATGTTTTAAAGATTTTTTAAGTCTGTCAGAACAGTGGCAGAACTTGTTTGGATTTTATAACAAATATTACAGAAATACGCAACACTGTACATTAACTTCAGCACACTATTGCATTGAATAGCAAGTAAGTCAGTATAGCAAGCAACATATTTGATATAAAGTGTTCTATTGTGTATCTTGCGCAAGATGGAGCTGCTGAGACATCTTTGCTTTATACTAAGCTCTTTGACCGCCGAAACAATTGAAGGTACAGCCAGTGTTCGTATAGCATCCATCTTGTGTTTATGACGCGTTGCTATTGCGTGGATCAAAGTGCTAACGCTCGTAAAAGACAATTTAAAATAGTGAGAAGTGAACCGGTGGACAAAAATTGTGTAAAAGACTGCACGTAACATGCCAATAAGTGAGGATTTGAAACTCTTCCAACACAGCAGCCTCGGAGAAACATCTAGTAAGTCCGCGTAAAAATACCGCCTCATTGTGTGTATAGATGAGTGCATCTTGCTCGCTGAATGAAATCCCTATGCGATCTTCATTACTGTGTAGGGCACATTTTCTAAGACTCTCACTCTGAGAATCGCAGTAGTGGAGTAGCCTAGATGCTTATTTTATATCAGTAGCTCTTTTGTTGATGTAAGTACTAACTTAAGAGATTCGGACGCATGGTGATGAGCACCACGAATAAATAAATACATTAATATTGTAAATGGTTCCGAAAAAAATGTTGACAATTAATCGATCTGTTATTTAACCTTTGCTATCGTGTTAAGCCTTTAAGACGTAATCTCTCCCCCTCTCTCTCTCTCTCTCTCTCTCTCTCTCTCTCTCTCTCTCTGCGCGCTGGTGTGTGTGTGCGTGTGTGTGTGTGTGTGTGTGTGTGTGTGTGTGTGTGTGGCGGGCTCGCGCGCGCGCGTGTGCGTGTGTCAGAGTGAGAGAGAGAGAGAGAGAGAGAGAGAGAGAGAGAGAGAGAGAGAGAGCAAGCAGGGAGGTCGTAATAAAACATTGTGGCCTCGAATGCTGTTGTCTCATACAGTTATCGCACGATCGTGATTGCTATCGAAGTTATGTGTAACACTAGAAGCTGTTTTCATATTATGGCTCAAGGTCTGTGTACGGGAGCAGACTGCGGAAATTTCTGGCAATGCGCTTTCCTAGGGAAGCAAGCCTTTCCCTGACGTCTTTCCGTTGTTGACGACGCAAGATCGAAAGTTGTAAAAGCGATTTCGGGAGTACGCAAAGGGAGGTTACAATGTAAACTATGGTATAGCGTATAACGATGAAGGCTCCGTGATGCTATTGTCAAACACTGCTATGGGCTACAGGCCATCTCCACGTTTTGGAAACCTTTCTATAATATTACGGAGTAAGGTTCATTTAGAAATTTTTTAATTCTTTGTAAAATTTGTATATTATTTTGACGAATAAGAGCTGCTATCCTGGTTGGTAGTAGTTGGTGAGATCTGATTAACTATTGTGTGAAATAAGTTCGCTGGTTTGGGGATAGTTTATATTTGAAAAAATATGACAGATATAGCCGTCACATTCACAGAAAGCATTATATCGAGCACGTATTCGGTGAAAATGACCGGGGAATGATCCGTGATTATATCTCGCACGAATTATGGAACTCATAAACTTTCTGTTTGTCTTAATTGCGTAGAAACAAGGATTCAAGGGAATGTTTGACTGGATTTGTCCATAGTATTTCCTTTTACTGCGTGTCAGTTATTGATATTCGTCTTTCCACTAGCGCTTTAATCTTCCTCATATCGTAGTCTTCAGGTCTGATGACGGTAATAACACATTTAAAAACGTACTATTTTGAGCTGCTGTCTTCGCTCTGTTATAGATTAATTCATTGTTTTTAATGTTGGCGAGTTTCCTAGTCCACGTAAATTGTACCTCCGTTACCGGTGGATCAGTTTCATTGAGAAGGAATAATGTATGCTTATCTTCGAGCAAGCTTTTACAATACGTTAAAATTAAAATTTTACTGTAATGAAGTTCTGCACATAATGTACGGCTGGAATTACAGCTGAAGCTTTCCCAGAAAAAGTGTAAGTCACATTCAGAAGCGAAATCAATTCCTTGTATCCGATGCTTGGATACAGGAAAATGCAACCCACTCTGCTGTTACCTGTGGTTTTGGAACCGTCACTATAATCTCGAAATTCTTCAAAAGTCAATCTTTCGGGTTTCAGTATTAGGAGGTGCTAAGTGGAAAATCTGTTCAGGTGGAATATGTCTGTCATCAATTTCCATCGCAAGGCGTTGGGTATTTCCACAGCTTTCACTAACAAAGCAATTTTTAGCATGGAACGCACTGTTCCGAGGCTAGTCTTTATGCAGCTCAACTGGAATTTTTCTAGTTTCGAAAATAATTTCGTGTTACCTCCCTGGCACAACATGTTGCCATACGAAATACGATCCGTACCCCACCCTGCTCTAGTAACCGAGAACATCACTTTGATACAAGGCTGTATCTTCTCTACAAAATATGCAGTATGTCCCATCCATGAGAGACGTGACCCCATTATGATTCCTAGCAATTTAGTTGGATTCTTCACTGTTCTCATGTATTTAGTCCCTGTAGAATATTTCGCCTACCAAATATAACAACAGTCATCCGGAAAATTGAAAGCTGGAAGCCTTTAAATGCCAACGAGGTTTGTAATTGGGACGTTGCTGAACTCTCCTCGTTTCTTCAAAGGTGGTAGCAGCAGTAGATATACATACATCATAAGAATTTTGAAGCACCTGAATAGCTGTTGACAGCTTGGTTCCCCCTGTCCGCCCTGTAAACATCGAACATTAGAGGACTTAATATTGATGATTATAGAATGACAACTGTGGCTCACCTTGGCCTACAGTTTTATTTTTAGGCGTAAAACGACAAGCCTTACAACGAAAAGATTGCTTTTTTTTCCAGAAACGAAGTTTTAGGGCGGTTCAGTGTCTCCCATTATCGATCATAATAAGTGACACTATGATATGCGCCTTTAGTATCCACAAACGAGAGTATAGCTTACTGTCTTTGTCAAAATTATCATTGTATATCGTAAATGCATTTTCAATTTTATCTAATGCGCATAGATGTTTTCGAAAACCATTTTGATAATATTCCAGTATATTGTAAATTTAAAATGATGTTTATTTCATGAAATGATGTGATACTTCGTCTGTAACATGGAAACGTACCAAAGATGCTGAGGAAGGGCTATTTCTCTTGCCGTAGTATTCCTTAAACGTTCTGGATCCTACAAAGTGGTTGAATTTTTTTTATATTTTGTTGATGGGTATTGTGTAGCCAGATGCTTTGTTTATCAGTTCTATAAACGCTACATGACCCCCCTTCTACGATGAGGCTATACTTAGTACCGAAATTAGGTGCCGAGTCCATTTTTGCATTGTTCTCATTGCACTTATTTTGTTCTCAATTACCGACTGATGCCTACTTCATTGTCTGAATTACCTGTTATTTCTAGTTCAGTTTCAATTGGGAATGATCTGATCCCTATGAGTCACTCCCAACAGTCTATTGAGCTAAAGTAACCAACTCTGGAGAACATACGATTAAGTCCACCGCTGTCTGTCTTCTAAACGAAGAAGATACTATTACAGGTTTTCCGTCATTAAACCCCACTATCCAATAGTTCTCAATTATCATTTCCAGTTGTCTCCCATACCAGCCTGTAACTTCACAGCCTCAAAAAACATTAACTGCATCTAGGTCTTCATATAGCAGTTATGACGGCTGCGTCTGCGGAAAAATATTTCTGTTCTTATGCCAATGAACTGTAACTACAACAACATGACGCTGTTCTGCTGGTGGTAACAGTATAGGCAACATTCCGTAACAAATATCCCCGTGGATAAGAATCACCTCTCGCCCCTGCCACCCACCCTGTCTTCCCTTCTAACATCTTACGTAGGAAACACTACTCATAATGTAGGCTTAAATCTTGTTTCTTAGAGTGTAGCAACTTTTACTTCATTTCGATGTAATTATTGTAGCTAACTTCGTTGGACACTGCTGACCGTGCATTCCATTATGAAATTTAAAAGCATCATCTAGTTTTGTAAGGTATTTGATACTTTCCTGTTTTATGGTAATAAACAACAATCACCTTCAGCCACAAATTCCGATTTCATTAAAATGCACGATTTATTTCGAGCCTTGGTGACTCATCTTCAGGTGCTTTAATAAAATCGCTGTTTGTGGATGAAGGCGGTTATTCTTTATTATTATGAAAGTAATACCGTCATGGAAGAAATACTGCAAACAATGGATAAAATTAAAATTTGTTGTTTTTAAAATTCAATCTTAATCACACCACGTATGTTACAAGAACATACGTGACCGGTTTCGGTCATATCACATGACCATCATCAGACCCATGTCATCCTTCGAAGATGGTAGGTGGAGCACTCTTCTCAGCTGCTGTGATGTCAAAAAAATGCTAAAAAAATTAATCACTGTTCCAAAAATGTTTATTAAAATTGGATAAAATTAACTTTTCCTGTTTTCTTGCTCATATATATTTTTACCTTCCTCTGCTTTTAGCGACGTTTACCCTAGAGGTGAAGGTGTACACTGTTTGAATATATTGACTGCTGGATCCAGCTAACGCAACGCGAAGAAATTCCTGTCTCACTAACGCGACGCGTGTGTGGTGTACACAGACGAGTCCTAGTTTAGTGACGGTGTTGGTAGTGCCTATTGGATACCCCGAAGCAAACGACAAGGCCTATACAAGCTGGATCTTCGCTCCAATGTTACGACAGCCGAGCTGATTGCCGTATTGGAAACACTGCTATTTGCACAGACGACCACAGCAGACAATATTCATGTCGGACACTACGTGGGCTATACAACTGATTAGAAAGCATCATAATAGCTGTACCAATCCCGTAATTGCAGGAATGACTGGCGTTGTGTATCGGTCACACAGTAACTATCGCAACATCGTGATGATACGGATGAAAGGCCACTCTGGTATACATGGAAACGAACAAATGTGTATCCCAGCAAAGCAACCATCTCCACGTGGAACTATAAAAATATGGCCGGCCGGTGTGGCCGTGCGGTTCTAAGCGCGTCAGTTTGGAACCGCGTGACCGCTACGGTCGCAGGTTCGAATCCTGCCCCGGGCATGGATGTGTGTGATGTCCTTAGGTTAGTTAGGTTGAAGTAGTTCTTAGTTCTAGGGGACTGATGACCTCAGTAGTTAAGTCCCATAGTGCTCAGAGCCATTTGAACCATTTTTATAAAAATATGATAAACTCATCTCATAGATATGATACCCGAACTCAAAAAGGGGTAGTCATCGGACTTGCAAGGGGAATGGTCAAGGACATCTAACATTAATGCAACCACTGCTCACTTATTCATCCCACGATTCCAACCAAGAGTTCCGTGATAAAATAAGACACAAACATCGAGGAGCTACACGACAACTGTTGCACTGCTGAAATTTAGTAATTGGAAGTTCAACAAACACTTCTACTGGCTCACCTTAAGCGTCATCACTCTGTCTTCGCGGAGAGGAAGAAGATCCAAACAATGTATTGCTACAACTCGGGACACGTATTACATAAACGTCTTTGTAAGTAATTTTCGGACTCATTGTCATCAGCTCCCACGCAGTCTCGAAACCTTGTTAGCGTCCAACAATATAGCGACATATGAAATACTGCAAGAGTTCAACAATGCCAACGTCGCGATATAGCTACCTGAGTTGCTAATCTAATGCAACTTCGTAATTAGTGTGCCAGGGGCAGAACAAAGCACAGTTAAGTGACTGTACTCCCACGTGTTTCTCAGCAGGATATGGAACACTCTGTCTTTAAATGTACGTTACTATTTACCTCATTTACGTACGAGGGGCAGTCAGTAATTAAAGAACCACATTTATTCCTGAAATCAGGTTGGTTTTATTCAGAATTCCAATACTACTCATTGTTCCCCAGTCTCTTAGCTACAAGACGCTATTTTTCGACATAATCTCCGTTCAGTGCGACGACTTTATGACACCTTACTCGAAAAATTGTTCAAATGGCTCTGAGCACTATGGGACTTAACATCTGAGGTCATCAGGACCCTAGAAATTAGAACTACACTACTGGCCATTAAAAATGCTACACCATGAAGATGACGTGCTACAGACGCGAAATTTAACCGACAGGACGAAGATGCTGCGATATGCAAATGATTAGCTTTTCAGAGCATTCACACAAGGTTGGCGCCGGTGGCGACACCTACAACGTGCTGACATGAGGAAAGTTTCCAGCCGATTTCTCATACACAAACAGCAGTTGACCGGCGTTGCCTGGTGAAACGTTGTTGTGCTGCCTCGTGCAAGGAGGAGAAACGCGTACCATCACGTTTCCGACTTTGATAAAGGTCGGATTTTAGCCTATCGCGATTGCGGTTTATCGTATCGCGACATTGCTGCTCGCGTTGGTCGCGATCCAATGACTGTTAGCAGAATATGGAATTGGTGGGTTCAGAAGGGTAATACGGAACGCCGTGCTGGATCCCGACGGCCTCGTATCACTAGCAGTGGAGATGAAAGGCATCTTATCCGCATGGCTGTAACTGATCGTGCAGCCACGTCTCGATCCCTGAGTCAACAGATGGGGACGTTTGCAAGACAACAACCATCTGAACGAACAGTTCGACGACGTTAGCAGCAGCATGGACTATCAGCTCGGAGACCATGGCTGCGGTTACCCTTGACGCTGCATCACAGACAGGAGCGCCTGCGATGGTGTACTCAACGACGAATCTGGGTGCACGAATGGCAAAACGTCATTTTTTCGGATGAATCGAGGTTCTGTTTACAGCATCATGATGGTTGCATCCGTGTTTGGCGACATCGCGGTGAACGCACATTGGAAGCGTGTATTCCTCATCGCCATACTGGCGTATCATCCGGCGTGATTGTATGGGGTGCCATTGGTGACACGTCTCGGTCACCGCATTGACGGCGCTTTGAACAGTGGACGTTATATTTCAGATGTGTTACGACCCGTGGCTCTACCCTTCATTCGATCCCTGCGAAACCCTACATTTCCGGGGGATAATGCACGACCGCATTATGCAGGTCCTGTACGGGCCTTTCTGGATACAGAAAATGTTTGACAGCTGCCCTGGCCAGCACATTCTCCAGATCTCCCACCAACTGAAAACGTCTGGTCAATGGTGGCCGAGCAACTGGCTCGTCACAATACGCCAGTCACTACTCTTGATGAACTGTGGTATTGTGTTGAAGCTGTATGGGCAGCTGTACCTGTACACGCCATCCAAGCTCTGTTGGACTCAATGCCCAGGCGTATCAAGGCCCTTATTACGGCCAGAGGTGGTTGTTCTGGGTACTGATTTCTCAGTATCTATGCACCCAAATTGCGTGAAAATGTAATCATATGTCAGTTCTATTATAATATATTTGTCCAATGAATCAACGTTTATCATCTGCATTTCTTCTTGGTGTATCAATTTTAATGGCTAGTAGTGTACTTAAATCTAACTAACCTAAGGACATCACACACATCCATGTCCAAGGCAGGATTCGAAACTGCGAACGTACCAGTCGCGCGGTTCCTGACTGAAGCGCCTAGAAGCGCTCGGCCACCGGGACCGGTACACTTTACTCGATGTCCACGTGGCACCCTCTACTGGTCGATATCGGAGCCAAAGTTTCGCTTGGTCAATAACCTACTGATCATCTACGTACCGCTTCCCTAGGAGTGCATTCTTAATAGGGCCAGAGAGATCGAAGTCGGAAAGTGCGGAATCCTGGCTGTAGGGTGGATGACGAAGAAAAGGCAAATGATGTTTGATGAGCTCCTCCCGAGTGCGCAGACTTGTGCGAGGTCTTTTGTTATCACGGAGGAGAAGTTCGTCTGCATTTATGTGACGAACACATTGAAATCCTCTCCTCAATTTCCTGAGGGTAGCGCAATACACTTCAGAGTTGATCGTTGTACCATGAGGGAGGACATCAAACAGAATAACCCATTCGGAGTCCCAGAAGACAGTCACCATGACATTACCGGCGGAGGGTACAGTTTTGAACTTTTTCTTCAGAGGAGATGTGCTGCGGTGCCGCTCCATGGCTTGCCGTTTTGTTTCAGGTTCGAATTAATGAATCCATGTTCCATCGCCTATGACATGTTGGACATAGAATTGTCACGATGAGCCCCCGTAACGCGGAAACAGTTCCGCACAGATTGTTCTTGGTTGCCCTTTGCGGTTTCCTTTTATGCGATGAGGCACAAACCTTTCAGTATCCCAACTGGTGGACGAGTGTGTCAGTAATGTCAATAGAGGCGTCCACTTGAGCAGCGAGGTGTTTGATTGTGCTCCGTCGATTACCTCGAACGCTGCAGGAGTCATATCTGTGTGTGGTCGGCCAGCACGCAGGACATCGGACGGGTTGTCGCGCCCTTGCTGCAGTGACAGACGCCTCACCCAACGCTGTTGTTCGCTGCCAGAGTCGGCGGATATTCTACAAGCACCTATGAATATCTGCGGTGCCTATGAATATCGTTTTCCGCCAGAATAAATTCAATGACAGCTGTCTGTTTATAACACACCTCCGTTAAAGACGCCATTTTGAAGTCTACATACGATTATAGCGCCGCCACCAATCAGAACTTCACGAAACTGTAAGGGCTGAAGCAGGAATATTCCACGATGTCACGCAACAAATACCCCTGGTGTGTATTTGGGCACTGGTGTATCTATCCATATGGCTGTAATACTCAATTATAGTTCTTCGATGTATGTATGTATGTATGTATTGAACTAGGGACCTAGAAACGACGGAGAGGCTTCGTCCTCCCTCCTTAGACCTCAGTGGTACATAACCCCACAACAGGCTACAGCAGTGCACTCACCCCACCGCCGCTACACTCCGAACCCAGGGCTATTGTGCGGTTCGGCCCCCACTGACCCCCTGGGAACGTCTCATTCCAGACGAGTGTAACCGCAATATTTGCGTAGTAAAGTAATTATGGTGTACGCGTACGTGGAGACAATGTTCGCGCGGCAATTGCTGACATAGTGTAACTCAGGCGGAATAAGGGGAACCAGCCCGCATTCACCGAGGCAGATGGAAAATCGCCTTAAAAACCATCCACAGGTTGGTCGGCACGCCAGACCTCGACACTAATCCTCTGGGCCGATACGAGCCGGGGACTGGCACGTTTTCCCGCTCGGGAAGCAGTGCGTTAGACCGCGGGCAGTTCTTGGATACTGTTGTCTTGTTCTGTCTAGATGGTACTTACAGGTCTCCACAAACATTCAGTGCCCTATCCGTACCTTTTGAAACAATTCGTACAGAGCATACAGAAGACTAGTTATTGCTAATTTAGATATTTAGTCATTAGCACAGATTGAACTGGCAGTATCACAAATGTGTAACAAAAGCTATTAATCATCTATTATTGTGTTACCAGTAATATTACTGTCGATATTACCTCTGTATACCCTGCATCACCTTTTCCTCTTGTTTGCCGGCCGGAGTGGCCGAGCGGTTTCTAGGCGCTACAGTCTGGAACCGCGCGTCCGCTACGATCGCAGGTTCGAATCCTGCCTCGGGCATGGATGTATGTGATGTCCTTAGGTTAGTTAGGTTTAAGTAGTTCTAAGTTCTAGGGGACTGATGACCTCAGATGTTGAGTCCCATAGTGCTCAGAGCCATTTCGTCTTGTTTACTCGTTTCAATATATTAAGATGTAAAATTTGTTTCATGCTGGAATCTGTCCGTTGTTAAGTCTATGTAACTTCATACCAGAGAATGACTTAAACTAATTTATGCTCTGAATGTTCGCAAGATATTTTAGTATAACATTTCCAGTGTTAAGGTGACTTTATGCGCATATTCAGAAAACCAAAAAATTAAAAAGAAGAGAGATACTCACTTGGAGGGTATGTAAGGTGCAGATGCTGCTGTTGATCCGCTGCGGAATGTCCATGTTTATTATCCTGTTGTGCAGTAGTTTTTCCTCGGTCGTGACTGTTGGCTTACAGTGGAAGTAGTTCTTCCACGTCATTCGTTAGGCGCTGCATCACAACCACATTGTTCCGAATATTATGATTATTCTGTTCTAATAAATGGCATGCTGCACTGTAGTAGTTACACGAATTTAAAATGTTCGTTGATTCGTTGTAAGATATGTTGTTGCAGATGGTTACTTCTTGTACTTGTTTCTGCCTGTGCTGAAATCATTGTCTTGAAAGTAAATAATTACAATGGTCGAAGGTGGGCATGTCTATGATGTTGCTTGTGCACCGCATCTTTCACAACTTGTCCGGCCATTGCATTGTTTGCCACTGTGGTCGTAGCGTAGACTTTCAAAACATTAAATTACAAGAGTTACTTACGATTGTACAGCATACAACATTCCAAGAGTATATTCAAATACGGGTAAAGATGATGCGTCAAACATTAGCAATTAAATTTGATGTTTTCAGATCATTTCTACTCCATTCTGTATAAGTCGCTTCGAAAGTCTCCATACATTTGTAACTTTATATTCACTAACAATTTTTTGATATTTTCAGATCATTTCTACTCCATTCTGTATAAGTCGCTTCGAAAGTCTCCATACATTTGTAACTTTATATTCACTAACAATTTCGTCCATTATCTCCTCATCTGTCGAGGTTTCAACATACCTACTTGCACTGTTGACGACAAAGCATTGGAAACAGCAGCTACCATACAATACCAAGGAGTAACCACAAGAATCGACTTACGGTAGACTGACCACAAAAAAATGGTTCAAATGGCTCTGAGCACTATGGGACTCAACTGCTGTGGTCGTAAGTCCCCTAGAACTTAGAACTACTTAAAACTAACTAACCTAAGGACATCACACACATCCATGCCCGAGGCAGGATTCGAACCTGCGACCGTAGCGGTCGTGCGGTTCCAGATTGTAGCGCCTTTAACCGCTCGGCTACTACGGCCGGCTAGACTGACCACATGCACAGATTCTGGGAAAAGCAGATGCCAGGTTGAGAGCCACTTAAAAACACAATTTGTCTACGAAAGAACTGGCTTACAACACACTTTCTCGATCGGTTCTTGAGTATTGCTCATTAGTCTGGGACGCTTGCCCGGTTGCTGAGAGCGACAAGATCCACCGAAGAGCGGTTCGTCACGGGAGCGTTTACGCGGCGTGAAGACGTTTCGAATATTCTTAAAGAACACCAGTGGTTGCGCTACAGGGGATGAGATGGGCATGATGAGGAGATTTACTATTGACGTTCCGAGAGTACGCGTTCCAAGAGGAGATCGGCAATACATCGCACTCTCTCCCACGTACCAGGGTCAACTGGCGAAGTTGTAATCATTTATTGGTCTGTACATGTCTTCTATCCTAACTTAGACCTTGGGCTGCAACGACACGTGACTAGAAAATCAGACAAATTAGAGCTTATGCGGAGCTTAACCAACAACCATTCTTCTGACAGAGTATTCGTGGACGGAACGGAAACTGGGAGAACATACACACTAAGAAAAAAAACACGAAGGATTATCCAAATGGCTCGGACATAAGTAGGTGGGACGCACATGTACAAAGAAATAATTACAGTTTCAGAAAACTTGGATAATCTATTGAACAGAAAGAGCTTCACAATCTCAGCAAGTCAATAAAGCGTTGGTCCACTTATGGCCCTTATGCAAGCACATAATCGGCTTGGCATTGATTGACAGAGTTGTTGGTTGCCTTCCTGACGGATATTGTGCCAAACTCTGTCCAACTGGCGTGTTAGATTGTTAAAGTTCCAAGCTGGTTGGAAGGCCCTGCCCCTCCCCCCAAACGTTCTCACTTGGGAAGAGATCTGGGGACCTTACTGGTCAAAATAGGGTTTTTCAGGAACGAAGACGAGAAGCAGAAACTCTGTATGTGCGGGTGGGCATTATGTAAGCCCAGGATGTCTTGCCAGAAGGGGCAACAGATCGGGGCGGATAGTATCGTCGACGTACCACTGTGCTGTAATGATGCTGTTGATGACAACCAAAGAGGTACTGCCATGAAAAGAAATGTCACCTGAGACCACCACTCCTGGTTGTCGCGCCATATGGCGGGCAACAGTCAGGTTGGTATTGCACTGTGGTTCAGGGCACCTCCAGACACACCTTCGTTGGTTATCAGGGCTTACTTCGAAACGGGACTCACCACTGAAGACAATTATACTTCAGTCAAAGATATTCCAAGCCGAGGACATGTCCAGAGATAATTTAGATCAATCTGTCACCTTAACCTTCATTAAATTAAAGAAAAAAGATAGCGATGTCGCCACTGACCTTAATAGAACGATATTGTCGTGAACTTTACCACTCTTCAATTCTTCCGTACCTCTCCTACAAAACACACACACAAGTAACTCGACTGGTCAATGATGGTAATCTTGTGGGTAGTGGCCATTTGCTTAAAGTAGATCAAGATCAGGGTGAAGAGTCATATCTAGCTCGTCTCTAATATGTATAGAACATTACACCACGGCGCTATGTCCCTGTTATCTGATCATTACCTTAAATCAGATGTTGATATTGCTTACGTGTCCACGGTATTATCTATTAACATGTACAGAAAAAGAACTGTCACTAGCTTTACATTCATTACAACAGGGTCAAACTTATATATCTGCTTGTTTGACTTTTTAGAGAAATAGATTTGTTGATTGTGTTATTTTCCAGGGGGTTTCGGCATTCGGCCGTGCATAAGTATCCTCTTCGTAATTTTCATTAATCGTCTTTATGCATTAACTATTTTTGCATAGTATATCTTTTAATACGAGAATTTTTCTTGTAGAAATTTCCTAAAGAAGAACTCGCAGTTTTTATTGAGGCTGTAATGTAGTTATTCCAACTCTGTATGTCCCACAGCTCTTTTTAATGAAAGATTATTAATTTAATTCATTTTCTTACTTGGAAGGTAAGATGTGGCGCTGTGTTTCAACGTTAATTGAGCCTTTTAATTTCATCCAATCATAGGACTCTCACTTTCTAATGGTATTAATTTCGGTAGATTCAATTAAAAACATTCTTTGCTGGAGCTCTCTTCCAGCTAATCCTCAAAGCTATAAAAATTCGAACCGTATGTGTCTCATTAAATCACAGCTGAAGTTTTCCCCTTTCCTCCCTTACACACACACACTCTCTCACTTTCACACGATGTTGTCGTAACATACAACATTCTTCCAGTCTTCCTTTCATAAACGAACCATATTTAAATTTCGGCGCCTATAAATGTTTCGATCACATTAGACCGGCGACAACACCACATTGCTTAATACCTGAACGCCAGGACGGGATGGCAGAAGCCCGACTGGACACCAACCGAACTTTTTCAAAACTACACACTAGTAATTCTCAAATAACAGTTTAAAGAAAGTGTGGATCTTCCGCGGGTCACGTGGATCGCAATACATGAGATATTTCCACATCGATGGCTGATGTTGCCGAGCGGTTCTAGGCGCTTCAGTACGGAACCTCGCTGTTGCTACGGTCGCAAGTTCGAATCCTGCCTCGGGAATGGATGTGTGTGATGTCCTTTGGTTAGTTAGGTTTAGGTAGTTCTAAAGTCTAGGGGATGATGACCTCAGATGTTAAGTCCCATAGTGCTTAGAGCCATTTGAACCATTTATTGCCGCATCCAGTGTCATGCTGTCGGTGTCCTACACAATCATGACGGTAGTGGTGGTCGGGTTTCTCCAGCTCGCTAAGTCATCCTCGGATAGAAGCTCACACAAGAAAAACAAACATATCAAACAAATACGACTTTTAGCATAAACCAGTAACTCCCACCCCCTTTTTGTAATCAATCGAACTTTCATGTACAATATAGCTGCATTTTAAGAAAATCTCGTTTTTCTCGCGTTTTATTGTTGATGACGACGTATCTCCTGAACGCTGTGGTGTACAACGACGTAATTTTTCGGGTAAATTCCGTGGTATATGTGGATACTGTCCCCAAGTGTGTTGTGTATACACGTAGCAGTAAAGAAGCAATAAACTAAAATGTCGTGCTTATGCTGAAATTTTACTCTATGAACAGCGAAAATGTAGTAAGCGATAACCTGTCTTTTCCATTACCTTGTAGGGCTATCAGTGAGAAAAAGAATGGCAAAGGTTTAAAATTATTTGTAATTCTGTTTATAGGCCCTAAGTGTTCTCATTCTCAGGCACCGGATGAACACAGTCTGGAGAATTTGCACACCAGTGCCTGAATCTATAAACACAGTTTCTAACTGTAATACTTGTTTTATTATATTAAACCCTTAACGTAAGATTACATCTGTTAATGAGTGGATCATAACAGCATTTTAAATTCACCCAATAATCGTATGAAGTACTGGAAATCAAATTTTTTGCCGTTTGAAACTTAGATAGGCAACCCGCAACTGCCTTTTGGTGGCCGTATTAGCAATTCAGTATTAATAAAGATAACGTCAGTGTTAATCCGTGCTGTCGTTGGTTGTCAGACGTAAAGAAACACTTGTCAGTAATTTTGCTACTTAACACTTGCCTTTGTCCAACTGCTAGCCCCGAACTAAAATAAAATTTGATGTGTTCCAGTATAAGGTCGTAGTTTTGTTTCAGGGATAACTGAAAGTGTCATACTAATAGGCAGCTGTTCGGTGCATGAGTAGACGAGAACCAGAACCTTCCTGAGTGTCAGCGTTAGTATTGTTCTACTGGAGTAGGTCACATCGATTCGACACACAGGCGTAACGTTGCGAAGCGAGAAAGACACAAAAATCAGGTGTAGAGAGCCTTCATGGACGACTCTGTAGAATAATTCATGGACACTGTTCAACAGCGATGAAGGAGGCCGCGTAGGAGAACCTTTTGCGACCTAATCTT